>NC_000076.6:106993339-107304476 GCF_000001635.26 Mus musculus | reverse complement strand
ATATTTTGCACCCTCTGACCACTATGTGTGAAATACATACACATCCTCAACCCCTCTGGAAACAATCATTCTATTCTCTCTTTCTATATGTATGCTCAATTTCTTCTGGTTTTGACAAGTCGGTGATTTTATACAGTACTGTCTTTCTGTGCCTGTTTCATTTTGTATAATATAATGTTTATCCATGTTAGAGAGATGAAAGGTGTTCCTTCTTTCTTAAAGGCTGAGCAGTGTTACACTATACAGAGAGTCTATTTCCTTTATTCATTAATCTTATGGGCAGTTAGATTGAGTCCACATTTTAGTAACAGTGATTAGTGCTAGAGTGAGCACAAGTGTGTAGATCTGTCTTCAACACACCAATGCCATTTCCAGTGGATTTCCAGTGGTAAGCACAGTGGAGGGATTGCTGGAACATATTGTAGCTCTGTTTTTAACCTTCTGGGAACTCTGCATATCATTTCCTGCAATTGATATATTAATTGACATTTCCCCCTAATAGTCTACAAGTGTTTCCCTAACCTCCATATTTTCCCAATACCCACTATCATTCATATTTCACATAACAGCCATTCTAGATGATATATCACCTGGGTTCAGTTGTACTAGTTGGTACATCATCTGAGTTTAGTTGTACCTGTGGATGCATCATCTGGATTCAGTACGCACTTTCCAGATTACTGGAGAAATAGGGGCATTTTTTTCATATCCTCTTTGGCCATTTCTTTGTCTTTTTTTCCAAGTCATTATAAGTTTATTTTTAAAATATTTTTATTAATCATTCCATTTGTTTACATCTCAGTTATCCCTCCACAAGCCCTCCCATCCCACAACCTCCCTCTCCTTTCTCCCCTTTGCCTCTATGATGGTACTCCCCCACTCACCCACCCACTCTCTCCCACCCCAGCCCTCCAGCATCCCCCTACACTGGGGCATGAAACCTCCACAGGACTAAAGGCCTCCCTCCCATTGCTATCAGACAAGGCCATCCTCTGCTACATATGTATCTGGATCCATACACTCCTTGTACACTCCTTGGTTGGTGGTCTAGTCCCTGGGAGCACTGGGTGGTCCAGCCATCAGATGTTCTTTTTCCTATGCATTTGCAATTTCCCTCAGCTCCTCCAGCCCTTCCACCAGCTTCCCATCCAGGATCCCTGATCTGAGTCTGATGGTCGGCTCCAAACATCCACATTTGAATTGGTCATATTTATTTTCTCTGAAGGAATATCCATCCATTCAACTTCTTTGGATATGTCCCCTATCCCAGTACTTTGTTTTTAAACTGAATTGACTTTCACCAAGTGAGTTCTGAGTTATTTTGGTTACTAACTCATCAGACACAGAGCATGTGAATATGTTCTTTCCACACAGTGTGTTTTTTTCTTCACTCTGTTGTTTGTTTCCTTTGCTATGCAGAGGCTTTTCCCTTTGAAGTGTTCACATTTGTTTGCAGTTGCTTCTGCTGCCTGTGCTTTAGGGCTGTATTTGAAACAGACATTGCCCAACTAATGGTCAGTTTTAAACCTCAGGATACTGAACAGGCTGTGTGAATTTGCTACCAACCAAGCAACTCATGAGCCCTTGAGCTGTGAATATTTCTGTGTGTGAGAACAGGGTCTATTCTGAGTGCTTTCTTCTCATGGATGCAGATTACCGACCACTGAAACACTAAGCCATCTTGTCCCACAGAATTCTATTTTTAGAGTACAAAACTTAATAAGGAATGCATCCTATGAGATATTTACACATCTATCTGGTTTTATTAATTCATGGATCAAATGTAAATGAAAGATGTTACTTTTATTAAAAACTATCAGGGACCCAGAAGGTTCCCACGACCCAACAGGGATGACATTATCCAAAATACCCAACAAACGGGAGAGAGAACCTGTAGATACCATATCCGGTGGATAGACATGGCCCCAGATTGATGGATGGGGCCACCCACCCATCTCAAAAATATTAATCCAGAATTGCTCCTGTCAAAAGGAAATGCAGAGATAAAAAGTGGAGCAGAGTCTGAAGGAAAGGCCATCCAGAGACTGCCCTGCCTATGGATCCATCCCATCTGTAGACACCAAACCCAGACACCATTGCTGATGCCAAGAAGTGCTTGCTGATAGGAGTCTGGTATAGCTGTCCCCTGAGAGGCTGTGCCAGAGCCTGACAATACAGATGTGGATTCTCACAGCCAACCATTGGAATGAGCATGGGGACCCCAATGGAGGAATTAGGGGAAGGACTGAAGGAGATGAAGGGGTTTGAAACTCCATAGGAACAACAATATTGACAACCAACCAGACTCCCAAAACCCCCAGGGACTAAACCCCCAACTCATGGAGGGACCCATGGCTCCAGCTGCATATGTAGCAGAGGATGGCCTTATATAGCATCAGTGGGAGGGGAGCCCCTTGGTTCTGTGGAGGCTCGATGACCTGGCATAGGTGAATGCTAGGGTGCTGAGGTGGGGGTGGGTGGGTGGATGGGGAGCACCCTTATAGAAGCAGGGGGGAGGGGTATGGGATAGGGGATTTGTGGAGAGGAAACTGGGAAGGGGGATAACATTTGAAATGTAAATAAAAAAATAACCAATAACAAAGAATCAATCAATTTTTCAAGGAATGAGCTAGTGTGAGAAAGCTCTGATATTTCTTACCCATTCCAGCCTCACATTTTACATCTAAAAATCTAATGTCAAAGGATGAAATGTAATTTACCTGAGGTTCTGAACTCAGAGATATTTAGGGGAACATCAACATTGATTATGAATGAAAAACAATTACTCAAGAGAGAAGACTTCAGGCATTGGGATGAGAAATAATGCTCAATCATGAGAGATGAGTCATTTTTATATTACACTCATGAGAGTAATAATGTGAAGTTTACCTCCTTAGCTCATACATATAAATGAGGCCTTTAAAATTTGAATAGGAACATCTAGGTGCCATTTTAATTTGCTTTCTCCCTGAACACTAATGGTTGAACATCTCATATGCTTAATCCATGTGCATTTTTTTTTTAAATCAGAGTGCCTACTCAAATCTTGGTTCAGCTTCAAGACTGGATTAGTTTCTTCTATTACTGAACTTTAAGAATTATTTCTATGTTCATATTAGAAATCTCTTATCAGATGTGTTTTGGAAACATTTTTCATAGTCTTTTCTTTCCACTCTCCACCCTCCCCCCCGACCCCCACATGTGTGTTTGTGTGTGTGTGTGTTCATGCATGCATGTGTGTGCATGGGCTTGATTTTGGACATGTGCAAGCCACCATATGAGTGTAGGAGACAGAAGAATCTGAGAACGTTGGTGTTCACTTTGCAATAGTGCCTCATGGTGATTGGCTCTGGCACACCAGGCTAGCTTACAGGGCTTCTCCTGTCTCTAACTCCTTGCTTGTCAAAGTACTCTGGAAACAACAGACTACACTAGCCTGTTCACCATTACATAGACTCTGGGACATGTAAACTCAGGTTCTCACACATGCATACCTCTTTGGTATGAAATGCAAATTGGAGAGGAAAGGGTTCACTTGGTTTACGCTTCTGTGTTGCTGTTCATCTTTAGATAAAGTCAAAACTGGAGCTGAGGCAGGGGAAACCTGGTAGCCATGGAGGAGTGCTGTTTACTGACTTTTTCCTCATGGCTTGCTCAACCTGCTTTTACAATAAGGCCCTCTTATAAAATCAGCCCATTCACAGTGGGCTGGCCCCTCTGCTGTCAATCATTAACTAAGAAAATATCCTACAGGTTTGCCTTCTGCCCAAGCTTATGGAAACAGTTTTCTCCATTGAGGCTCCCTCTTCTTTGATGACTATAGTTTGTGTCAAATTGACATAAAACTATCCAGGATTCATGGCAAGCACTTTGCCCACTGACTCATCTCCATAGCTCTATTATTTTTTTTAAGTGGGTTAATTTTTTTCAAATTATTTCTCTTACTTTTTGAGATTGTATCATAAGTAAATCATTTCCCCTCTCCCCTTTCCTTCCGTCCCAATGTTTTCATATATCCCTTCTTACTCTTTTTCAAATTCATGGGCTCCTTTTTCATTAATTTTCAGTGTATGTGGGTGTAAAAAGATATTCCTAAATGCATAAATTGGCCTACTCTGCATAATGCTATTTGTATGTTTATTTTTCTTCTAGTATTGGTATTAAATAATCAATTGGTATACTCTTCCCTGGGAAAGACTATTTCTACAGCCTTTAGTATTTAGTTCTTTGTGTAGAAGAGAGTACTCAGGAGTGTCCCCTAGTCCTCATTAGCATGCCTGTTGGTGTTTCCTGGTTCAGTTCACGTTTAGGCAGTCATGTTGGTGTGACACGTAAATGCAGCTCCCTATGAGAGACAAGTTCAGTTCAGTCTCTTTGAGCCCCTGTGAGCCCAGGTTAGCTGATGCTGTGGTTTGTCTTGTTGTGTACTTGATCCCTCTGGTTTCTTTTTTCCTTCCTGTCTTCCACAGGATATTCTGGACTCTGCCTAATGTTTGGCTGTGGCTCTCTGTATGTGTTTCTAGCAGTTGCTGGATGAAGCTTCTCCGATGACAATTGGGCTGAACACAGATAGATAGATAGATAGATAGATAGATAGATAGATAGATAGATAGATAGATAGATAGATATGTTTATATCTTGCCACATTGATGAGGACTTCTTGGGAAATGCTGAATCAATGTAATGAGAGCACATATGTTTTACTTGTGCACAAGAGGGAGGAATTCAGCCCTTTCCTATTAAGTAAAGCATCTGGTATAGTTTTATATAAAGGTCTCTTATTAATTTGACGGAGACTCATTCTTAATTTGCTAAGTGTCTGTACCATGAATGGTTGAGGGATTTCGGCAAATGCTTTCTACTAATCTTTAAAAAATATATTATTCATTTATGTGTATGCATGGTTTGTCTACATGAATGTCTGTGCATCACACACATATGACCCTAATCGAGGCCAGAAGATGGTGTTATATACCCTGGAACTTGAATTATAGATGGCGATGAGTTGCCATGTGGGTGCTGGGACTTTAACCCCAGTCTCCTAGAAGAATATCCATGGGTCCTATCATACATTCTTTCCAGCACTGGTAAATCTTTTTTTTTTTGACACATATTTTTGTTAGTGAGTTATTTGAATGGACGGACAAATGATAAGCCATGTCTGATTTTCTAGGATTGGCTCATATAATATATATTACCTTCTATTCACAGATGTATATGTCTCTTTTGCTGAATTTTCTGTGATAACAGTTTGTTAAGCATTTGTATATTTATATCCACAGGAAGTATTTAGTTTGATTTCTTTTTTATATTATTTTTGTCTGGTTTCAGACTCAGGGTAATTCTCTACTATTAAAGTGTTGGAAGAATCTTGAGGTATTCTAGGTAGACTTTTTTGTTGACTTGATAATATTTTCTATTTACATATTTAATAGAATTTGCTAATTCTCCATCAATCAGTAACACATTTGTGTGTATAGAGGTGAATGGTTTAAAATAAAGATCAATCAGTTTTTGAAAGTAAAAAAAAATATTCTATTCTTTGAATAACCTCATTTCTGTGTCCATCAAATCAGCTATAAATAACATTATTTTCAAAAGTTTGTTCAAATGACCCCTGTTATAATTTTATGCTTCCTCCTTCATTCCTTTGTGGGTAACTTAATTTTTCCTATCTCTTAAGTTTCTGCTGTAGAGTTTAGCAATACATATTGTTATTTTAGGATCATACTTTTAATAATTTAATGAATATTTGTTTCACGAAAGCAATATCATTGTTAAATACCCCCCGAAGGCCATGTGTTAACTACTCTGTCCCTAGTTAATAGTGTTAAGAGGAGGTAGAATCTTTAAGACATGGGTCTTAGTAACAGGTGACAGATCACTTACAGAAAAATATCTTCAAAGAGATGGTTGAATTCAGTCTCTTCCTCTGTCCCTTTTTTTTTCTCTGTGGATGGACTGCCCCTAGCGCTGCTCCTCTGTTCTGATGTTTCCCTGACATAACTTCAAAATATTGTGGAAAAACTATTCATGACTGAAACTTTCTAAACTGTGAGCCAAATAAACTTTGCTTATAGATTTATCAGCTCAATTATTTTTCTAAAGGAACAGAGAGCTGACTCACATAAGAACAATATAGGTAAATGTATAAGATAAGTCAGTATAAACCTGTCTTCAGAATCTCCAGTGATGGTAGATCGTTCTACCTTCTCATACCTGTCTATCTAATTATCCTCAATCACATTTAATTGTTACTACTCTGCCCAGGTTTTCTCTATTGCCTCAAAAGCTGTTCTCTGGGATGCACTCTGCTTTGTACAAAGACCATTACCTGTCATCTGAGGTTAAGTTTTATAGAAGGTTTGTTTTATAGCTAATGTTTTTAAGTTGTGTATATCATAACTACTGGATTGTAAACACTATAGCAAACTATGGAAGAGTTCTTCAACCATTAACTGCACTTAAAATTCAACTTTTAAGTTATACTTTTTGAGAATTTTATACATATTGAATTTTTATTACTTCAACCATCTATTTCCCTCCTCAACTTCTCCCATTCCCAATTATGACCTCTCCTTTCCCTCTCAATATTCTGTGTGTGTGTGTGTGTGTGTGTGTGTGCGCGCGCACGCGCGCGCACACATGCACATATGACTGTGTGTATCTGTCTGTTTGTGTGTCTGTCTGTGTGTCTGTTTTTCTGTCTGTATCAAATACAAAATGCTGAGTCAATTTAGTCTTGCTCATATGTACATGGGCTGATCACTTGGGAGTGGATAATTTATCAGGGGGCTAATTCTACCTCTTAGTAGCTATTAGTTACCTGCACCTCTTCATTTAAGAGTGAAGCCTTGTGAGTTTTCCCTACCAACATTCGCATGTCAACTTGTGGCATTATTGTGCTGCTTTTGTTTAGGTCACCATACTATTGAGTTATCAAGCATGCAGCTTCATGTAATATACAAACGATGGTATGTGGTAGCAGGTATCTTGGTCCTCTGGCTCTTAATCTTTCCTATTCCTCATCCATGATCATCCCTGAGCCTTATATTTGGGGTTTCTGTCCTATGAACCACAGCAATGATCAGCATGACAATATATCCCCAAATATGTAATAGTGGCAGTTGTATGTTGGGGCAACCAATATTCATCTAATTGACTCCTGGTCAGATCACTAGGGTGGGACCCATGCCTGGTACTGCACATCTCACCATCTGTGTTAGCTGGGGGTGGGGTCTATTGGCCACATTTTCCCACTTCCCTAAACCAGTATAATTCTCAACTACATTATTGTCTTTATTTCCACTGATAAGCATAGCTTTGAACTCTCATCAAAGCTACTTCCTTTTTGCTGAAGATGGAGCTCATTATAGAAATTCACAAAATGTTCAAAATATAGAGAACTATTGATCACTGCATGTCTAAACTCAGTTTATATATATATTTTCACCTACAACAAAATTTAATTTTTAAGACTTGAACACACTCTTTCTCTAGGTTTTTGTTGTTGGCAGTGGTGGGTTTTGTTTTGTTTTGTTTTTGTTTGTTTGTTTGGTTGGTTGGTTGGTTTAACCTTCAGATTTATCTCTTGAAGCATAACCTGTCTAAGGAGCTATATATGGAAACCAGAAAAGCAAGGTGTATCTTCATGGACTGCTCCTACCCAGATCACATCCTTATAAATTTTACCATTGTATGGGATGTTTGTCAACCCACCAATCCCTATTTATCTTCCTCATTGTTTCTTTCTTACTCCTTCTCACTTGCCTGTATTATTGAGTTTTCTGACATTTTTTTTCATTTTGCTCATATGAGAATCTTTCTTCAATACAAAAATACTCTTCTTATGAACATTATTTCCCCCATTATTATTTCCATTTTGGAATGAGGCTAAACTATTTTTAAAGTTTAAAGTAAATCCTTTTTAGACATTCTCTGCCGCTTCAACTTCTGGCATCATGAGCTTCTTTAAGAGCTTACAACATGGTCTTTGTCTTTACTATCTGATCATAATTTTATTTTTAATTTTGTCTTAAACATTCTTTCCGATGCTTTTTTTTATAACCATGGAATAATCGCTTATACTTCAGATCTTGAGAAAGATATCACATTTCCCAGGTCTTTCGTTGGGCTAATTCCCCATGTTATCTCTATGATTAGGTTGTACTTTTATAAATCCAGCCAATTAATATTAGCAATCTACCAGTGAATGTGTAATGCGTTCAATGCATTGAGTGCATGGTTCTCTTCTAATACATTTTATCTTTGCTTTCACATACTATCATTGTTGTAATTTAACATTTGCAGTCGTGATTATTTGATGAATAACCATCTTTTAGATATTAAACTCCGAGAGAACAATAACTCGGAGAGTACTTTAATTTTCTTTATGACTTAGCTTCAAGACATTATAAAAACTGATTTAAAAAAAGAAAAGACCTGTTCAGAGAATGAAAGCAATATTTTGAGTGTTTTTCTCATCTGGTACTAATCACCATGTGCAGTTCAATATTTTTCTTCTGTGACTCTGTAATAATAATTCAATCTAGGTATCCATGAAAATGGAGTGGAAGAATTTATAAATAGAATTTTAAGTGTCAGGAGATTCACTGTTGGAAGTTAGGAAGACAACAAGATTGAGGAGTTGATTTTACATGTTATAAGCAAAGTATTTAGATGTAAAAACAGGTGCCTCCTATTCTACTGTAAAATAATTTCATGTTTTTTTTTTTTAGCTGATGATGAAAAGCTCAACTTATGAACCACTAGTTGCCATTAAAATTACATTTGCACCTTTTCAAATTTATGAGCCATTTGGTTCTAATTCACTCAAAAGAAAGAGGCCAGTGCAATGGACTAACAGTGGTTCATTCAATGAAGTTTTGAACTTATAATAAATAGCTTGGTTTTATTGCATCTGGGAGAAGATTAAAACTGGCTTGGCTTTTTTCAATCTTTTGAACAAGATAATGAAGATCCCAGTACTTAGCTCATTTTAAAAATACAAGACAAATTACTCATATATAAATAAATTTCATTTGGAAGACATTTGTTTTTAAGTGACATTAACATAAATAATTCCTGTTGTAATTTACTCTTCTTATCTTTAATGGAACACATAGTGAATATCTACACTTGGGTACACATGCTCCATCACACGTCATGAGTGCATTGATCATCCTGCTATGTTTATTAAGCGTAACTCTAATAGATAAGGAAGAATGGGCTATGCCTCCCTTAGGAATATCTTCTTTCCTACATGCGTCATGTGTCAGTACTTATTAATTCACATAATGCAAAAGAAAGAGGAAGTCATTGTGCTGGTTTATTAAACCCTCATGGGAGGGGTGGCTTCCTGTCTTTACCTGACATTTCAATAATGGAATGCCAACTCAAATGCCAGAAGATCTTGAAAGCACAGACTAAGAAATGCACACTGCTTACCACATTGTTTATATAAAAGGCAGTGTGTTCTCATGTATAAAGATGGAGGAAGGGAGAACCACCCAGTGCAATGTTTGGATGACTGCATTCAAAGAAACTTTAAACCTGTTAGATCTGAAGTCCACCTAGCTATTCGTATTATTGTTAATAGACCCTTTAAAAAGATCTGTTCTAAATAAAATAAACAGCACACTTAAAATTATGAATGTCTGAGGTTACTCAAGCCAGTCCTTAAAAAGGGCAAAATGAAACAATTGATGTAGATTGACTCACTCTGTCTGTGCCTTGATTCAATCAGCTAATAAACTGGAAAATGTAAACAACCATTTAAGGAACTCTAAAATATTAATTTCATCCCAAGCAAAAACAACAAAACACCGGAGTGTTTTGTAGGGGGGGGAGGTGTCTTGGAGAAAAAGAAGCACCAGGATTTATTGTTTTTATTTGCAATTATAATGACAAATGCAAGGATTCACCTGGCAGCGAGTGCATTGAAGAAAACACAGGTGCCTAATTCATAAGCTACAAAACCCAGTATAAAGGTGACCATCTGGGGAAAGCTGGCTGACTTAATTTTCCTATGAGCTTACCGTCTGGCTCCATATTTCTCTTCCAAACTCCACACTCTGACCTTGAAAATGCGTCTGCATGGTTTGCTACATGTGTTTTCTGAATGTAGATGCAGGTAGGCATAATTATGCAGTGGATTTAAACACAACAAAGGACATTGTGTGGAGCGTTTTATTTAATCTCAGGTGGGTTTTTTTTTTGAATTTTAAAAGAATTTAATTTCTGATGATTGCATGTCAGCCTTTCAGCCACTCTACAAACCCTTCACTTGCCCACACCTGCAGTTGCTGACAAGTACTGCTCTGAGAAACCCACACTGCTTTGAGATGGGCGGGGCAGAGAGTGAGCCCTGAGAATGTAGAAGAGGGGGAGAGATGGGGAGTTAGAATTGTAATTCAGGTGTTTACACAGAGGATTGCCTTGTAATTAGCACAGGATGGGAGAGGAAGGTAAAACGGGGAGATGTCCTGTACACTGACTATGCATGTACTCTCAGTATGCCACAAGTTTAGGGGGAGGTATTCCAGTTGGCTGCAGAGGCACAATGATTTTCTCCACAGAAAAACATTCTTTACTTAGCATTTAATAGATAGATAGATAGATAGATAGATAGGTATAGGTATAGGTATAGGTATAGGTATAGGTATAGGTATAGGTATAGGTACAGGTACAGGTATAGATAGATATATAGATATAGATATAGATATATAGATATAGATATAGATATAGATATAGATATAGATATAGATATAGATATAGATTGACCTGAGTACTGAAAATGATGCTCAGAAGACCCAAAGTACTTACATAGGTATTTAAAGAATATAGAGCTATTGCTTCCCAAGATCCCCAAGGTAAGCTTTATATTGGTATTTTTCTCCATTGACACATACTATGTTCTAGGTATGCTTCTAACCTTTTATTTCAGTCTTTAATAACTTTTGCTACGCAAAAAGTCCAACAATTGATGGCCAGCTTTCTCACTGAGTACCACGCTAATCTCCTTAACTTCATGGACCAACATGTTTCTTTTGACATTTCCCTGTCCTGATTTTCACCATTAGTCAGTCTCTCATCCCATTAACAGGTCATCTTTCTGTCTGATTCTTGTAACTTCTCAGAGTCTGACCAAATCATCCAGATAGCACAGAAATATGGACTAAATCACTGATAATTCAAAAAAATTGAATTTATTAGACAAACTATTGCACTGTCTGCATATTTAATACGATCTGTAAATCTAAAAAGTATATCATCAGGTAAAGATATGTCTATTGACTTAAGGAAAACAACTATTTTATAATTATTCTTATTAAAGGTATTTTGCTCGATGACGTTGCTTCAACAACATCTCCCAGAGTAATTTTTGTAAAACATCAATCGTCTGCGTACAATTTAATCTGCAAGTAATGTTCAAATTAGCTAGTAAGTATGTACCTCTGATTATGTCACTCCCTGCTCAATATGTGGCAGCACCTAATTTCCGTCAAAGAAAATGAATCACACACATGTACTGTCAAACCATGTTTCACCATGTCTGTCCTTATTTCAGTCATGTCTATAGCTCCCCAGAGCTCATGCTTAGCATTACACTACAACTTCCCAGGATCATACCATATAAATGGGTATATGTACCTTAGGTCAATGTACACCCCACCCAGTAATGGGGAACCTTTGTCCACATAGCTATGAACTCTGGGCAAGCTGTTTTAATGAACAGGTTGAGATGCTGTGAAGATTTGCATCAAATCCTACTCTGCCAAAGGGAAACATGTTCTTTTTCCTTATCTATGATTTTTAAGAATTCAATAGCTAGTTTTTTGAATATCTTTACTGAATTAATTTTTCATATTGTGTGTTTTTCTAAAATAATGATGGTGTATAGGATTTATATAACTGGATCAGATGGAAAACTGATAACTACAGAAAAAAATATTATGGTCTATTAAAACTATATATGCATATATATGTATGTATATCCATTTTTATCTGTAAAGAAAAATGTAAAGGAAACTATCTCATGGGTAATCATTCTGTCATAATTTTAATTGAAGTGACATTCATTTCTCCATGCTTATGTAATTGAGTTTCCACTTTGGGGCAAGTGTTGTACTAGTTACAAAACAGTCAAGAAGGCAGTCATAGCTGTTAACCCATGACATAGTTCTTACCAGTACTATAGTTAGGAATATCAAACTAGTTGAGCATTATTTCTCATCTAGCTGCTGGCTTTGTTTTCTGATCTTCGTAAAGGGCATGTTCTAATAAGTTGCTTATTCCTTCCGTTTGTGTGTGTGTGTGTGTGTGTGTGTGTGTGTGTTTCCAACTCTTGGTAGCTCACACCAGTGACGTCCCTATATGCTGTTTCAACTACATAACTAAATGTCAGGCCCATCAATAACCTTGCTAGATCAATGGGCAATTCTCGGTTGACATCATTCCTTACCCATTAGTATTGTATACACATGATTTTTCCCACCTCTTTGAAACACACAAGTGTTTCATTTCTTTTGGTTTTCCCACAGGCCAGTCTTCTCAACTTAAACACATTCAAACTGCTCAGAAACAAACTCTCAAATTTTATATCTTCTCATTCTCCAGATGGTTTTAAATGTCATCTACATGATGATAATTCCCATATTTACATCTTCATTCTGGACAGTCTCTCCAGGTTCCAGAATTCTGGGTAGATAAGCTAAGATAAACTCTTCATTTGATATTGTATAGATGTCTCAGCATGTCCAAAACGTTATGTTGGTCAATGCTGTAACCACTCCCCACCCACATTATTTCCAGTCTGTAAGTTTTGTTTTCATTCTTTTAGTTTCTCGGGCCAGATACCTAAGGCACCAGGGACTATCTTGTTTTCTACATTCTACATGTTTTCTTCCTTTAAATCATGCTAGGTTAGTCTTCTGAATTGAATCTGAATTTAACTAATTTTCTACTACTACCTTGGTCCCATTACGAAGTAACTAACACTTACTAACTAACTAGTTAACTTGCTAATCAAGTTACTAACTAACTAACCAACTAACACTGCACAATTCTCCAAACTTTCTTCTTTCCTAGGCTTGACCTAATGTCCCCAACACAAGAGTGAGCTTATACAAGTATCAGTTGCATCATGTACGTCATCCCCAAAATCCATTTCATGGTTCCGTATCTAAGAGGAGAAGGCAAAGCCTTCCAAGCAGCTACTACTTTACTCTCTCTCTCTCTCTCTCTCTCTCTCTCTCTCTCTCTCTCCTTTTCTTCATCTCTAATCTCTCTCTTAGGCCAGTCATAAACTTCAGTATGGTGTATGGATATGTGATTCATTGCTGTCAGTCTCTCACTACACCCCACTAAGAAACAGGTTCAGGAGTCAAGACTGCCCTTACTGCGTTTACTGCTACAGTGCTATAGTCCAGAACAAGCAGTTCTGTAAGATGGAATCTCATTATTTCTTGAATGGTGATTGAATGTATTCACAAGAGTGTATTAGACGGTACATACAGTAGCAGGAGAGGCATGGATCAGAATGTTTTGATTTTTGATAAGTCTGAGACCTAAATGCTAAGGAGACAGGTTGGAATTTTCTACAAATAGCAAAGAAGATGAGAAGGGGGAATAGAGAGGGACCCTTCCCTTAAACAAACACTACAATGCTCAGATCATGTTTATTAGTTCAATAAATATTTATTAACCATCCTCAGTATACCAAATGGTTGTCTTGTCATTTGTGATAACAGTAATAGAGAACAAAGACTAGATGTGAATAAAATGTAATCATTAATGATTGTCAACTTGACAAGATCTAGAATCAACTAGAAAATGAGCTTATGGGCATACCTCAAAGGGCTCTTCTAAATTAGGTGAGCCTCTAGGCATTGCTGAGGGATTATCTTGAATATGTTACATGAGGTGTGAAGAGTTGTTCAAACTGTGGGCCTAAGTGGAAAAGATAAAATGAGCTGACCTGAAACATTCCTTACTTTTTGCTGGCTGATTGCAGACCCACCATCCTCAGCTGTCTCATGCTCCTACCAATTAATACAAATTCACCACAAAGATGGAGTCAAAATAAACTTTTCCTCCCTAAAGTTGCTTTTGACAGGTATACTGTCACAAAGTTGGGAGAAAAACTCCTATAATTAATTAGTAAATATTTTAAGAAACAAATTAATCTGTAATAGGCAGTAAGGATGATGCAGAGGAGACAGCTTTACACATGATAGATAGAATCAACTTTTGGAGAGATGATGTCTCAGGATAGACAGAATGAACATCAGGACGAGGCTTCTGCAGAAGAAAAGATGTTCTAAGCAAGACAATAGCAAATTCGTAGAGAGAAGAATATGGAAGTGAAAGTAACTGAAAATGCTGGTGGAGACAACTGAGAACAAGGGATGCTGTGGAAGAAGCTACCAACCCAGCTGTAGGGAAAAGACACAGGATGGCTATGTCAAGAATGGTGGATTTTGGGAGGACACTGAAGGTTCTGATGTCATGAACAGGCCTCTGTCCCAGAAAAACGAAAGCTGACCTCAACTCACAGTTTCGAAACTCAAGTCACATTAGCTTCTGTTTAACATCAAGTCATTACAAAAATTTGGCTAAAGTATAGCCTTACTTAGGTGTGCTTGGCTCTGGTAAAGAAGGCCTTGCTAGCTAGGGGAGGGGACTGAGAAACAGGGTCATCCGTAGACCGTTTGAAGTTTCTAAAGGTTCAACAGAAAATTTAATTTCATATCTAAAAAGTCCCCTAGCTTTCTTTTACTGTGTGTGCACGTGTATGTGTGTAGTGTACACATGTTGGCGTGCTTGAGAGCACATGTGTGTCAACATGTGTGTTCATCTGTTACTGCTTCAATTTGGTGAACTTACTTTATACCTTCTATTTTTGATAGTGCGTATTTTTAGTCATACGTATATTTATGTCTCTGACTTTGCATTTTTCAGCAGTCTTTGCTGTGAACTTCTGTTGCTTCTGTCTGTGACACAGGCTCATCCGTATGTTGTTTTCCCAGGCACTGCCTCTCCTTAAGTGTTCTCTGTCCACCTTGTGTGTATAGATACTTTAGCTGGGAGACCATTTTTAATGAAGCCAAGTTGTAGGGCATATGTGCCAGAAACCACAGTACCTAAGTAGACCTTAAGGGTAGCTAGCCCTTCCTTTCTTCCCTAGCATGGGAATGAGAAACAATGAGAAATGACACAGACTGCATATCAAAAGAGTGGCTCAGATGAGGAAACAAAGACCCACGATCAAAAATGCTATGAGTCTGTCTTCTCAGCTAGGAGCACATGTTTTAACACTGCAGCTTGTGGATAAATCATGGCTTACAGAGGGTGGGCTAAGTTTTCAAAATGGTAGTACTACAGACTACAACAACCCCTTCCTTGTGGATGTGGGAACTGAGTGTGAGACCACGGCAGAATATGGGAGAATAAGGGCCATACAAATTAGGCAACAAACAAACAAACAAACAAAAACAAAAACAAAACAACAACAACAACAAAACCAAACCTCAGCATCTTAAACAAAACAAAAACAAAGTAACAAACAAAATGAAAGAGATCATAATGAGAGCCAGCTGATAGCATAGCATCTCACCTCTGAAAGTGCAAGGCCTCAAAGACTCTTTACCATGAACTCCATCCAGAGGGAGAAAGGTGCATCAGTAGAAAGCTACCAATGAGCAATGAGTGTGCCCTGCAACCAGGAGAGAGATAAACGCTTGGTCCCAGGGGTGGAGTGTGGGGAGATGGGGAGATGGGAGGAAGGGAGCAGAATACTGCCCTACTGCACAGATCCCATGCCAATGCTAAAAAGTCTCCTGCCAGGAGGAAGGATTGCATGCTAGAGCTGCTCTGTTGACTAGTTGGTACAGAGATGATAGACTCTGTAAACCTAAACTGTTCACTGTATGGTAGGCATCGTGTTTGCCCTCTGCAGTTCCAAACCCTCTGCAGCTCAAAGGTGAATTGAATCTGAGCAGCCACAGAGGCAGAGATAAGGAAGTTCCAAGAGTGACACCCAAAGTATAGAGCCTTGCCAAGACTAGGTAAGGCTAGTAAGGGTCAATCGACTAGCAACAGTGGTCTGCTCCTGCACACAGCTAGAGGGCGGGAAGACAGGGGCCTTCGTGAAAGGTGCATGCGGAATACGAAGGCTGAGGATAAAGCTCCACAAACACCTAAATTGAATGTAAATATAAAATACATCATCACTGTTCTCTTATAGCCTTAACAGCAAGGGCCGGAGAACACGATGCATACTACCATGCAGTGGACAGTTTAGGTTTACAGAGTCTAACCTCTCTGTATCAACGAGTCAACAGGGCAGCTCTAGTGTGAAGTCAGCCACAGACAGACATGAATGGAGAAGCACAGCAGGGGTTTCCAATAAGGCTTTAAAGATAGACAATGAACTGGGAACTTCATCCATGGTCATTTGTTGTGAAATAGTCTCGAGTTTGGTGACCATTAAAAATGTAGACAGCATTTATAAGTCACAAATATCTGTGATCTAGAGCGGTCATTTGTGGGAAGGGGCTATTGGAAGTACAATATACACAAATAATATTATTTTAAGGAAAAAGTTAGATAAATTTATACTATAAACTCTAGACCCCAGGCATAGCAATAGAGAGGGTAAAAAGTAAACCACAAGGAGACTGTATTAAATCAGTAAAATGCCATTCATGTATGAAAATCCATCATGAAAACAACTTTACATCTGAACAATTTGCCCACTTACAAAACAAACAAATAATCAAACAAACAAACAAAAAGAATTCATCTCAAAACACAGTCATATAAAGCCTTTCTTTCCTCTTCTATCTCAATGGTACTCAGGGGCTTGAATGCAGAGCCAAGCACCCACTAGGCAAATGCTCTGCCAACTGAGCTATACCCCCACTCCCCAGGACAATGTCTAAGAAGAGTTTTTAAGTGTATTTTCCTTTAATGCTCTGAAAATAACAGAGAGTGGCTCAAGAGAAGCAACTTTCTAAACGTTCTGGAGTGGGCATGGGGGTATTTCTAAACCCAGAAGGGGGCTGTGAAGGCAAGGTTTATATTTTAATGTGTATACCTGTAAAGTTGTCTTGTCATAGCTAAAATTGGCTCCATGGCAAAGATTATTACTGGGTTCATTGTCACAGAAAGATAAGAGCATTATCTTAGATCTAGCCATGCCAGGATATGAACTAGTACTTCTATGTCTCCAAACTTCATATTGGTTGTTTATACAGTTTGTAAAGTAACTAGTTTGTGGCATTGTGTCACAGCCCCTTGAATGAGGCAAAGCAGGCTATCATAATCGGCCAGCACAGGCAGTCCTTAAAAATTCTCCGTAGAACCTGGATCCCTTTTGTGGACAGGTTTGACCCAGGATTAGCCCTGTCAATTTACACAGCGGGGCTCTGGGTCTGTTTTCACATGGTTGAGTCCCTATGGAGGAGATAAAGAGGTTGGGGAAGTAGAAGGAGGGAGAGATAAAGAGAAGGTGAAGAAAAAAAAAGAGGAAAGGAGGCAAGAGAGAGAGGGAGAGAGAGAGAGTGTGTGTGTGTATGTAGGAGAGAGGGGGGGGGCAGAGCTAGGAGGACTCTCCATCTTCGCCATCTTGTTACAGACACAGTTTTCTAGTAATGGGAGCCCCACCTTCCTGACATAATCTAAACCAAATAATCTCCCTCAAGCTCCACCACAATGGCTTTCACATGGGAGAGTATAACATTAATATGTACATCTTCAGGAACAAAAGCCATTCAGTCAGTAAGAGTCTATGATTGTAACACACACACACCCCAGTGGGTGACAATCATAGGTATGTCTATGTGGCAAGAGTTGGATGTCTATCGATAGAAGAAATTGATATCTGAGTGGACACAGAATACAACGTTCGTCCATAGCATGTCTGTCAACCTTAACTCACTAAAATAAGATGAAGCTGGAGAAATGCAGAACTTCCAAGATAACTCAGTTCCTTCTGAGTTGTACATTCAGCTTGGCTGTTCCTGTATTCACTTAGTCAATTTGTTAGAAAGTGAAATGCCACAGTGCAGAAGAAAACTATGCCAATCAACAAGTGTTGTATAAAAATGATGAATAGAAACATTTAGCTCAAAGAAAACCTGGGCATGGCAGCTCATACAACAGGTGACCTCAGTTCCGGGGAACTGATTGTTACACGTTTGAAACCAGACTGGTGTATACAGTGAGAGTCAGGGGAAGCTGGGACGACAGAGTAAGACCCTGTCTCAGGAGACCCAAGAAAAAGCAAGCAACCAATAGAAATGAAACAAGAGAGAAGACTTTTAAGTTTCTTTTAAACATTACTTAAAATGCCTCTTCTACACCTAATGCTTGTCCTAGTGTCGTACTTGAGCCAATGGAGTTTGTACTGAACCCCAGAGTTTAAGGATGGGTAAGCTGAGTTTGTTTATACACTCAGGATATCCAGAACTACTCTTGAAGATGGGGGAAAATAGATACTTGGATTTTCTTCGTATGCATGCTATTCAGGCCCTCAATCCCCTTGGCTTTTCCTGTTTGGAGGTAATGGCTGCAAAAAAAGAGAACCTGGGGCCCTATTACCCTTTTGAGAACCTGTCAAAATTCCAAAGCATAAAGTTTTGTCTGTGCAATAAAGATGACTGAAAGGTCATCTAAAAGGCCACAGTCACTATCTCTTGCTTCCTTGCTATAGCCCCCCAAAAAGACACATGATATTGCTGGTATATTCCTATAATCCCCTTGGTAAATCCTTTTTCACCCTAAGAATAACCATTACAAACAATGGGCACAGCCACGTATAACCACCAGCTACTTTCAAGGGCATACGTTACAATTTTAAAATACACAATTTAAATCAATCTCAGTGTAGTAAATATATTTTCATAAGCACAGATGAAATCTCTTGGCTGCTCTTTGCTCGCCTTGGATTCTCTGACCTGGCTTCCCTTTGAAGCTCTTGCAAGCACTGTTGCTTCTATTTTTCCTTACAAGTTCATGTTCCTCAGTGCATGTTAGGGACCTCTGAACTTGTTCTTGACAATGTAGCAAAGCCATTAAGCCCAGGGGTTAAGAATCAATCCACCTGTGCAAAAATTCTTTTTGTGCCTCAATTACGAGCTCTTCAAAATAACAATTACACTTACCTCACAGGATTCTTTTTTTGACTGTTAAGTGAAATGAAATATTTCATTAATTATGTAAAGAGTTAAGAACAATGCCTGGCATGCAATCAGTGATCATGTGTTCTAGCTATGGCCGTTATGACTCAAAGAATGTCCTCAAATGTTATCTGTCAAGAGACTCTTCTCCCTAGACGGCTATACAGAACTCTTGCCTTGGCAACTGGCAGATTGGAGGCTTCCATTTTTCCTGAATGATTATGTGAACGAAAAAAGAACCAAAGAAATGTACGACCATGCAAAGTAGGTGTTATTGCTTTTGATAGAAGGACCTAAAACAAGCAGAATGTAAACACTGTTCCAAGCTCCAGTGCACAGCATGTGGCAGAGGTATCAGCCGAATGCATACCTATCTAAGGCTGAAGTCATTGTGCTTTTCCCTTCCTGCACTGGGAAGGTAAGCATGACCTGAAAAGGCAGAGGTGGGGATTAGCCCTCGATAATGAGCATTTCCTAGCCTATCAGGATGATGTTTGAGCACGTCTATGTGTACGTCTGTTTGTGTGTGTCTTCTCAGCTAACCTTTTCCCCAACTTAATGAGATGGAAACTCATTATTATCAGTTTTACAGAGGAAAAGAAAAAGGATCCCAACAAAACAGACCAAAGATATGTAGTGCTACAGTTTTCTTTCTACTGTTGTAATAAACACCATGACTCAAAAGGTAAGGATTTATTTCATTTTATAGCTGTTGAAGTTTGTCTGTTGCTATGTATTGTTGTGCTAAGTGTGGGGGTTCGGGGTGGTGGTTTGGGGAGGTAAAGCCTGATTATCCCAGAGACTAGAGAGTTTGCAGGTAGACCCGAATGAAGCTATGTGATTTTTCCCCCAAGTTATTTCTGATTGGTGAGTAAAAATGTCAACACTCTATAGCTGGGCAGAATTGAGGAAGGCAGAGCTGGGTGTTCCCAGGCTTCAGAGTGAGAAGAGACTAAGAGGAGGAAGAAAGAAGGGGGAGAGAGGAAAAAGATTCCATGGGTTAGTAGTCAAGAAAGCAGAGCCCTGAAGGCAGATATCTACCCTCTATGCTATTAAAACCCATTTCCTATAGATAATCCTAAGTTATTACCTACTATGTTTTATCTGGGCTGATCTTAACTCTAATTGGCCATCCATTAGGGACATGCTTTCTTGACTCCTAACTCATGGCATCTTTCTCCACTCACCAAATTCTTTCCCTCCTCTTGGTCTCCCAGGAACACCAAGCCCTGCTTACCTCAATTCTGCCCAGCTATAGGCTGTAGGTATTTTTATTCACCAATCAGAAATAACCTGGGGCAAAGTCACATAGTGTCTGTCCCTTGGGTCTTTCTAACTGCCAATTTGGATTCTGGGGGCTCTCATTTGGCATTACAATACATAGCAACTGACCAAACTTCAACCTACAGCTTACAGTTAATTCATTAAAGAAACCTGGAGGCAGGACCTGAAGCAGAGACTATAGAGAAGCACTGTTTCTGACTTGCTCTTCATGGTTTGCTCACTTTTATTTCTAATGATACAATCCAGGATTTCGCACCTAGAGGCCTCACTGTCTGTAAGTGGTCTAGACCTTTCTATACCAATTGTCAATAAAGAAAATGCCCCAAGACAGGTCCACAGCCAATCTAGAAGACAATTCCTCAACTGACATATCCTCTTTCTAGGCAACTCTGGCTTGTGTCAAGTTGAAAAAATCTAACTAGCGTTCATGGATGGAAAAAAACAAGGGGAAGGTATGTGGCTGCTACTGGAAAGGAAGATACCGAACTGGCATTCAGCAATCTAGATCCATACCTCCTTCCCCAACCTTCTGCTTCTGAGAATCATACTATGATTTAAAATTAAATAGCTCTAAGAAAAGGAAAGCCAAAATCACTCTTTCACTTTACTTCTCAACTACCTAGTACATTCCTTTTGTTGTTGTTTTATATCTGTGTATGGTTAACTTGTATATAGGAAAACACCACTGGGCAAACACTCAAAGCAATTATTGAATATTTAAGTCTGTCTTGAAAAATAATTGAGGTTTGTTAATCATCTTTTCTCTGGACAATGTGCACAAACAAAATACTCAATAATTTTAGGAGAGACCAATTCTAATTTTGAAGGACACAAATATGGGAATATTTCTCTTTAATAAAAATCTACCACTCTCTTCATTTTTTTTTTTGCTTGTTTGTACTACCATGAAACTATGCAGGCCAAAATAATAATTCATTCAGCAAATATCAGGGAACTTATATTTGTATTACTATGATACCACAAAGCATACAATGGTACGTATTAGAAACGTATGAATTCAGTACTCCTGTGGTGAAATGGAGGGCAGAAACAGAAGACTCCCTCAGAAACGTGTGGGCCAAGTAGCTGCGAATGCACATGAGTGAAAGTCAGCAGCCAGAACAGAAGGAGACTGTCTCAAACTAGGCCGAAGGCAAAGACTGACACCCAAGCTTGTCTTCTGTCCTTCATATCAGCACCATGGCATATGTGTGCTTGACTTATCACCAAGTGGACAACTTAGGGAGCATGTATGTACACAACAAGTTACATACACAGAAAACACTTTGAGTTACTAAGCATTTTCAACAACTTCCTCATCTTTTGAATCCGAAATCTAAGTGTGGTTCCAGCCTCTTCATGTAACACAATAAAGGAAGTATTCTCTATTCTTGCCCTGTGCATTGGGATCATACTACATGCAGGGCTCAGGAAAGAAACAATGACAGCCATTGAATGATTACTATATGTCAGACCTAGTCTGAGCACTTTATACATGTTAGGATATGAAAATCAACAAATCTACATCTTTGATATTATGCTGGTTTTATAACTTGTACTTTACAGATTGGAAAACTGGAACTCAAAACAGTTAAGAAACTTCTGTGAATGTTACAGAAAGCAGAAAAGCTAGCAATTAAATGTAGGCAGTACATCTCTGACCAGCATCCTGTTGCTTCCTAGAGCAACATAGTACTTTTGAAATGATGGAGAAGACAAAGGAATGGAAGGAAAATAGTATTGCGGTGCCCATTTACAGTCTACATGGTGTTGGCTATCTGTCATTCCTTGCATCCTTAAGACAGGTATTGCTACCGACCACTCCACATCCTTTCTGATCTATTCCTCTCCTTTTTTACTGTGCCCTGAATTCTCCTTTCCTTTGCTTTTACTCATTGAAATGATAATCTTTGCACTCACATATCCCTCTTAGCACAATGCCTCCTTCTGCTCTGATGTCATGCCCTCATGTGGCCTTCCAGAACTCACTGTGTAAGTGGCTTTTGCTCCTGTTTCCCTATGTCCTATTCTCTGTAGGTATTGTTCTATGGAGTCCCACTGTTTTCTCACCGATTTAAATCTTTTGTCTTTTCTACCCTAACTGCAAAGCAAGCACATCACTGAGAGTGACCTTGTCAGCCTTTTTTCCTCTGTATTCCCTATTCTCAAGTACATAGCAGGTATGTGACACAGTGGGCAGTCAAACTGTATCATCTTTTAGTCCTGCCTTGTTTATTGTATTTTGTAATTGCACTTTATCTTTTCATTGACTTTTTAAAACTTGTTATTTAAATGCGAGATTACTATTTTAAGCACTATTTGGATATGTGAGCACTGATTTGTGGCATTAATGATTATCTCTGGGAAATTCAATTATGCCTTCTAATAGCTTTTCAATTGACAATCAAACACTCTGAAAAGAGGCCATTTTGACAGCTCAGTATTCATATGTTTGTTTGGGGTTTTTTTTGCTTACATTTATTTATTTTATAGCATTGGTTAAATCTTTTTTCCCTGTATTTTTCTAGAGCTTAAATATAGTTTCATCCTGAGTATTTAAATACAGCATTCAACATTGCATCTGATAGCTAATCCATATCATATTGAAGAAAATCCTTCTACAGGTCACTAAAGGCTGTGTGTGTTGAAATCACATATTAAGCTTAAATTCTATTATATGTGTAAGGCATTGGAGTAAAATAGTTTCTAACATTGAACCACCCCACTTTCTAGAAATTCTGTGGTTCACAGCTAAGTGGGGTAATAGTTCCTCCCCAGGGGGAATCTAGATATTTACCTCTGTTTCTTTTAGTTAACACAATGATGGGTGATGGCGACTTTTATGCAGGCCTTGAGAATTCTAGATACTATACTATCTACATGATATGATGTTAGGTCTGCTGTTGAGCACCGTATCTCAGTTGAGTAACTTTTCTGAGCTGGGATAATTTTCATTGTGCTTGAAAACATCACTAACATCAGAAATCACCAACATAGAGGGATTCCAGAGTTTGAGAACAATTCCCCATAGATTATGGAGTAGTAGTGTTTTATTGCAGTATTGGTACATGTTTTACCTTTAATTTTGAAGAGATTGATTTTTAATATTTTTGATGATTTAATCACAGCTTGTTTTGACTTTATTAAATAAAGGAATCAATATTTTCCAAATCTACCACTCTTAAATAAGATTGTCCCTGTCATATACCAATGCCATCGATATGAATTTAATCACATACTAACTTGATTCCAGCTAATGAATGAGAGCTATATGTCAGGTTCCCCTCCATTGGATTCTATCTGTTTCATTGTAACCTGCCATTTTAGCTAGATACAATCTTAGAATACTGATATTGTTGGTGCGATTATTTCTTATTTTCCCAAACCATACGTCACCGATAAATTTGATTAAAATATAATTCATGGTACTCAGCTGGAGTCTCAGGAATGATGCAGAGGACTGAGATGCATTCATTCACAGAGCAGCATTCAACCGCTAGAAGCCCACTTCACGTCACTCTGTGTTTTCAACAAGACCTCTTGCACAGCTAATAGCATCCTGAGTGTGGAACACAGCTGTGCTGTGCTTAGGAAATTCAACCTACCCATTCTCCTCGACTCAAACTCTTGCTTTCTTTTTCTAATGGTCAATGTTTTATTATTTTAATAAGATGGTTTATGCTCTGCTGGGAGGCAGCATCAGATAGTTTGGTCTGTTATTCCTTAAAACATGTAGATTTTCTCAAAACCAGGCTCTCTGTTGAACCTCATGCTGTCTAATTTTCCTAAATAATCACTTTCAGTAGTCTCATGGCCTCATTGTCCAGTATCCCATGGCTGTTCAACAGACCCAGCTACTACGTGATGCTCACTTCTTTACTCCCCCACGACCCCACACTTACCATGGAGGTTTAAAATCCCATGAACATTCTGTGACTTCCATTAATCTACCCTTTTCTCATAATGGCAATTCTTTGCTAGAAGACCTTGTGCAGGATTATTGTTACTATGGCAACAGTGAGCAAGTAAACAAAAAGAGCAAAAACCAGGTGGACTTGAAATAGCTCCAGTGTTTCTAGACATGGTGATTCGTTTAAACCAGGAGCTCTGTGCTTTCTGGGTAACACCTACAGATGTCTGAGTACAACTTCAAAAGAAATGTCAGTCCCACGTGGCTTTTAAGTGGTTTTGGACGTATTTGCTTCTGTAAGTCTTCAAGTACAGCGAGCACATGACTCAGCAAAACTCAATCTCAAAAACTTCTCGCCATCTAATTGACTAGAGATAATGAATTGGTGGGATCATTATGACTTTTTAAGACTTATTATTTTTTTTTGTCAACGGAGAGTGCTTACAGAATAAGTCTATCTTGACTTCTTTGCCATGCTCTACTATTTGTTAATTGTTGGTTATGAAAAGCAAAACCACTGAGTAGCTTATGTATGTATACTGAGCTGGGGCAGGTTGTTCTGCAGCCCCACTTGACACTAAAAATGTCTTCATGAGGCTGGAGAGATGCTCAGTAGTTAAGAGCACTAACTGCTCTCCCAGAGGACCCAAGTTCAGGTCCTAGCACCAACAGATTATTAGCTCACAACTCTCAGTAACTCCAGTTTCAGAGCATCTAGCACTCTTGCAAGGCACACCACCAACCAAAGCACACGCACATGCAAATTAGTCTTTAAAAAATTATTAACAACTCATGGTCTGATTATGGGACTAAATATTTGGTTCAGTCACCAACTAAAACAGTAGGATCCATGCAGGAAGTGTAGATGGGACTATGACTATCAACTGCAGTGACTCTCATTATTTCCAGTCACATGGTGGAAAATGCACAGACACAGATAGACAGAGAGAGACACCAGCAAAAAACAGACAGACAGACAGACACACACACACACACACACACACACACACA
This sequence comes from Mus musculus, assembly GCF_000001635.26. Lineage (NCBI taxonomy): Eukaryota > Metazoa > Chordata > Mammalia > Rodentia > Muridae > Mus > Mus musculus. The sequence goes on along the minus strand of NC_000076.6, from coordinate 107,279,090 downwards.
CACACACACACACACACATATACACACACACACTAGCAAAGTGACAACTTAAGGAAGCCATTGCTTGTGAATTATTTTAGGTTGGTATTAATAAATATTCCTCAGGCCCTATTGCATAGCTAGTACCTTACAGTGATTTAAAAATGTACCAGCAAAACAAAAACATTAGTATCATGAATGGCAGGACCACGCCAAAGTAGACATTCAACAAAAATAGTGTGTAAAATGTTTTTGGGCGCTGCAGAAAATAATTTCTCACAGTGATCAACCACATAATGTTGATGAGCTAAACTGTATCAGGCTGCAGCTGTTGGCGAAGCCTTGGGATGGGATATAGCTTATCTCTGTCAAGGTAATCAGGCATGCACCTTTGAAACAGTAGTCAAAATCATAGTCCTTAGTTTTCTGTCATAAAAATCCTTCAGAATAAAAACAAAAACTGAAAACTGAAGTGCATGAGACTGGACTTCTTTGGACTGTGAGCAAAAACAATTTTCAGATAAATACAGATTTCATATAAACTAGAGAATGTCGTTTGATTAGAAAATCTGTAGGCTGCCCAGAGCTCTAATCGGAAGATATATAAAGTAACAGGCTGTGTGTGCCTTGAAAAGTGAGAAGGAAAGAAAACGTGTTGACGCATCACAACTGCTATGAAGAAGATGGGATTCTCACTGACATCCAATTTTTGTCCACATGACACCCCCCCCCTTAATATTGAGATCCATAATATAAAAGTTCTTGGTTTCCCAGTGGAAACTTTAAAGGACAAAAAGTTTGATCTGTTAAAATGAGGAAATACACTTAAGACTAGTTTAATCAATAATTTAAATTATGACTGAGAGAAGCCAAGAATTAACGATTTCCATTTGTATCTTTGCAACTTATCCAAATTGAAGTCGAGTCACAGAGAAAGTAGATAATGGGGGCTACAACATTTACCTTGTGTATGAACTAAAATAGATGGTCAGCTATTGATCGCGTCACCAAACACCAAAGAACTTTAAATTGTGTAATTTTAATTAACTCCTAGAAATGTATTTAAAATATTTGTTTTTTTTTAATTGTGCACAGATGTGTTTGTCTTAACATGTGGAGATATGTTCACATGAGCAAGGTCCAGATAAAACCAGAGGCATTGGGTCATCTGGAGCTGGTGTAACAGGTATTATGAGTCAATGGAAATGGGTACAGGGAAACACATTTGGTTCCTGGGATCAGTAGTTACTCTTAACTGCAGAGTTATCTGTCTGGCTCCTTAGGAAAATATTAATGATTCATGTTTAATCCACAGTAGGTTTTATATTATCACATTATAAGTCATAGTTTTGTTTTTAAGCAATTTGGTTTCAATTTAAGGGGGGAAAGTTCATAAGCAAAGGTGAGCATCTAAAGGGTTTTTTCATATTTTCCTTTCTGACCTTGGAATGGAACTTGAAGGAGAGTTGAAGCTACTGTACCCAAGGAAAGTCCCCAGAAGGACTCAATGCTTAATGCAGTGAAACATTTCTGTTTTCTATAAAGATGACGGGATGCAGTATCAGAGGCCGCACTCTGCTTGGTTGCCCTGAATTTAGCTGAAGGTCACACCTAGTTTAAGAGATTAAAATCTGGCCAAGCCAGTCCCTGGGAATTGGAAGAGGGTCTGAGAACATTTTAAAGCTGAGAAGAGACAAATTTCACGCTCCTCTCATCAGAATCTTCCTTAGGCTCAAGGGTAAATTCCAGGTCCTTCTGTCTACACTGCTGTCTATCCTGATCACTAGCCATCCCGTAATAGGAAAGATCACCTGGGTTCAAGACGGAGATTCATGTGCAGCTCTATGAGAATGACAGTGTATCTTTGAAAATAGTCATCTATGCTATATTAGCCTGGCAATCAAACCTGATGCAAAGCTCATCTGTAGACTTCCTAGGATAATGCAACCAAGTTTTTAAACCTAAGCTGTACCTTTATGTCATAATTAGTTCTTCAGTTGTCTCAATCTTTTTTTTTTTTTTTTTTACTGTTTTCCTGTCAGTGCATTAACCAGATGAAAAGCAGGTAGGAAATCTGGAACCACAGTTATGCATGCTTCCTTCACTAGGATGGATTTTCCTCAGGGTTGTTTTATTAGATGACGACAACTGTAAGTTTTCCTTTCTCAGTGAGCCTTCCTTGAGCTACAGTATCCAAGTAGCTCTCTCCCCGCCTAGTCTCTTCTCTGATTGTTTGCAACCAAGCATTGCAAAGCCTCATATAATCTAACATCATTATCATGAGTCACAGCATCTGGCCCCTGGCCACCATCTTCAGATATCCCTCTTCTAAGGCTCCTCTTTTGCTTGCCTTTCAAAGTAGCTACTGTGATGTGCCTGGAGGCTGGCAGTTCTTCATCCTGAGCCTATTCACCCCCAAATATCAATAATTTGTTTCCTCCCTTTATCTGGTGCTCCTCTCAAATGTCACAAGCTCAAGGGGTCTTTCCTTGACTAATATATCTATGACGGTGTTTTGTTTTTTTTTCTTTTGTTCAGTTTTAGTTTTTCTCCAGCAGCCTCATTTCTGTACATTGTATCTCTCTCATAAGCATGCCAATGCCATTAGATTTTACCTATGGTACCATCACAGTGCTTAAAGAAGTGTTTGGAATGAGGCCGACACTCAATATTTTTTAGTCAATCAGTCCCTTACCATTTGTCTTCCCTAATAGATGCTTAGGATTCATAGAAATGGGAAACCTTTCTTCTTGTGGTCCTGTAGCACAGAGGTTCTTAACTTTCCCAACACTATGGCCCTTCAGTATAATTCCTCATGTGTGGTGACCTCCAACCCCACCCCGTGCCAGCCATAAAACTATTTTTGTTGTTACTTTATGACTGTAGTTTTGCTACTGTTATGACTCATAATGAAAATATCTGACATGCAACCCTTGTGAAAGGGTTGTTTGGGTTGTGGCCCACAGGTTGAAAATTGCTGCCATAATCTGTAGTATGTAAGAGGTAAAAAATGTATTTTAACATAATCTGTAGTATGTAACAGGCAAGAAATGTATTTTAACATAATCTGTAGTATGTAACAGGCAAGAAATGTATTTTAAATGAACAGATGAGTGACTTGTTTGTATGCCCCAAACAAGCAAGTAAACAAACAAACAAACTTTCCTAGCAGCTCTTGTGACAGAAATTAGAATTTTCATTTGTCTAGCTTCTCAATAGACACTGGTCCCAAAATAAAGTGTGACTTATATTACGGTCTCAATAAGTAAATGAATAATATCAAGAAACAGTTAAAAAAAAAAAGGAGTCTACTCTGTCCACAGCTACCCTGTGGTCTGCAATGCTGGCTGGTCCAATGTCATGATGGCAGTTTAACAGTTTTGGTATAGAGACAGATATGTGAAAACACTCCAGGCACTCTTTTTATTCCTTAGGGCTATCCTGGATCTTCAAGTCTTGTTTCCCAGACAGAAAATCAAGATGGGTGTGACTTCTAAGAGTCTTATTTTAAGTTATCCTATAGGAATTTGAGGCAAGTAAGTCTTAATTTCAACCCTGTAGCTTTGACTTGTTTCCTTAAAAACTTGGGCATTAGGAATTTGGGTCTCTGATATAGCTGTCTTTTGTGAGACTATGGCGGGGCCTAGCAAACACAGAAGTGGATGCTCACAGTCAGCTATTGGATGGATCACAGGGCCCCCAATGGAGGAGCTAGAGAAAGTACCCAAGGAGCTAAAGGGAACTGCAACCCTATAGGTGGAACAACAATATGAACTAACCAGTACCCAGGAGCTCTTGTCTCTAGCTGCATATGTATCAAAAGATGACCTAGTCGGCCATCACTGGAAAGAGAGGCCCATTGGTCATGCAAACTTTATATGCCCCAGTAGAGGGGAACGCCAGGACCAAAAAGTGGGAGTGGGTAGGTAGGGGAGTGGGGGGGAGGGTATGGGGGACTTTTGGGATAGCATTGGAAATGTAAATGAGGAAAATACCTAATAAAAATATTTTTTTTTAAAAAAAGGAATTTGGGTCTGATAATTGTGAAGCTGTGCAGCTTTAACAGTCTGAAATTCAGGTGTTCTGACTTGGGTCTCATCGTTCGGCCACCTACTGGAGACTTTAGGTCACTGCAAGCTTCTGGAGTTCCATTTGACACACTCTATGGCATATATATGGATTTTTTTTTCTACTCCTATGGATACTATGATGTTCATATTGACACCCCCCCCCAGCTGTGATACTGTCCAAATGGACTCTACATCCTTGATTCCAAAGGACACCAATTGAGAACCAAATCGCCTACTTAGAGGTAGCATAGCCTTAAGAATATTAATGTTTCTTTTCTGTAAATGAAAATCCTAGAAAAGAACCAGGAGTCCTAACCATACCTCCTCTGATTGCAGAAGATGCACTTGGTAGTTCCTGACACAAATCCCATTTCCTTCTTTCCTGTTGCCCACTAGTTACAATCCTCCTTAGGCCCGAGATGCCACATTCCCTTTAATCCCAGCACTCAGGAGGCAAAGGCAGGCAGATCTCTGAGTTCAAGGCCAGCCTGGTCTACAAAGCAAGTCCCAGGACAGCAAGGACTACATAAAGAAACCCAGTCTTGCTAAACAGGTGTGGCTGGTAGAGATCCACCAAGTGAATCTGGGAACGGTTCATAGCCACCGCCTTACGTGCTCCTTTCTAGCATCCTTGCTAGCTCTGCAGGGCCATAACCTCATAACTGTACCCCAGTTCCGTATGAAATCTGTATAACAAACAGTTCTCCATTTACTCCAGCTTCAGTTCACTATCACTAGTCTACATTGACTTTATACTCCATCACAAGTCAGGGATGATGAGAAATTCAAAGATGGGTTAAGAAATGGCTTCGTCCCTCAAGGAGCTTTACACATTGGGGGAGACTAAAGGAAAGAAGGATTGTAAATTATAAAGGCTTTGATGGAGCCAAAAGCTTTTGAGTGAGCAAATTTAGAGTGTATAACATGGGCCACCAACGTATCAAATGGCACTCTGGAAACTTGGAGTGACCCAAAATCGCCAGTAGGTGGCCAAACGCTGAGCCCTAAGTTGGGTTAACCGAATTACAGGCTGCTAACACTGCACATCTTCACAATTATCAGACCTTCATGTCCTAATGCCCAACCAAACCAGGACAAAGCTTAGAATCACATATTCCATCAACCTAATAAAATTACTTAACTTGGTGTACTATCATAGTGAATTAGAGGGAAGATAACTTCACGGACTTCTTACACACAGAGCACTTAAAGCCAGTGGTTCAATAATTCAGATGTTCCCATAGATAACCTGACTGGGCTTCCTTTGTTACTTACTCTACAGATCTAATCACAGAAGGACAGGTACCCTCTGAATATAAACAAGAACACACTTTAAATCTTGGTCTTCTCTAGATAGCTGACTGGGGTGTCCAAGGGCTAAGATAAACTTCCCCAAAGTGGACTAGTTGCATTGCTAATAGTAGTGGTGGGATGTAAATTTGCTTGAGTATGTTGTCTTCTTGGAGTGTTTGCATCTAACATAGTTAGAACTTGGGTTGTTTAATATAGTTAAACTTGGGGTGTTTAATGACTGTAATTCAGTAATGGGACAATAGAAGAGCTCATCACATTAAAACAGAAATAACTTGGGAAACCCATCGTTTTTAATAGCCTGCCATCTGTTTGGCTCTTACCAGCAATGGATTTATCCTGCTTAGTACAGATGATATTGGGACTAAAATCATAGATTATACGACGGACTTCTGAGCTCTTTACTCTTATTAATCTGTAAACGAACATTTCCCAACATAAAAATCAATTATTTTTCAACTCTTACCCTAAGTAAGGTTGCTATGGGCACCGCATAATATCCGTTCTGGCACCAACAGATTGAGTTAAAGTCACCAGAGATCTCTCCACATTAAGAACCTCAAATACAGTTTACCAGCTTTGCCACTGTGCTCGCTGTACGATGCTCTTTTTGCTTTGCTGGGCCGCTAGTTTAATCCTCCAGAAAGAGAAATTTTAGAGGGACAAGGACTAAATCATTTTCTTCTGAGCACAGCATTTTCAAATGACTGCACCGGGTCCTAAGCCCCGCCGCTGCGGACCCAGAGCTAGAGGTGCCCTCTCTCTGCAGAGCTGGGGACTCTGGAGCCCTAATAACTAACTGGACCTGGTGAGGCAGAAAGGAAACTCCCATCCACCGCCAGGTACTACTCGGGTGCACTCAGCAGGGCCCGATCCTAGAGAAAGGTTTGGAAAGGTTTGGAAAGGTTTGAGCAAAAGCTCTTTCCGTTTCAGCCAAAGAGTAGGACGCACAGGTCACAGGCTAGAAGTTAAACAGTTACCCAGCCTGCGCTTTGTCTCCGCGCCTTCTGCAGCCCAGGCACTGAGGTACACTTGACTGGTGAAGAACAAGGTTTGCTGGAGCAGGAGACAGGAGTTGCTACCTCCCTGGAACTGCAGGCTGAGGGAGTACCAAGACCAGAGCCGCAGCTCCGAGCGGGAAGCTGGAGCCAAGCCGGCTCGGCTCCGGATGCGGTGTCCCTGAGCCAGCGAAGGTTGCCCGAGCTCTGCTCTGCCCTTTCGCCCGAGGGCAGCGCCCTAGCCAGGCAGTCCCGCGGCTTTGCACCCAGCTTCCCAGCCAAGCGCCCTGCCGCCCTGGGGCGATCTCCCAGTCACAACAGCTGCACAGACCCCTCATCTCCAGCGCGGGGACAAACTTCCTCCCTTCGGGTCCCCGCGCCGGCAGTTGGCAGCTAGCTTCCCCACTGGTCCCTTAGCAAGCTCTGGCTGGGAGAGCTTTCTCTGCCCCTCTTCAACCTCCAGTCACCAGCGCTCAGCGGTCCCGGCGCATCCTCTCCAACAAAGCCGGGGCCCGGAGGCGACCCGGCGAGGGACCGAGACTGTCAGCTGAAACATTCGAGCCCTGGCAAGCACCTACGCCCCGGAGAGCGCAGCAAGAAGGGGCAGCGGGGACCAGGAGAGGAGAGAGGGGAAGAAAGTGTCCTGCTCCGGGCGCGAAACCCTCCTGGGCTGATCCTCCTCCCCCAGCTGCCCCTGCCCGAGCGCATCCTGCCTTCCCTGTGGGACTGGGCAGGGCGGAGGGCGAAGCGGTGCGGACTGTGTGGCCTGACGGACCAGCCGCTCCCTTACCTCTGTCCAGAGTAAGCGGCTGGACCACTGTCAATGTCGCCATGTCTGCCGTGGGAGCCGAAGTGACGCTCGGCTTCAGCATCAGCAACCGCTTGTAGTGAGAAAAAGAGGAGGAGATTGGGGGCGGGGGTGGAGAGGGAAGACGGAAAGGAGGGGGAGGAGGGGGAGGCAGGAAGGTGGTGATGGAGGAGAAGAAAGCTCGGGTGGGTTGGTAGCCAGATGGAGACTCAACTGTTCCGCCGCGGCGAATCTTCAGTGCGGCGCCAAGCAGGGCAGGTAGCCGCGAGCGCCTGCCTGGCCAAGGAGCTGAGAAAGGAACGCTCAGCCCTAGAACTTTGCTCGCCCACCCGTCAGTAGCTCTGGGTGGCTGTAGCAGGTTTGCTGTCTTTCAACTTTCCACCTAAGCATAATGGTCAGAATGCACTCGAACCCAGAAGAAGAGGACTCAGAAACGGGAGAGAGACAGACAGGGGTAGAGAGGTGGGGGGACAGAATTCTTTTCAGATTAAGAAAAAATTTCAACCTCCCTTTCCACATCCCTTTCCAGAGGAAACGCCACTAGCCGTGGGAGATGTTGCTATATCATTGTAGTTGCTGTTAATTTCTGTTGAAGCTTTTTGTTTAGAACGTCCACTCTCAACAGCACAAGGTAACCGACTGAGGGCCAGGCAGGGTTCTGTTAAGTCAGTGTTCGTTTAGGACCTGGGTACATTGCCTAGGAAAATGACTTGCCTTTACAAGCAAACTTCCTTAAAAGGTTCTGAAATAAAAAACGAGTTGCTGTCAGTGAACAGTATTTATCAGGGACCCTCTCCTGTTAATCTGGAAGAAACTTGTATTCAGAGGTGCTATTTATTAATTAGCATGCATGACAAGAGTTGAGCCACGGATGTTTGGTGCCATTTGCTACATCTTAACCTGGGGATTCACTTTTGTTTTCTTTCTCTGCATCCTCCGAATTACAGGTAGATAATGTGAAAGGCCTTATTTCTGAGTCAGTAGATCACAGTTCAGTTCCTGGAGCCTTCAAATACTGACTATGAGCCTTAATCCCAACTTTCACTAAATGTTCACCAAGCCTCATTTCCTTATCAAACCATGAAGAAACATGGAGAAAGATCCTCTGGGCTTTACCGAGATTGGTGGACACAGAGCTGAGATGGCGATGCTGCCCTCCCTGTGACAGCTAAATCATCCTTGTGACCCAGAGACCCTCAGAGGTAGACCCACTGGGTTGCAGAGTATTTGCGTATGACCAAATGCTACGTTCTTCTAATGAGACTAAGAGGTGAGAAAGCTCAGAAATTCAGCAGGAATTGAAAAGTCAAAGATGACTGACCATCTAACTATGCAACAGATCATTGGATACATGCTGAACGTAGTCTTTCAATGTAGTCATCTTCTAAGAGTTTTAAGTTTAAGAACTTTAACCATGAAATTCAACTTTTCACAGCTCCCAGGATCTGACAAACTTGCAGTCCCTTGTGCATCCGCAGTTTCTTCATCCGTCAAATGAGGGACCAGCTTTACTCAATTGAAAAGTGATCAGATAATAGGAGGAAACTGATAGTAATTTGCAAGGTCTCTGCTGTTTCTGAGCTTTTGATAGAAAAGAATATATTTCCAAGATCATAAACATACAAATAACGTTATATGGACTGAGTGGGATATGTGTGTGTATATATATATATGCATATGTGTGTATATATATATATATATATATATATATATATATATATATATATGAATGATATATTTGTAAACAATTAGAGAAATAGAGACCATAATTAGATAAGAGGGGGCAGCATCAATACATAGAGAAGATTAGAGGTAGGAATCAGGGAAATTATGTAATTATACTTTAAAAATGAAGGAGAATAAAATGAAAGGATATACTCTTTCATGCTGCAGAGATGGCACAATGGTTAAGAACACATGTTGCTCTCTCGGAGGACTCAAGTTCAGTTCGCAGTGCACAGATGATTCCTAGCTCTGTCCTTCTGACTCCACCTCCAGGGTTCTTTGATACCTCTGGCTGCCTCAGCCACTGGCACCCTCATGAACAAACCCAAACAGACACATAATTAACGGTAAAATACACCTTAAACCATGAATTTTTTTTTAGAGCAGTAGACTATATACATTTATTAACATAAGCTACCAATTATGTATTTATTAATGTTTTATTAGCTCTTTATTAGTTTAAGGACTATACTAGGTAAGGACTAGCTATGCAAAGGTTGACAAGATTTAACCCTCGTTCTTCTACTTAGACCTTGATATGTGACAAGCAGTGAACAAGGAGTAGGATCCTGGGCAGGAAGTTCTCTAAGTGCCACAGAAAGAAAGCATTGCAAGCGAGGTCATCATCAGTAGACACACACCCTAAAGGAGGCCAGAGGAAGAAGAAACCCAACTGTTTGTCTTGATAGTAGAATGTGTTTCAAGGCTTTACACAAAATATCAAAGTTAATCCAGTAACCGAGGATGGAAAAAATACCAGGCCCTTGGCCAAAAATGTAATACTTTAAACATAATTTGTGATATAAAATTTGTGCACCAGCAACTGGATTCATCTATCCAAAACCCTTAATTGTATCCATTTCCACATAAACTCCAGAGTATAAGATTTATGATGGAAGAATTTTTGATTTTTCTGTTTCCCAATGGTTCTCCGGCAGCAACATTTGATAGTATGTTTCTTATGTTTTGAGGATCTTGTTTGAAAAATGTACTCTGCCACCGGGCAGTAGTGGTGCACGCCTTTAATCCTAGCACTTGGGAGGCAGAGGCAGGCGGATTTCTGAGTTCAAGGCCAGCCTGGTCACAGAGTGGGTTCCAGGACAGCCAGAGCTACACAGAGAAACCAGGTCTTGACCCCCCCTCCCCCCAAAAAAAAGAAAGAAAAGAAAGGAAGGAAGGAAGGAAGGAAGGAAGGAAGGAAGGAAGGAAGGAAGAAGGGAAGAAAGAAAGAAACTGTACTCTGTCATGTTTCTTTTATGTTGTCTCCTTTTTCTTTCTTCAAGACCTATAAGAGGAAGCATCATTCAAGAGATATCCATAGTTATTATTTCTAGTATTGATAAATTCAGTATCTTTAGCTTATGTTTAAACACTGGTAGAGAAGTATTAACGAGTCAACATGCATACTCTCCTGTTTTCATTAAATATATTTGTGGACTAGTATTTGACACTGTCATTCTGAGATATGGGGAGTCACAGCAAAGTGTCCTAAATTTCTTCTTGTGCTTGCATATTTGTACCCATACATGATTGCCTGGTCACTGAAGTTGCTAACTTCATGCTTCAACAGAGTCAGAGTGCTTGGCTTATTCACATACTATTTCTTTTTTATTTCTATTAGAGTTGTTGAAATATATGCAATTACATTTTAGTCTTATCCGTTTGTTTACCCAGTCACTATATTATTTCCTTAGAAGGCGTATTAGTGATTTAATTTACTGGTAACACATTTTCAATAGAATTAATTTAATTTCATAAATACCTTATTAGTCATCTCATATGTTCAAGGATTGGGAGTGTATTTGATATTCTCCCAGTCTTTCCAGTCCAGAAAAGTAGCTTATTTTCATTCCATTTTGGAGATAAATAAACTAAGACTCAGAGATACTGAACCATTTGACCTGGTAACATTAGCACCTATCACCAGGAGTGCCTATGTTTTAGGGGAAGAAAAGCTAACACTTTACCTTGTTGAATACTTAGTGTTTCAAACATTTATTTCAGAATCACGGGTGCTAGTCTCACTCACTGTCCCTCCTTACCCCTGCTAGCACTAGCCACTAGCCACTCTTCACATTGCTGGAGATAGAGTCAGAGGCAGGAACTTGTGGAGGCAAACATTCTGTTTCCAATGTAAACCACTACAGCTAATAATAAAACAACTGTCTGCTTTGAAATATAAAATCTGTTCTTGCTAGAAACTTCATTCAGAGCTAGTTAAATCCTCTTCCCTTAATTGAATCTTTTTAAATTACATGGCAGAATCCAGAAAAGGTTTGCAAAAGGCATTAGCATACCAAGAAAATATGTTTAGCCAAGTTTTAAATAGAGTATAACAAGCACAGTTTCATATGAGAAAAACAGCACCTTCTCAGTGAAACTCTATCAGCCTGAGTGTTAGGAATTATTTTTGACTGATTCAAGGTATCACCATAGATTTCCTAACTCATATAGCCTTGTCAAAAATGGCATTAAATTAAGAGGAAGAATCAACCAGTACTTCATTATGTAAATGTGTTAAACTCATCATTAGAAAACTATGTTTGTTTATTTTGCGTTAGTCATGATTTGCTCATTGCTTTAACAGAACCTTTGTATTCTTACTGCATGTTAAACATTGTTCTATGCACTTGAGGTCATGAACTATATGAAACAATAAATTAGAAACTAAATACTGGGTAGAGAATGAAAAAGCTGGCAATTAGAATCCATCTAGAATAACTTTAGGTTCACTAAGGACCAAGGTACAAAATATAACATCCCAGAGAAAAAGTGAGCCAAGCCCAAGAGGTAGATAGATATACTTGAATAAATTAAGAGTTTGTCATAGACTCTCAGAAAACAACAAGCCATTGAGAGCTAAATAGTGAAAACTCATGTAATTAACAGAAATACAATGAATCTTTCACTTCATGCCTATTATAAAAGAAACTACAAATAATAATGAATGTTAAGGGAAAACTTTTTGGTAGTATCTACAATAAAATGTGCTAACAGCAGAATGAAGATTTACTAATTCAGAGTTGGATATCAGAAAACCGAAGAAGAAGGGAAAATATTAAAAGTCAATTCTCATTATTTTTAATTTACCTCAAACGAATAAAAAAAAGAAGAGTTTTAAAGGGAGGAAAGCTGAAATCTGAATAATTGTTCTTCAGTTGTATGATCTTATCTGTATTTTCTCATATCATTATTGTATAAATTATAAATATAATATTTTTACTGTGCTTTCTGTGAGGGATAACATGATTCATAAAGTCTTTCTGATTTGTGGGTGTCTTGTTTATGTCTGTTTGGTTCACACAATGTGGAACAATCTGAAATTATTTTTGATTATTATCTTTAGGTGACGTTGTGATTAGTGTAAATTGAAAGGTTCGTTTTGAATTGGACGTCATTTTGAATTAAAAGTTGGCATCAGGGGTGATCTTGTAATAAAGGAATTCAATTAAAAACTTTTAACTTCCTTTTGTTATTATATACCCAAACCTCACATTTTCCTAAACTGATATTTATGTCTCTTTAGACATCACAGGGGATAAAGAGGCATAGTAAAACACAAATGCAAAAAAATAAAAACTGTACACAGTTCATCTTTCCTCATTATTTCTCCATATTTCTCATTTTTGGGGGGGGGTTCCACAATATTTAACATTTTTTTATCATTATGAACTAAGTTTTTTAGTTAACTCTGAGTAAAAGATTCTATCTGTTTGTTGTGCCAGATACTGAAGATTGGTAACAGGGCTACATGGGTGAAAGCCACATGCCCACACACTCTACCGCTGAGTTACTAAGCCACAGCCCCAGGCAGCCCAGAGTCAAAGATTTTCTGTTTATCCGATGTACCTTAACCACTTGCTGTGAACCAAGCACTAATCCGGAGCTTTTGCTTAGCTTCGATGAAGAGAGAAAACTAAATTATAAATATAAATCACCAATAAAGTAGATACCTTTAGGTTGAGTTATTCATAAACACTGGTCTGTAGGACCTCGTTTTATGTATTTTATCTGAGCAATATTTCCAGGTATGCCTCACTGATATTTTTATACTAGATGTGATGACAGCAAATACTATGTAGGAAAATTCCTCGTTTTTTTTTTTTTTTTTTTCTGGAAAGACAATTATTATGCCCTTATGACAGGGCCTATGTTGGGTTTGAACAAGAATGACTCCTATAGGCTTCTATATTTTCCATGCTTAGTCCCAAGTTAGTGAACTGTTTGGAATGATTAGGTGTGTCCTTGTTGGAGTAGGCATGACTTAGTTGTAGTAGGTGTGTCTTCATTGTTGTAGTAGGTGTGACTTAATTGTAGTAGATGTGGCTTAGTTGTAGTAGGCATGTCTTAGTTGGAGTAGGCGTGTCCTCATTGGAGTAGGTGTGACTTAGTCATAGTGGGTGTGGCTTAGTTGTAAGTGTGTCTTAGTTGGAGTAGGCATGTCTTAGTTGGAGCAAGTGTATCATTGGGGCTGGGATTTGAGGTTTCCAACACCAAGTCAGGCCCAGTACTGCACTATCTACCAGTCTGATCACAGATAAATATGTAAAGCTCTCTTCTACTGCTCTGGCACCACACCCGTCTGCCACCATGCTACCTCCCATGATGACAACGGACTAACCCCCCGAAACTGTACACTAGTCCTTAATTTAGTCTTATCTTTTATAAGAGTTGCCTTGCTTATGGTGTCTCCAAAGCAGTAGAATGGTGACTAAGACAGCCCACAAAAGGATCAAATTGTACTTGATAAAACTGATTTAAGCTCAAGAAGAAGGAAGACCAAAGTGTGAATCTTAGAAGGGGGAACAAAATACTGGAGGAGATACAGAGACAAAGTGTGGAGCAGAGACTGAAGGCCATCCAGATACTGCCCTACCTTGGAGCTATTTCATATACAGTCACCAAACCCAGACACTACTGTGGATGCCAAGAAGTGCTTGCTAGCAGGAGCCTGACATAGCTGTCTCCTGAGAGGCTCTGCCAGACAAATACAGAGGCATATTCTAGTAGCCAACCACTAGACAGAGCACAGGGTCCCCAGTGGAGGAGTTAGAGAAAGGATGGAAGGAACTGAAGGGGTTTGCAACTCCATAGGAAGAAAAACAATATCAAACAACCAGGTGCCACAGAGCTCTCAAGGACTAAACCACCAACCAAAGAGTACACATGGAGCAACCCATGGCTCCAGCTGCAAATATAGCAGAGGATGGCGTAGTTGGTCATCAATGGGAGGAGAGGCCCTGGGTCCTGTGAAGGTTCTATGACCTACTGTAGGGAAATGTGAGGGTGGGGGAAACGGGAGTATGTAGGTGGGTGGGGGAACACCCTCATAGAAACAGCAGGAGGGGTGATGGGATAGGGGAATTCCAGGTAGAAAATGGTAAAGGAGATACATTTTAAATGTAAATAAAGAAAATATCTAATAAAAAAGAAAAAGAAATTGCCTTCCAAATGAAAAAAAAAAAAAGGAAAAGAAAAAAAAGGAAAAAGGAAAAAGGAAAAAGGAAAAAGGAAAAAGGAAAAAGGAAAAAAAGGAAAGGAAAGGAAAGGAAAGGAAAGGAAAGGAAAGGAAAGGAAAGGAAAGGGAAGGGAAGGGAAGGAAAGGAAAGGAAAGGAAAGAAAAGGAAAGAAGGCAAGGCAAGGCAAAGCAAAGCAAAGCAAGGCAAAGCTCTTTTTAAACAGGATCCTTGTATTCTTTACTGACCAGGACAATAATGGACTTGGGATAAAGTTAGAAATAAGTCTCCATGTTACTTGTTGAGGGGTTTATGAAATAATTAGAATGGGTTCAGAAGCATGGAATTAGTTATTAATGTATCCCCAAGAAGAAATGATACCATACATTTGTATGTTTTAATCTGTATTGTGAACTGTTTTGGAAGTCGTTCATTTTCCTTCAGCGGAAACTAGGATATTTTCTTTCCTGCATGTAGATAATAAAGTGATTTCACCCCCTCTAGTCTTAAGAGATACACTTTCAGACTTTGATTAGGGCCATCTAGTTAAGCCGGCAAGATCTAAAGGATTTCATAGAAACTTAAGGCAGGCAGTGACAATGATGTCAGTGAATTTTCTGTTAGGCTGACAATTTACCGATGGTGAGCACCCACCATCCTTATCACCCGAGAGACCTTGCTTTGGGTCTCATCTTCAGGCAATTTTCATTGTGTTTATTTGCGGGGTGTTTATGTGTGAGGGAGGACTATGCAGAAGCACCAGAGTGCAAGGCTGGAGGTCAGAGCCAGTTCTCCCCTTCCACGTGGGTGCTGGGGATTGAACTCAGGCCATCAGTCTTGGTCACAAACACGTCACCCGATGAACTGTCTCCTGGGCCCAGATTTTAGCCTCCTTTAAAAGAAGATTCAAATAGCTTTCTCTTGACAACTTGTAGTTTTCATTTCTTTAAATCCAGCTTACCTTATTCCAGCCAGCAATATAATTT
Organism: Mus musculus; assembly: GCF_000001635.26. Lineage (NCBI taxonomy): Eukaryota > Metazoa > Chordata > Mammalia > Rodentia > Muridae > Mus > Mus musculus. The sequence goes on along the minus strand of NC_000076.6, from coordinate 107,263,757 downwards.
TCCTCTAAATTTGGCACTGTAGGATTAATTAAGGATATTAGGAAGAAAGAGACATAAAGGCCATTTCTGAATTCTTCTCACATTCTCTCACAGTCCAGTAATTGGGGCTGGTAACAGAATTTACACCAGGCACACCGACTAACATAGATGTCAGTAATTAGCAAGTTTAAGGGCTAAACTTGCCATTGACATGGTCAGCACATTCAGAAGAATTCTACCATTGGTTTTTTTGTTTGGTTTTGGTTTTTGTCTTAATTCTCTAATTTAGAATGGGAAAAATGGTACAATTCCAATGTGTTCCTTCTGGTCCAAAACAGGAATTTCTAAAATTAACTAGGGCAAATTATGCTCCTCTAAAGTGGAAAACCCACCCCACCAGCTCCTCACCTTTCTGACTTTTTGGGTACTGGTAGAACTCTTGCCATTCGGGTGGACTTTTCTGGATTTTGACTATCCTGCCTTTCACATATATCTGAGTCTGTGCAGATCTCAGGCAGATCTGCTTGCTGTACTGCAGTGTCTCCACAAACTTTCCTTCCTCAAAGATTTTAAAGAATTTTTATTTCTTGTTCAAATCATCCACTCCTGTGTTAGACCCACTTAAGGCTTTATGACAGCTTCTTGGAAATTCTACTAAGAATGAAAAGAAACGGAAAAATGAAAGTTTTAACTCTGCATCAGTGTCTCATGGTACCCATTATGTGGGATGTAGTATGGCTCTACTATGCCATGTCAAGCATAATAAATATTTTTATCTAGGCTTTCAAGCTGCAGCTGTCCTCTACAGTGGAGAGAATAGGAAACTCTCAAACCCTTACTTAGGTAAGATAAGGTAGGTACATTTTGGTTAGCTTTTATTTATCCTATTTCTCTCTCTCTCTCTCTCTCTCTCTCTCTCTCTCTCTCTCTCTCTCTCTCTCCCTCCCTCCCTCCCCCCCCTCTCTCTCTCTCTCACTCTCTGTCTCTCTCTCCTCCAGACATGGTTTCTCTGTAGCACTGACTATCCTGGAACTCACTCTGTAGAGCAGGCTGACCTTGAACTCAGAGATCTGCCTGCCTCTGCCTCTCAAGTGCTGGGATTAAAGGCATGTGCCACCATATGCCTGTATAGTCAATTTTATTTTTAATAAGGATTTTGCTTTGAATATTTAAGAATGAGTCAGTGCATATGGTAAACAATCCAAGGATTATTCCAAAAGCCCATTCACCAGGATAAACAAGTACAAAGCCTTTTCAGTATATACGTACACTGGCTTGAATGTGTGTGTGTGTGTGTGTGTGAGAGAGAGAGAGAGAGAGAGAGAGAGAGACAGAGAGAGAGACAGAGACAGACAGAGACAGACAGACAGACAGACAGACAGACAGACAGGCATAGATGAACCTATTAAAAAACTAAAATGAGATTCTGATACATATATTGTATTTAATTGTTACACTTATGAGAACAGAGTTATATAATCTTTCTTGCCTTGCCTACTTTCAAAATAATTCAATATGTTGAATATGTTTTCAGAGTATAACTAGAATTTTATTCTCAAATAGTACACACTCCTCACACAAATGACTTTTTAAAATTTATATTGCATGGAGGAGATGGAGATAGCTTGATGGTTAAAATTGCTTGCTTCAAAACATGAGGCTCTGTGTTTGTATCCCATAACCCATGAAAGAAGTGGAGTGTGGGCAAGTACCTCTAACCCAGCACTGAAGAGGGCATATAAGACAGTGTCGCTGGGGGGTTGTTAGCTACCAGGTCAACAACAACAACAACAGCAACAACAAACAGCTCACCTAAGGCTCTGTGTGAGACCTTGCTTCAAGGGAATGAGGCAGAAAATGATAGAATGAGACACCTCCATCCTCTGAACTCTGGAAGTTGTGGGTGCATGCATCTTTCCTCCTTCACACTCAGAGAATCCTTCTGTTTATGATTTCTACTTCTCCCTGGCCTTCTACACGTTAGTTCCTTGGTGTGAACGTGCCTCTTTCTAATTGTATAATTCAGGATTATAACAATAACAACAACAGCAGCAACAACAACAATACCTGAGACCAGCTTATTGTTGCCTTCCTATACACCTGTTGTATGCCAGTTGATTCCTCATGTTGATATAAATATCACAGAGATTTTGACTCTTTATATCTAAAGTGATTAAGTAAAACATGGATGCCACATAATGATCACCATTTTTTCCCTTAAAATGTGTACCATACACTTTCCAACGGTATAGTAAGTCAAAGTTATTATGTTAGTTTTCTGCTAAGAAGCCAATAGTGTGAGTGTCTCAAGAAAGATAAATTCTAAAAGCTTAAAACTCCACTTAAATTTTTCAGCATTACAGAAAAAATACGTACATTTATTATGTGAACATACTTTAAGGCATATAAATATTGTGTGTGTAGTGTGTGTGTGTGTATGTGTGTGTGTGTGTGTGTATTTTATCGAATGAACATATGCTTAGTCACACATAGTGTTTTCATAATTGAATATTTTATATCCAAAATATCATAGCTGTTTTAAAAATATGTTCTCATCCACTTTAGTTTTTATGTTGTGCAATAATGAGTGGATAGACACTTGTGCGTATTATGTGCTTGTATGTTGTGTTGACGTTTGTACATACATAAGTGCACATCGGCCGGAGAAGACCATAGTAGGACATCTTATGTCCTACTGTATTCCCTTCCCTTTTATCATATCAAGGTAAAATGTCCCTTACAAACCCTGGAGCTAGAATGCTTCCACACCGAGCAGTCATGTCTTTGCCCACAGAGCACTATTATGGACATGCACTTGACCTTATCTAAATTGTCCTGTGGACACTGGCGTCTGAACCCAGGCCCTCATGATTGTATAGCAAAGCCTTCTCACCCACAGGGCCAACTCTCCAGCATCTACCTAGATGCTGGTTTGTTCATTATTTTATTTACACCAAAATAAGTAACAGGAATACACGAAGGACATGGAAAACTGCAGGGAGATGCTGAAGTGCCTTAGTTTTCAAGGAAAAAGAAGCCAATCTCATTAAATGGCTAAAATATAAAATTTAAAACAATAAGGAATATGGTTTCGCTAATTGTAATTCAAAGTCTATTTTAAAAGTTAGTGCATGCACTGCTCTCTACTGGCCTCATTGTTATTGCAACTATAACCAGTGTCATATCTGTAGTTATGTGAGGTGATGAATCCTGTTTATATCAAAGGGCTCACAGAATTTTAAAGTCTATTGATTTATACAACATGGCTATGTTTATATGTATAGATGTGCACAATCATTCCTTGTATTTTTATAGTACAGTCAGTTGAGGAGTCTATAAATATGCAGTTAGCAAACAGACGTACACCTAACTATGTACTAAAGAGAAAATACAAAATGATAGATATAGAATATACGTTTAAGGCATAATGTGTTTCAGTTCAGCTAATTAATGGTGACAGTAGCTACACTGTTTGCTTTCTCTTTCTCTCTGGAAACAAGTGAAGGCTTCCATGGAGCAGGATGGGTGGCTCTGCATATTCAATAATTTACCTTGTGTTCACCACAATGGACTCCTGCTTCTGTTCCCTTTCTGCATCGTTTCCCTTCAACATCCTCATTGGTGTCCTATGAATGCATGGGAAAACATTTTACCACTAGAAGTTACAAAAGTCTCAGGGTAGGGGGGAGGGAAAATTTTACTCATTGTATAATTCTATGCTTCATCAAGCAATGAAGACGATACTTCATTCAACAATACTACAGACAGACTGTCAGTGTTCCAGCGAGATTCCTTGTATTTGTGGAATTACTCCTCAGTTAAAACAGTTGCAAATGCTGTAAAATTTCCTAATGTATATAGTGTAATTTACACTAGGGTAATTTGTGGAATGAGTGGGTTAATTGACCTCAGGATTGAGCCATTTCAGAAAAACACATTAGGAATTTAAGATATTATCCCAAGAGAAACAGGAGACAATAATGAAGCTACCTAGGGTAGTTAAAAAAAATAAACATATTTTAAAAGAATCATTTGAACAAAATGTGTAGAGTGACTGGGCCTCAGGGAATAGGTATAAATTTGAAGAGAACCATTTAAAAAGCTATCCAAGAATTCAGGTGAGAGAATTTTGGTGTCTTGAACCAAGACAATGGAAATAAAATTTAAGTAAAGTGAATGCATATACCAGACATATTTGGCGGTCATTGCTGACAAGTCTTGGTAAGGGCTTGAAGACAAGAAAGAAGAAAAAGAGACAAGATACAAGAAAAACTTATTGTAAATGTCAATTTTATTTCCACAGATGAAGAGATAAGATGAGAGCCATACCTAAGCTGTGCAAACAAACAGCTTGGGCTGAGCCCAGGTCATTTCTTTCTCTGTTCTAACTATTCCTAGATTATGGTTTGGAAGCTTATAGCCTCCATCCATACAATCTAATCTTCCAAGTTGACTGATTCAATCAGGTTTTTCTCAGCTTCTGACTGAATTGCTCTGCCTGGCTTCATCCTAACTTTGACAATATATTCTAATCTTCTGGTTTCTTTGTATTCTTTAGCTTGTTCTGTCTTCACTTGTGTCTTGCTTGTTCTTTCTGCTATCTCTCTCTGTAATATTGTCCCAGTAAAACTGTCACACATGCAGACCCTCCCTTCTTCTCCCATTCTCTCGCTTTGTCGCTCTCTTGCTCTTTCTCTTGCTCTCTCTTCTCTGAAGTAGTCTCTCCTTTTTTGTGCATTCTCATGAGAGTTGGGCATATCCTATCTCTGACTCATTCTGTCAAATCTTTCTCTGATTCTTCACTTTGTCTCCCTGTAATTAGATGCCACTTGCAAACATGATTGTTTTCTTCTACAAATTAACCTTACTTTCATTGTTAAGTATTAAAGGTAGTTAGGGCATGTCTGTATTCCAGCCAGATCATACTGTAATCCAGGACATATCTGTATTTCAGCCAGATCATAGAGACCTAAAAGGTCTTTGTATGTGATCCCTTGCCAGAGCAGCCATGTTGATGGATTAAAATTCCTCTACATCTTCCCAGGGTTACAGGAAGATGTTTTTCCCCCTTTGAGTGCATGGAATTTGATGTAGCTTTGAGGTATGGAAATGGTTATGATGTTTGTGATATATTCATTTGTAGCTTAGGGAGTTCTGAATTAAAGTTATAAATGTGAAAATAATAGAATTATTTGAGTTAAGAAACCACATAAAGGAAAAGTACTACATTTTAATTTTAAAATATTAATATACCATGAACTTCAATAATATTTAAGCCATATAATGTAAAAAAAAAATATCAAAATTTGACTAACAATGGAGAATGAAACCCACAGAAACCACTTTAGCTCCCCAACTTTTCCTGGATAATTCAGAATAGGGAGAGACCATGTATTGGTTAATACCAATGCAGTGTAATTCCATCATGCTATTACAATACTAGATTTTAAATTATGTGAGTAGATGGACAATGCTTTGTTTCCCACCATTTAGTCACTACCTGGCATAGAACTGATATTTAATAAATATTTTGGGTAAATATTTTGGGACACAAAATATATTCATATGTTTCAAACCAATCCCAATTGGCATAATACTATTGTGCACTATGTAAATATTATCCTTGTATTATTTAAATGCTGGTTTTTGTAACCCCATATTTGGTTGCAATCCTTATTCTAAAGAATCTTCTGTCTCAGTATTGTGTAAATATTGCTCCATGATTATTCTCTGATTGGTCAGTAAGGAAGCTGATTAGCCAATGACTGAGTAATGAAGAGAATAGGGCTGGATTTCTTCCCAGCCACTGGAGGAGGAGCAAGAGGAAGGAATAGAGATATTAAGGGAAACAGTGAGGAGATTGTTTCACTCCCACTCCAGATGAGTCTCACGTTCACTGGAGAATGAAGATGGACTTCAAAATAATGATATGATCATTTAGTTAACATGTTTGCATGAAAATGAAGTAGAGTAAAAGAGTGTGACTATGAAGATTCATCAGTTCTGTAGCAATTACCATTAACACCAATCTTATAATCACAGGGGAAGCCAGGGGAAAACAGAACCTACACCTCACTGAACCTGTAGAAATGATATCATCAAGTGGGAATCCTTTAACTTTCACACCCCACGCTTTTCACATGTTCACCAAGGATATTCCCCATAATAATATTTGGTATAGAGTGTCTGATATTTTTATTCAGACAATTGGACATATTAATCATAAACATATATATATGTGTGTGTGTGTGTGTGTATGTGTGTGCAGCATATTTTAAATATATAGGTTTATATTTGTATATATTGCATGTATATTTGTATATATATTTAATGTATGTATTATATAATTTAGGTTTCACTTTTATGTTGAGGGTATATAAACATTAGCTCTGTGAGACAGTCCATCTACATCTAGTGTCAGCAGGACTTTCACATTGGCTGATGTAATAAAATATTTAGGGAAAAGAAGAGATGGCAAATGAGCAAGTTCACAGTTTTCTGTAAGTGCAGCTCATAACTAGCGATGTGAGGAACTCATGCTGAGTCGATGCACATGTGGGTGGAGGTGAGTGCCAGGTTAATTGTTGCATTCAATATCATTCAGAAGAAAACAATAAGAGATGAAATTGCAGCGTTTACATTCCTGCCTTTCAATTTTACTCATCTCCTTTATTGCTTTTATTTTTCTGTTCCTATTATTTGTGCCTCATGTTTGATATTATTTCCCTCCCCTTTCTCCGCAAATTTCTTTTTGAAAGGATTTAGCTTGTGAAAAAAATCCTTTCCAGATGACTTGAAAAATAAAGAAAATACCATGTATTCATTTTCCATATAGAGTTGAAAAGATAGGTCCATGGAAAATATTGTCATGTTGTCTACTTGAAAAAATAGGTCTTTTGAAGGGAGGACTGTACTGTGAGATGCAATCATTGCCTGCTCTGGTTAGAGGGCAGAGGCAGCCTGAGAGCAATGCTAATTATCCTCGACAAGTCATTTTTCTTTCTTAGTAGTTTTCGGCCCTTTGGCACCCACTCCTCCATTTGATTATGGATGTCTCTTCCATGTAACAAAAGCACTGTGACCTCAGGTACTCACGTTCCCATTCGTCAGGCATGTTCATCTTTATGTTGTGATTTAGATATTAGCCATGACACAGTCATGTGGCAAAGATACTACACCCTAACATGACCCCAAATGCCAGGCTGAATGTCTTCTTGTGTTCAAAGTTTCAAATTACTGTAAAAATTTGTTAATTCAGGAAGCCCCCAGTTACGTAAGATCAACCATTCTGCTTTTACTTACTGTCTATGTACTTTCTTTTATGCCTCTTTTTTTTTCAAAATAGCTCATAAGCATGTTTGATTTTGCTGATATATTTGTAATCAGCATTAATGTTGATCTTCCAAATTCTTTTTTTTCCATTTTTTATTAGGTATTTAGCTCATTTACATTTCCAATGCTATACCAAAAGTCCCCCATATCCACCCACCCCCACTCCCCTGCCCACCCACTCCCCCTTTTGGATGGACCATGTAGAGACTGCCATATCCAGGGATCCACCCCATAATCAGCATCCAAACGCTGACACCACTGCATACACTAGCAAGATTTTATTGAAAGGACCCAGATGTAGCTGTCTCTTGTGAGACTATGCCGGGGCCTAGCAAACACAGAAGTGGATGCTCACAGTCAGCTAATGGATGGATCATAGGGCTCCCAATGGAGGAGCTAGAGAAAGTAGCCAAGGAGCTAAAGGGATCTGCAACCCTATAGGTGGAACATTATGAACTAACCAAATTCTTGATATTTGAGAAACTCATTGTCTGTATCTGATACTTCCTTGGGGGACACACGTGAAAGGCTTGGTGGTGGTCTGATTGGCTTTGGGGATGTGATGAAGCTACAAGTGCTGTAAACTCACCAGTGGGTTAATCCACTGACTGCAACCTTCCATGACTTTATTCAGGGAAGGTAGAAACTAGAAGGTGGTACCTACTTTGATGGAGGAGTTCATGCGATGCTTTGAGGGGCGTACCTTAATGCTCAGCTTCACTTTAATGCTCAGCTTCATTTCTTCTTTTGTGACTGTTTCCCAGCTGTCAGAAAGTGGCGATACCCTTCCTCCATAATGTCCTGCTACCATGGTGTCTCTGCTTCCTTACTGCCCTAAAAATGAGAATCTCCGAAGCCATCAGTCCACATTGTTCTGAAGGTTCTTTCACTTAGATATTTTGGTGTAGCAACAGAAAGCTGAATGGGCATTGTATTCTTGCATCTGAAAATAATTCACACTCATGACGAGGGAGTTGTCAGCAGAAAAAAAAAATGAAATATAAAATCTTCCATGAATTGTAAACTGCTGTACCCTTTAAATACAAAAGATCATTTGGGGGCACATTCTTACCAAATGCAGGAACCTACATTGCTTTTCCTGTTACTCTGACAAAATACTAGTGTTTCGCTTGGTTTAACCTTTCCATTCAGTTTAGGACCCCAATCCAAGGGATGCTACTATTTAGTGTAATTCTATCTTGGATGATCTAATCTAGAAAACCTTCACAGAGATACCTAGAGCTTTGTCTCCTCTCTATTTGTATCTTCTCAAATAGAAAACTAATATTAAAAATCATAGGCTGTGAGTTCAAATTCAGTCATTACAATTTTTAACGTTTGATTAAATGCACCATAATTATACGTATTTATTGTCTGGCGTGTGATGGTATAGATACATACATATGCTCTATAATAATTAAATCAAGCTATATAGCTTTTACATAATCTGAAACACAAATAATACTGTTTATCTCTGCCTCAACCTTTCAAGTAGTGCATTGAAAAGTAACTTGCCATTGAAAAACAACATTTCAGAGGTGTTTTATGGAAATAAATTTCAAAATAAATCTATAAGGCTCTGAGATCACATACATTCAGACTGAAGTTTCTTTTCTTCACAATTATGTTTTTGGGGAAAAAAGTCAATCCTCTTTTGGAGAGAAATCATCTAAAATTGCCAGTGAACTTACAAAATCTGAGTGTTTTCTATGGCTGAAAAGCTCATATTATTATATTAATTCATTAAACTCATGAGTAATTTGGAAGACTCTTTTTGTCTGTATAGAAAGTGTGATTATCAAATGGATGGACCTGGAGGGCATCATCCTGAGCAAGGTAACCCAATCACAAAGGAACTCACACAATATGTACTCACTGATAAGTGGATATTAGCCCAAAACTTAGTATACCCAAGATATAAGATACAATTTGCCAAATGCATGAAACTCTAGAAGAATGAAGACCAAAGTGTGGACACTGTGCCCCTTCTTAGAATTGGGAACAAAACACCCATGGAAGGAGTTACAGAGACAAAGATTGGAGCTGCGACAAAAGGATGGACCATCTAGAGACTGCCTTATCTAGGGATCCACCCCATAATCAGCTTCCAAACGCTGACACCACTGCATACACTAGCAAGATTTTATTGAAAGGACCCAGATGTAGCTGTCTCTTGTGAGACTATGCCGGGGCCTAGCAAACACAGAAGTGGATGCTCACAGTCAGCTATTGGATGGATCACAGGGCTCCCAATGGAGGAGCTAGAGAAAGTACCCAAGGAGCTAAAGGGATCTGCAACCCTATAGGTGGAACAACATTATGAACTAACAAGTACCCCGGAGCTCTTGACTCTAGCTACATATGTATCAAAAGTTGGCCTAGTCGGCCATCACTGGAAAGAGAGGCCCATCGGACACACAAACTTTATATGCCCCAGTACAGGGGAACGCCAGGGCCAAAAAATGGGAGTGGGTGGGTAGGGGAGTGGGGGGGTGGGTATGGGGGACTTTTGGGATAGCATTGGAAATGTCATTGAGGAAAATACGTAATAAAAAAAAAAAGGAAAACACTTGCTGTCCTGAATTTAGATAAGTAGAGCACCACTGCCCATCTCTGGGAACCAGAATGTAAAATATTTAAGTGGAATCCTTCCCTTGAATGATTCGAATGATTCGGCAGTGCTAAAACTTGTTTGTGCTACAAACTGATAAGAATCCAGGAGTCAAATAAATCTGGTGTTTCAAAAAAAAAACAAAAAACAAAAAACAAAAAAACAAAAAACAAAAAAACAAAGAAAGTGTGATTATTTGGTCATTTTTCTGCATACAAAATGATTTAAGCCAATTAAAATATGTTAAGATGTCTTGCTGAACCTCAGCAATATTATAAATACAAGGCAAAAATCTTTTCAGATGCATACTATTGCAATGAGAATGCAAGGTTTTTGTTTTCCTGCAGAAAACATCCTGGTTAAATTTCTTCATCTTCTTGGCATGAACTTCCTGCTTCCTCAGCAATTTATTAATAATGCCATGGCATCACTCATGATTCAGATGTTTTCATGTGGATAAAATACAAATTCTACTTGTGCCGTTGGAATATTGGAAAGTTAAGACCCAACAATTTTTACTTGAAATGTAAAGTGTGAAGATATAAAAACAGGATACAGACAGCCACAAATGATTCCCAAGGTTGATTACAGATAAAAATGTGTTAGAGCCAAACACATCATCTATATTACCCACTCATAAATAGAAAAATGCCACAATGACATATATTCAAATTACATTTTTATTATTCTAGCCACACAGTAGAATTTGCACATTGAAGTTCTAAAATATGAATACTAAGATTAATTTGGTGTATCTTAAATTTACCTGTAGGTTTAAGGAAGAATTGTTTTAAATTGTGTCTGTATGTGTATGTGTCTACATGCAAGTGTGTGGTGTGTGTGTGTGTGTGTGTGTGTGTGTGTGTGCATACAAAGATCACAGGTCATTCTGCGTGTCATTGCTAAGGTACACTCAACCTTATTTGTTTATCTATTGATTGATTGATTGATTGATTGAGTATAAGTATTATGTCTATATCTATATCTTTGTACTACATGTGTGTCTGCTTTCTGCAGAGAAGAGAAGAGGGCAGACGATCCTCTGGAACTGCAATTATAGATGGTTATGAGTCATCATGTGGGAGCTGGGAATAGAACCTGGGTCCTCTAAAAGAGCAGTCAGTGCCCTTAACCCCTGAGCAATCTTTCCAGCTTCCAACTTTCTATTTCATTGCACGTTTGTCTGGGTAGTAGTATGTTTGCATGTGTGTATGTGTGTTCCTATATGAGCGGGTGCACATATGTGCACATAGAGGACTGAATATGATGTCAAGTATCATCCTTGCTAAGTCTCCTCCTTAAACATGTAGACAGCATCTCTGTGGACCCAGAGCTCTCTAGGTTGGCTAATCTCACTAGACAGTTTGTGCCAGCTCTATTTCCTTCTTCTGCTTCTCCTGGGCTAGGACTAGAAGCAGGCTGCCATGCACACACAGCTTTTATGTGAATCCAAATTTAAGCAGTTCATGGCTTACCATCTGAGTAACCACCTCTACCCTCTGCAATCCCCTCCAACACACACACACACACACACACACACACACACACACACACACACTTTAAATGCCAAGTCTCTTATGAACTAGTAAATTTCCAGAGATCTATCTCTGGTTCCTTGGTACTGGGATTACAGTGCACAGAACTAGCACCTGGATACAAAAGAATTAATTCTGGAGTGAGAAGTTGATTTGGTGGGTTTAAGTGCTTTCCATGGAAGAGTGAAGACGAAGGTTTGAACTGCCAGAACTTTCATAAAGTGGATGCGATGTATGTATAATCCTGATGCTTCAAAGGTGAGATGGGTGACTGGGAGAGACAAGAAGACACTAGCAATCTCCTGAGTTCATCAGTAATCCACTGAAGTAACCCTTCATCAAATAGGGAGGAAGGTAAAGGGACTGACCCTCAAGTTAATTTTCTGACCTTATATGTGTGACATGTGCACCTCTCCCTCTCCCTCTCCCTCTCCCTCTCCCTCTCCCTCTCCCTCTCCCTCTCCCTCTCCCTCTCCCTCTCCCTCTCCCTCTCCCTCTCCCTCTCCCTCTCCCTCTCCCCCCCCTCTCTCTCTCTCTCACACACACACACACAACCATGCCATACACCGAACTTTATTATAAAGAAAATTCTGTTGTTTAGCATTCAGTCTGTTTTGAGTTAATACAATCCTGAGTGCTATAAAAGGTTGTTGCTCAGCAAAAGTGAGCATGGTGCTCATTAACAGAACCATGTACAGGTGTTGTATTGTTTGGTTCACAAAGTTAGTCCATGGATATGAATGAGTGATGAATAACCAGTGTGAAGAAAGGGAACAGGAAAGACAAAGCAAATGAGCAGATATGCCTTATGCAGATTAATTTTACTAAAATGTCTGACCACCGATGAGTTAGTAATTCATCTGTGATTAACATATACAATTGCATCGCTAAGGAGCACTGGTATTGCAGCCTGCATGCAATTCTGTGTATTAGGGTAAGATTGCTTCACAGGAGGTTTAATTTCTCAAGTTAGTAAGGCAAAATTGCTGTTGAAATCCCCTAAGGCTGCCAATCAAACTTGAGTTGAACATGTACACCTTTGTATAAGAATCTATGAATACATTAAAATTTGAGAAACACTACAATAAGTTTAGGTAAAAGCAAAGTTAAATCCCTGGCTAATAATTTACCCATCACTCAGTGAAAGTGTAGCTTTAACAGAGTCCTTAGTTTGAATTCAGCATGCTTTTTTGTGAGTCCCTGGTCCATAATTTAGTGGCCTTGTAATATTAGCCAAACAATTTGCTATCTCTTGCTTCATTTCCACATCTGTGAAACTACAGTGTGATTGCACCTATACATGTGATTGCAACCAAGAAGTCGTTTTGGGGGGGGGCATCACATGAGATGATGTAAAAGATCTGAAGCAGTATTTGCCATGCAATAGATGTGTTTGCTATTCCTCACAACTTTATGATGACGATAGAATTCCTAATGGTGCACAAATGATAGATGAGAATTTTAAAACATTTCTTATGCCTGAAGAATTGACTCCACTCTATTGTAGTAAGCCAACCACTGTAAACTTGAGGTACACAAATATGATGTTTCTTGGAAAGAGGTAATAAAGGAGATACACGTTGCCCAGCACACAGTAGGTGGTGCTTACTGGGCGTGTATTTAAATTTTGCTTGAGTAGATCGATGTCAACACTATTCCTAGAAACAATGGAGAGATGCCCTAGGCTGCTTGCACCTGATCTTTTCAGTACTATTTCGAGACCTTACAGAACAGGAACCTGTCCCATGGTTTTATGTATGAAATGCACCTGAATTCAGGTTAGATTCTCAATCCAGTCCAAAATTAAATTATACTGGTAGGGTGGCTCTACTTCCCTGAGATGGATTAACTGTGTGCTGCTGCAAATCTCTTTAGCTCCTACATTTTATCTGGTCATATATTATGGATGTGAAATCTCCAAAGGAGTGATTCCTCTATATTGCTGCGGAGCTACCAAGGTCTATGTCAGTGTGTGTGAATGTGTATGCATACATGTGTATACACACACATATGTGTATGTAATATACATATATACATATATATGTACACACATATATAAATCTTTCTATGTATCTATGTATGTATCAATGTATATATTAGATAGATAGATAGATAGATAGATAGATAGATAGAGAAAGAGACAGACAGACAGACAATGAGACAAACAGACAGATATACTTGTCCTGTCTCACTTATTGCTGACAGTTCTCTCCCTTTGTAGTCAGCACAGACTTTGAGCTGGCCTATGTTGGAACCACCAGACATTAGCAGACTCGCTGTCTCTGTTTTTGTAAGGGTCATGTTTCTCTTTTCCTGCTGAAAGAGTAATGGTACCCGTATTATATTACTGGCATAACCAGTCTCCATCTGATGCCTCTCAGTACTACAACCCCAGAGATTCCATAGTAGCAGCCTTAACACACCAAGTTTATAACATTGCTGATCTGGAAGGGAAATTTTAAAATAATTAAGGAAAGTTTGTTGTCCTGTATGCCTCTGGTATGAATCTGAAGCCTACCTACTCTGTAGATTGATAAGAAAGAAGCACATCCTAGCTAAATATGAAGTATTTGTGTGCACTCAAGTATGTACAGTACACTCATTTGCGTGACAACTACAGCGATTTGAAAAGTAACCACTCTTTCCTCTCCCATTTCTGTATGTGCAGGAGGGAGCTCAGGAAGACGTCTGGTGTATTTTTCCCATTCTGCCAGGTTGTCACGCAGCCACTCTGGGGTCAATCTTTCCTCCATACTTTAAACAGGATGAAGAGGAAAAACTTGTTTCTCAGAAGGTGACCTTCTTGCCACATATTTAAATACAAATTGTTATTTTCTCATCATTTTTACTGGTGCTAATGAGTAAGACAAGACCCTATAACAGCTAAAGAGTATTAAAACCCCTAATAAATATTAGAACGCTTTAAAATATCACAGCAATGTTCCTTTGGTATCCTGGGTTACATTGTTATCTTATAAAATCAGATTCATTATTGATAGAAGCGACAAGCACCATAGTTACTGAGGACTTACAGTGTGTGCCAGCTACACAAGGAATGTTTCAGAGTATCGTTTTATTTAACCATTCTTGAGTATCTGCGAGGAAGATAACATTCTATAGTTAAAGATAAGAAAGGCAGGATGTGGGCGATCAGGGAAACAGGAACATATTCTCTGCGGAGTTACATCCCCAAGCTCATCTTATTTTCCTTATCCTTCCCCATCGTATCTTTTAGAAAATTACATTTAAAAATCTACTGGCGCACTGTATTGTCTGGGCACTCTAAAGAAAACGAACCAAACAAGGTCAATATTACTGTGAAAAGGGAGATTTTAGGTTGAAATACAGGATCCAGGCTGAGTAGTCTTAAGGGTGAGTGTTTTCCCAGCAGTAAGGCGAAGAACCCGGTCCTTGCTCAGCCGATGAAGCTGAGTATCTTTCCAATCCTAACTCGGCACTAATGACCTGTAGATTCCTCAAGAGCTCCTGGACTCCAAAGTGTCTTAGGAGGTTGAAGAAGCAGGGTCCTGGTGTCAGTGATGATGGTGGCACCAGTAGCAGAAGTAGACGCTGAGCTGCGTTTATTATTTTGTCAACTTGCTACAAACTAGAGACATCTGGAAAGAGGGAACCTTTAACTGAGGACTCCTTTCAATGAGACTGACCTATGAGCATATCTATGGGGGCGTTTTACTGATCGCTAACTCATAGAGTGGGGCCGATACAACTGTGTTGTGGAGAGCTTTGGGGGCCGCTTCTAGAAACTTGGCAGCAATTTGACATTGGGCTGGGACAAAAAAAGATACCTTGGTTATCCTGATAAGCCCCTAGAAACTGATCACCGGACATTGTTATTGCCTTGCTTGTTCCTTAACCTAGAACTGACCTTATTTCTTGCATGTAATTAAAATGGTATAAAAGCAGACTGAGAAAAATAAGCCTGCTTCAGCCTCAGAACAGGCTGGGGTCATGCTACAGTGTTGTCTAACTGTCTTTTTCTTTTTAATCCTTGCTACCCCCCTGGAGAGCCCCTTGACTGACTGAGCTAGCTTGGTCACTGTGGGCAGCACCACCCCTGAGCAGATGCTGCTGGCTTTATGGAATATACTTACTCCATCCTCTATGCTTCTCTTTGGGTTTCTGTCACTTCGGGTGATGGTTATTATCTCAGCAACAGAAAAACAAAACAAAACAAAACAAAACAAAAATAGCAAAATACCTAAAGCCAGTGCTTGCCATAAAGAAGTGAAGATGGCAAGCCAAGAACCCTACGTTCCTTTTTCTTTGGTCCTCTTTATATCTGGTCTACTGATGGAAAAGGCTGCCCACTCTGGGGGACTCTTCTCCTCTCAGTTTCTTCTTCTCTCTTCTCCTCTCATTTATGGAAACAAGCTCATCAACACATCCAGAGGTGCATCCCTCAGTTGAATTCACGTTCAATGAAATGTCAACTATGGATGATACAGGTTTGAACACACTTTTCAGAAGCCACTTCATTTGACCCCATTATTTTATCTTTTTGGTTAGTTTGTCAGATATGATTGCTCAAGCTTGTCAATTGCCAAGAGTTTTCAAATTTATACAAACAATACTTTGATTAAAATTCTAACGGCAACAAAGTAATCTAACTGAAACAATGAGGCCATAATTAGATTTGTGACACCGCTGTTAGATTTATTTGATGTTCCACTATATTTCTTGTGAAAATTAGCACAAATATTTTCTTTAGCTGTTCTCACATGTATACGTAATTACTCTAAGAACCAAGTGGAGGTTTGAGCACTCCATACACACACATGAAAACAAGTAATGTTTCCTTTTCATTAAATTGTGCCTCTATTTAGGTTCCCATGAAAAATTTCCAAGAGTTTTCAGAGGATAGACCCAAGGGCTCACATAGTACTTCCACTTTATTTTTGGCAATTTCTATTACAGATAATGGCTCCCTTTAGTTTTTGCTCTGTCTTGAAGCTTTGTTCTGGTTTCCAAATGTCTTTGAAAAGTTTGAGATGTTCAGAAACAGCAAAGGACCACAGACTTTCATCTCAGCTGGCTCCTTTTATCTCAGTAATATCTCTCGTCTGGTCTCAAAAAAAAAAAACTTTTGGCATATGTTTTTGTTCTCTAAAATGATAGCTATAAGCCGGTGAGGACCATGAGCATAAGCATAGCGTATCAGAAGTTTGTTTGCAGCTATTTGCTTTTACAGTCTCTGGACTCTGTGACTGTGTCTTCCCTACTTCGAAAATTTGTACTTTATAGTTTTATTCTGAACATTTCTACTTAATAACATTTGGAAATTGACCAGTTTTCTAATTTGTATCTGGAATTATCATCTGTCCTATAAGCATAATGCATTGAAGTTTATTGTGGTTTCTTATTTTCATGATGTTTATTGATAATTATTAACTCAAAATCAAATATTTGAAATGTCCAGTGTCTAATTTTAAGCACAAATAAAGTTATAGGATTTTTACTGTCTCTACGTTTAGATGTTTCATTATTCCCAGAGGGGAGCTCATTCCAGTCAGCACCCCCTTCTTATGTCAATAGACCCTGGCCCATAATCAATCTCTCTACCTAGATTCACTATTCTGAATAATTAATGTTCATACAGGTTTAATATATATGTATATTTTTAAATATATATTTATATTATATATTTTAAAGCCTATTTTCATCTACTGTGCTCTTAACTGCTGAGCCATCTCTCCAGCCCCCTTCACTTATTGTTTTAATATTTTAAAGGTTTTACCATTCCATAGTATTTATAATGACCTCCTTGTGTGTGTGTGTGTGTGTGTGTGTGTGTGTGTGTGTGAGACCAAACATACTCCTTTGTATGGATATGTCATTATTTCAATCTACTGTTCAGTTGATGGATATTTATAGTTTCCGGAGTCTTTGTTGTCACAAGCCTGCTTCTATGACTATCCATGTATGAATTCTTCTGTGGATGCATCTTTACTTCCCTTGACCATAAAACAGAGTGACATCATTGTGTTGTAACACAACTTGATGAGTTATACCATTTTACTTCATAGCTCATCAGCAACATATGAAATCACAGTTTTTCACCTCCTAGCCAGCACTGGCAAGTGCTGTCTTCTGCTTATTTTATTCACTGACTGGTGATGGTGTGGTACCACGTAGCCCTTCCTATTTGTACCTTTTAGTAACAAGTGACATTGAGCATCTTTTCCTGTGTGTATTGATTACTTGTGTATCTTCTTTGAATATATATCCAATCACTTCAAGTTCTATAAATATGAATCTCATCTTCTGTTGTCTATAAAAGTTTCTTTACATATCAAAATACAGTTTTCTTACAGAATTTTCTAACGCTCCCCCCCCCCCCCACACACACACTCTTTTTATTTTCTTGGTGGTTGCTTTTGAAACACATTTTTTTTTGATGTAGTTAAATTTACTCTTTGTTTTTCAGAAGGGTCTCTTGTCAGCCTCAGCATGGCAAAAATGGCCTTGGCAGGCCTTGCTTTTCTCCCCTGTTCCCTCTGCCTTGCTAAAAGCCTTTAGATTACATCCCGAGAGCTAGCTGCCAAGGTCTATTCCCTTATTTGGCTACTTCCTCTTCCTAAGATTGACTACCAAAGTTCAGCTATCAAAGCATTATAGTCCACTCATCGAAAGCCCCTTTGACTCTCCTAATTAACATGCTTAATTGAAATTTAGCACCTCATCCTAACATGGGGTTTCTCCTTTTACTGTTATAAACCACCATTTGCCTTTGGGTTGAGTCTGTCTCCTCTCTATCCAAAGGCAGTCCTTTGTCCCCAAGGGACAAATACCCCTGACCTCTCCCTCTCCTTGTTCCTTTCCCCTTCTCCCTTGTCATGCTTCTACTGTCTTTCTCTCTTATTCCCTGTTCTATATCCCTCTGGGGCAGACAATATCTCCTTTGTGCTGAGAACTTGGTCTTGGGGTGTTCTGAGCCCATATGAATTCCTTTAATTTCTTTCTTTTCCTGTTCATGAATTTGATATTATGTCTAAGAGACTGTTGTATAACCAAAGGTCACAAAGATTTACTCCTGAACATTCCTCTCAGAGATTTATAAGTTCCGTTGTCACATACAGGACTCTGGTTTAAGAACACTTAAGTGTGATACCAAGGTGATTGGAAGAGTTCTTTCCACATCATTTTTTTCTGTATGACCTCTACACCAAATACTTTGAAGCATTGAAGAACCGTTTCAAGGTGAGTTTAATTTCTCCCTCACAACATACAGGACTCCAATATCTGTACTTATTAATGTACCTTTGCAGTTGTCATTGTGGTAGACAGAAAAGATTGGACACTGAGTTTTCATGCACTATTTGTTCAAAAAAATTTTCTTTGCATTGAATTGTCCTAGCAGTCTTGTTGAAAATAAATTGAACGTAAGTCCAAAATTTACTTTTTCCTGCTAGAATTTCTACTCCACTTACCTGTATTTTCTGCTTTATACAAAAAGCATCCCAGCATTTGATTACCACAGTTGTGCAGTAAATTTCAAAGTCAGAAAGGACAATATGTTCATCTTCATTCTTTTTCAAGATTGTTTTCATTTTTCTGTTCCCTCCGTATTTCAGTAGGGAATGTTAGGGTCCTTTGTTAAATCCTTCTGATGAGGCGGCTCTGATAATGAGAGAACTTTCAATGAATATGTAGAACAATTTAGGAGGCTGTTGTTACTTAATAGGGAAGAGCTTCAGGATTCATTACTATGTATCCTTGCATGTCTTTGCATTCACGATTCATAAGTAAAAATGTCTAGCTTTACCAGGAATGTCTACACTGTAGTTAGTCTATGGCAAGCTGCAGGTGTCCCAGGACAGTAAGTTACCAAGCATAACCTAGCACAGATGTAGATGAAAAAGTCATGTATGATGTTGGTTTTAACTGTCAACTTGACATGGTCTAGAATCACCTATGATACGAGTCTTGATCAGGGATTCTCAAACTGGGCTATGGGAATGTCTGCAAGGGATTAGCCTTATGATGTTAATTGACATGGACAGCCTCAGCCTAAAGGTGAACAGCATCTCTCCCTGGAACTGGGAATCTCATACAAGACTAGAGAAAGTGAGCTGACTGACAGGCACACCCACCCTCACTCCCTCTGGGCTTCTGTGTACGGATGTGATTGTCTGCTGAGACTTCCTTCTTGATTCACCTTTAGTGATGGATGGACTGTTGTTACCTGAAGGTGTAAGATTGTTAAAATCTGTCTTAAAGTATTTTCCTCCAGGGTATTTTATCACAATAATAGCAAAAAGACTGAGACGTGTTGTAATGTCAAGATGTTGGTTACACTTGATAATGAAAATGGTTACTAATGCAAATGAATCTTATGGTTAATTCAAGGGTTTTTTTGGGGGGGTGGGGGGCTCGTTACATGTCCATTCATATTTTCTATTTATTTTTATCTTATACTATGTCTATTTTAATAATTTTTATATTCCTAGGATTTGTATGTATGTCATTTAATTTAATATCTCAATGCTTTTAGTATTTGTTATGTATCTATTTTTATTTTTGAGAGGGAAGTGGTAGAATGCTCCTTGTTAATTTTGACTTCAGTCATTTGACTCTTCAGAATTCTAGTTCATCTGGCTAAAGTTACATGTTTTGTTGATAGTTTCAAAGAACCAACAACTTCATTCATTGCTTTGGAGTACTGCTTTTCTATTCTCTCCTGAGTTTGCACTCTTAATTTCCTTTCTGTAGGTTTTTCCCTGGTTATTTTAGTTTTAACTTTCTGTATTGTTTCCAAAAGTAAAAAGATAGGCTCTTCACTTGAGACGCTTGTGCTTTTCCAACAGGGATTTTATGAATGCAAGTGTAGCACTGACGAACATTTTGTCTGAATCTCATATGTTTCCTTATGTTGTGTGTTTTTTGTTTTCTGGTGTCTCAAAATAATTTCCTTTGGGATTTCATTTGTGTCAACAGTTGCTGAGGAGTGTGCTATTTAACATTTTTCTAATTGTATGTCTCCTCATTTGCCTGTATTTTCCTATTGCTTTTCAATTATGTTTAGGTAGATATGCAAAATCAGTATATCAATCCATAGCTATACAGAGAATTATTTGATAGTATAAAGTACAATCTATACTGATGGAAATTTGCTTTTTACTTGAAATAAATGTATATTGTGCTACTACTTGAAGTAGTCTGCATGTGTCCATTAAGTCCAACGTTTTGTCATCATTTTTGAGTCTTCAATTGGTTTGAGGTTTATATTTCTATCTTTGTTCTAAAAGTATTCCTTTTAGTGTTTCATTTTGTTCCTTGCCTTCCACCTGTCTGGTTACTGTATCCATTGTTGAAAGTTTGGTATTGAAAACACTGTATTTCCCAACTCTAGAATCTCATTCTTTTCAATATTTTCTGCTTTTTGTTGATATTCCATCCAATAAAGTGTCTTCATATTTTCATTTAGTTATTCAAACATAGTTTCATTTGGCTCTTGGGATGTTATTATAATAATTTAAGCACACTTTTCAATGGACTGTGTTAATCCATTTTGTTACTGAAACAATGTGCTTGACATAAATCAATTTTAATAAAGAGATTCCCAGATTTTTCTGTAAATGTTTGTTAAATCCATTTGATGTATGATGTGAGTTTATTCTGGCATCTCTTTTTTTCCTAGTTGACTTTTTATTAAAGAAAATGGGGTATTGAAATCACCTACTGAGATCTTCTTTAATTTCTTTCTTCACAGACTTGAAGTTCTTTTCATACAGATCTTTCACTTCCTTAGTTAAGCGTCATGCCAAGGTATTTTATATTATTTGTGACTATTGAGAAGGGTGTTGTATCCCTAATTTCTTTCTCAGCCTGTTTATTCTTTGTGTAGAGAAAGGCCACTTACTTGTTTGAGTTAATTTTATATCCAGCCACTTCACCCAAGATACAAGATACAAAGCAGATGAAACTCAAGAAGAATGAAGACCAAACTGTGGACACTTTGCCCCTTCTTAGAATTGGGAACAAAACACCCATGGAAGGAGTTACAGAGACAAAGTTTGGAGCTGAGACAAAAGGATGGACCATATGCGGGGATCCATCCCATAATCAGCTGCCAAACACAGATACCATTGCATACACTAGCAAGATTTTGCTGAAAGGACCCTGATATAGCTGTCTCTTGTGAGAGTATGCCAGGGCATAACAAACACAGAAGTGGATGCTCACAGTCAGCTATTGGATTGATCACAGGGCCCCCAATGGAGGAGCTAGAGAAAGTATCCAAGGATCTAAAGGGATCTGCAACCCTATAGGTGGAACAACAATATGGAGCTCGTGTCTCTAGCTGCATATGTATCAGAAGATGGCCTAGCCGGCCATAAGTGGAAAGAGAGGTCCATTGGTCGTGCAAACTTTATATGCCTCAGTACAGGGGAAAGCCAGGGCCAATAAGTGGGAGTGGGTGGGTAGGGGAATGGGGAGGGGAGGGTATGGGGGACTTTTGGGATAGCATTGGAAATGTAACTGAAATAAATACCTAATTTAAAAAAATCACCTACTAATAATGAGTAGTTGTTAACTGATGTCTTTAAACCTGGCAGTAGGTTTTTGTTTTAAATGAATTGCATACTCTAGAGTTTGTCACATGTATGTTAAGGATACTAATGTGTTTTTGGTGAACTGTTACCTGTTTTCTTGATTAGAATAAAATGCCTCACTTTATCTCTTCTGATTAGTTTTAGTTTGAAATCTTTTAAATCATAGATCAGGCTAGCAATGGCTGCTTGCATCCTTGTCTCATTATTTTTTGTCTGTCCTACATTGTAAAGACTGGATAGGATATGTGTGTGTGTGTGTGTGTGTGTGTGTGTGTGTGTGTGTGTGTGAATACAATTAATACAAAGAGGACATATATATATAAAAGAGAGAAAAGGGATTCTATAGAAGGGCTTGGCAGAAGGAAAGGGAAGAGAGAAAGTTGTGTTTTATAATCTTTAAAAAAGTAGAATGAAGAAGAAAATGTTTATTTTCGCTTCCACTTTCAGAAGTTTCCACTCATACTTAGCACAGCTTCTGATGATGAGAAAAACTGTTAAAGAACACTGTTCACCTTACACAGTACAGATGGAGAGAAAGGAAGGGGTCAATGTCTTACATAGTGTTTGACAGCTCCTCATAGCCCTGTGCTCCCCGCTAAAGCGTCCAACTGCCTCTCAAGAGTTGCATTTCCTGGGTACCAGCCTTTCAACACATGAGCTTCTGGAGACATTTACATTTAAATCATCCAACATTGACCCCCCAAGAGGGTCATGTCTTTCTCAGTGCAAAACTGCACCCAGTCCAGCTTCAAGATCTATTGTGATGATATGTCTAGCCTTGGGCCAAAAACTCTAGTCAACCTCTCCTCTGAGACACAAAGCAAACTTATCTGTGAGATCGCAGAAAAACAAAGCATTCCACGATATAATTTTGTAAAGTAAATATGCCTATTTCAAGAAGGAAGAAAAACAAACAGCATGAAGGAATTTGATCAAACCAAGAAGCAAATATATATAAATATTAAATCTTCACGTCTCTTTCTGACACTAGGATTGATTACATAGTGATCACAGTATCATGGGCATTCCAAAGCTATGTTCATGCCATATGATAAAGCTTTCACTTGCATTCAAAGGAGCTTGTACTTTGGATGGAGCTCCAGGCTAGAGTAAATGACATAAGGGGAGGTCACTTAAGATGGCAATCCTATTCAGTACTCAGCCTGTTTGTTTTAGCTGACTTTAAAACAACCAATCTTACTTGTCTAAGGATTTCCCATGTAACCAACATTCACAACCTATATAAACATAAATGAAACATAAATTTAACCTTAAATTATATATATATATATATATGTATATATATAAATGACAATCATTAATAATATCAAATATAGGTTAGCAAATATCAAGTATAGGTTTAAAGCAATCCTATGAATGGAATATCTACCATAAATGGAAAGTCTACCATAAATCCTCCATATTGCTTGATAAACACTGATATTTGTAGTACTATTAGTTATCTGTTCCTTATCTGGAGTCAGTTGGGGTCAGTTGGGATCAGTTGGAGTCAGTGGCTTAATAATTGTAAAATTCTATGAAGCATCCCTCCTTCCTTCCCCATTTGCTATTTTATGTGCTGTTTAATAAAAGAGAACATTGTCAGAGACAAGTATGCTCAGACAGAAAGTAACAGGCATAGACAGAAGAACGGGGACATAAATGCATGGCAGCCTTCAGGCAGGAGCAGATTTAGATTCATACAACAGGCCAATATGGATGGTGGAAAACAGAGGTAGTGCAAAGTAGAGAATTTAAATTTGGGCTCCATCATTGTTAAACAACTCGAAGGGGAAGTACTTGGATTTTTTTTTCCTTAATGTGAACCTAGTGCATTATTGGTTACTTAGTTCATTATTATGTTTAAAGTGCCACACAAAGTATATAGCTATTCCTGCTTTTATGGCCTTACTGCTATACTGTCACTGGTAGCTGTGGCAAGAATTCAATGTTACTGGCCTGCCCAGTTTCTTGGAGTCTCCACTCCAACACCAATTTCACTCATACAGCTTTACACACTGCCCACTCAATGCAAGTGTCAGGGACTCTAACCCAGCTCCAACTGCTGCTTCTTCCTTGTCTGTGTTTGAAATATGAGAGGAAATGTGTGACACTGTAATTCTTCCAGGCTTTGTGTTTGCAAAAGCAGTATTGCAGGAGCAGTGCTGTTACTGGAGATGCTGGGGTCAAAGCTAGGTTTTGGCATTCCCTATTCAACTGGGCTCAGCCCTCCATCCTCAGTGTGGCAGTTACAAAGTATTGTTGACAAGCAGAAAAAGGAGATTGATTCATTGTAGCCGTAACAAGAAGAGAATGATTCCTCCCCACTGATTCCTCCCCTAATATCTTTGGTGTTATAAAATAAAATATGGTTTAGTTTTAAATAGCTTTCAATAACTAAGCAGTCTTATTTAAGGTGCAGTCCTAATCTTCATTGACCCACCATCGTCTCCTGCTCAGTTTGTCCTACAAAGTCATATGGCAGATCATCAGATATGTGTAATCACTTCTCCTGGGAGAGAAGTTTCTCCTCTGCCTGGCACCAGGCTGCAGCCTTTTCCTTGTAGGCTAAGATTCTTGGAGAATTTTCAACTTTTTGCTATCTATTGTTTCAAAACTCTGAAAATTAGATATGTGGGCACAAGCCTCTCTTTAGAATCTCTTCATTCCTGGCAGGATGGCCAGGGTGGGTATTCAGCGTTCTCAGAATTACTCAAATGCTGAGTACAGAGACACAAATCTGGAGGAATGACATCCCTGAGTGGTGCCATTGTAGCAGGGCATCCAGAAGTCCTTATCTCAGATTGAAACTGAAATGTCTACATTTTTATAGCCCTAAACCTATTTAAAAGCTGTTCTCAAGATGAAAAAAATGCTTGAGTTTTTCTAAAATGAGGGCCCACTGTGTGTATTTTTGCCAAGTGTTCTGCTCTTGACCTACCGACCCAGCCTCCTTTTGACTTTCTGTTTTGAAGCAAGACCCCATTATGTTGTTCTGGCTTTCTTCCTGTGTAGCCAAAGAAGGTCTCTAACTGGTAATCATCTTGCATCAGCCACATAGTAGCTAAAGTTACAGAACTGGCTCCTTTCTAGTGATACTGATCTTTAGAAACCACATCTTCCTTGGCTCCAACTTTCAAAGAAATCCTCTTCTGGCCAGAGAAAGATTCTCAAATTTTTCCACTCATGGTTTTTTACTCTTGATTCTTACCCTAGGTCTAACTGAAAGGAGACAGCCATTCCTGTGGCACCTCTTGAGTACTGTGCGGCCCTGACATACCTTCCATCCTATTAACTAGCTGTCACCTTAAACTTAACTCTTTAAAGACTGAAGGCATGAACAGACTTAACTCATTCTACTCCAGAACAAATGACTTCTGTTCAAGGTGCCCAGTGTATGGCCTTATTTCAATCTGGAAGTTCATGAGCAGAGCCTTTATTGTCCACAGTTTTCATCATTCTGGTTTGAACACAGACCAAAACCACCCATTAAACTGTCATACTCCTTACTTTCCCCAGTCTTCTTATCCAGGCTTCCCCAAACACCTCCTGCAAATAAGTTGGAAAGACCTTGGATCATATGGCATGGTGTTATTATTATCCTTATTAATTTTCTGCATTAATTGCCTTTCTGTTGCTGTGACAAAATACTCCAACTAAATAAATTTAAAGGTTTTTGGATGAGGGCAGAAGGATAGATTAGTGGGGAAAAGTATTCATCATACATGCCTTGTGACCTGAGCTTCATTTGTGAAGCTCCGCATAAAATTTCAGATGTGGTTGTATACACCTGTGATCCCAGTTCTGATGCCTCTAGATAGGAAGCAGAGATAGAACTATTGCCTGAAAGCTTTCAAACCAGCTAGGGAAAAATAAGAGGGACAATAACAGATACCTTATCTGAACAAGGTAGAAATAAGAACCAACTTCTCAAAGTTGTCCTCTTATTTCCAAATACATGCTATATACCACACACACACACACACACACACACACACACACACACACACACACACACACATATGTATAACACAACAATAAGAAAGTAAATATAATTTAATAAAAATTTATTTTAGTTTACACTGTAAGTGGTGTAAGTCCAGACATGATCCTAGTACTTTGTAGCCAACGGCACAGCAGAAATATCATGCCAGGGGAAAGATGTGGTAGAGTAGGCTGTTAGCATCCTAGTATCTGCAACAGAAAGTGAGAGAGGAAATAGCCCAGGTCCAACCAGGCTTTTTAGGGAAATATTATCCAGAATGACCTTGCTTCCTTTACCTGGGCTACTACAGCTTTTGCATTCTCCCAGAGCACCATCATTCCTGCAGTAGAGATAATCTTGAGGAACATTTATGGCCCAGTACACGATATGCAAGTTCCTATTGACTATTTTATGTGAACATCCTTTTTATTCCCCTTTCTCCTCTTTCTCCTAGTTCTCCTCCTCCTCCTCCGGGTTCCATTTTTTTCTGATAAAATTTGACATGTAAAATCATGTAATGTAGTAACACTTCAGATTTGAAAGAATACTTTGTAACTTGGCTCTTTTGCTATTTGTGGACTTTTAAAAAAATCATTGCTAAAATTTCTCTTTGCCTATTTAATACCTTTCTCACCTAATTTTTGTAAGTTTGTGTTCTTGGTTCTGTTCAGCTATGAAATTTATTCTCTGTTAGCTTAATATTTGACTAATAATTAAATGGGAGTTTCCTTACCAGCCTTAAACCAATAAGCCAAATCTTTGCTATATTTACATGTAGTGTATACTTTCAGGGTTCTAGCCCATTCAAAACATCTTTAGTCTTTGTTCCGTGTTTAAGAAGAGCAGGAGTATAGATCACAGGTGAGAGATTGGGGTTTTCTTTTTTTTTTATTAGGTATTTTCCTCGTTTACATTTTCAATGCTATCCCAAAGGTCCGCCATACCCACCCCCCCCCCAATCCCCTACCCACCCACTCCCCCTTTTTGGCCCTGGCGTTCCCCTGTACTGGGGCATATAAAGTTTGCAAGTCCAATGGGCCTCTCTTTGCAGTGGTGGCCGACTAGGCCATCTTTTGATATATATGCAGCTAAAGACAAGAGCTCCCGGGTACTGGTTAGTTCATATTGTTGTTCCACCTATAGGGTTGCAGTTCGAGATTGGGGTTTTCTAAGGTCATCCCCAGCATGTGTATAGCTCTTCACGAGGAGCATGATATAACGTTCAGTGATACATTGTATCTGTCTAATTCCCCTGAG
Source organism: Mus musculus (assembly GCF_000001635.26). NCBI lineage: Eukaryota > Metazoa > Chordata > Mammalia > Rodentia > Muridae > Mus > Mus musculus. The sequence continues at coordinate 107,236,484 of NC_000076.6, read as the reverse complement.
GCCAAGTCATTTCCATTTTCCCTTGTAAATAGTTTTGGTAAATTCCCTGTTAGCTTTTAATCACTTTATTGTTTCAGCCACCTGCAATATAGTGCATTTCCACTGTTTTCTCCAAATACCCTAAGGTAAGAGCCATTGAGGAAGAATTCTGCGTTTGTATCAAATAAAGGCAAGCCCTGAGACTAAGCCTTAATTGGGAGCTGCTAGGAAGAGAAAAATGAAATGTGTTTCCTGGATGGGCCCTTTAGAATCCTCCAAATGCACTTGATGTCTTTCTTGTCTGTTGCTATGCTAGCTGTTCCTCTGGCATATTGTGAACTTGCTGACTGTCAGAGCGGTTATGGAATTCGGAAGACAATGATGGAGGGAGTGGAGTGTGAGGCAAAATGTCACAGTGCTCATTGTCTTTGCTGACTTTCAGCCATCGTTCTTCTCCATGCAGTTTTAAGATTTGGGTTGATTTTCCAAGTTTTAAAGTAGCTAATTTAGGTAATTGTTTGTATTCTCATTATTTCCTGAGTGGATGATTTCAGAGTTTTTGGTTTCTGCTTTGTTGTGTTTTTTTTGTTGTTGTTGTTTGTTTTGTTTTATTCTGACACCCAGATGTGCCTTCACTCTTGTTTCGGTGGTATCTTAACCTTCTAAAATAGATGCATTCTATTCTACCTTGTCAGAGTTTACATCATATTGATTTTTCTAGTCTACCTGAAAGGACAGCGACAAAGATTATGGTTCAGTAGCCAGGATTCCTGAGGCAACTTTTACATTTGTTTGTCTTTATTTCTCTTCCCTTTTGCTCAGTCTATCACTAGGTACAAATGATTCTTTACATGATCCTCACATTTGCCCACTTTTTGGTGTCCTCAGGGAAAACAGTCTCGCTGAGGACCTCATTATTTTACTCCCCAATTCTTTACTGACCTTGTAACCTGCCTGTTCCCCTACCAGACTATTCTACCATTTAAACACTCTGTAGACCTTGGGAGTTTCAAAAAAACAAAAATAGCCCTTTGTGCTTTAAGTTTTCAATGCCTTCCTATTTTCTTAAGAGAATGGTAAGCATCCTTTGCCTCTTCTAAATTATTATTTAAGCGATTTCACCTTGGTTTGCCTCTTCTAGATTATTATTTAAGCAATTTCACCTTGGTTTGGATGAATACTTAATTAATACCAACATAGTATATCAGACTACTAGTTCTGTGATAAAGCAGACTGGCTTTCATGACAGTTCTGGCCTCAAAGTATTTGAACAAAGCCTGGTGCAAATGTAGAGGTCATTGGGTATTTGCAAGGTAGGATATTGCTAATTGAACTGTGCCCATGCTATCCTGAGACAAGCATATTAAATCAATGGAAACTATCTGTTTGCTTAGTTCTCCATTGGCATTTCCCTCCCTATTGACCAAAGTATCAAAACTGGTTCCTTTCATTGTTCACTTCAAACAATGGCATCAGGCAGAGGCACACAGGCTGAAGTGTGCTCAATTAATTAACATAATCTCATTTTGAGAATTATTTTGTCATATCATACCAACTTTCTGTTTTGTGAATGTTTTCTATTTAACATATATCTCAGGTCTAATATTATAAAATACATAAATACATAGGTGAAACCACTTTTTTTCCCCCAAATCGTGAGCCACATGAAGACTAACAGTGTTCTTTAAATATATTTTCACATCACAGTCCGGGTGACTTTTGATGATGTTCTATTATGCTGGAGAAGGTTTGAAAGTATTGATCTTTGGATAATAATATTCGTAACAGTGAGTCCCTTAGATTGCTTACTTATGCTTCTGTAGATTGAAAATGTGATTTCCTGAGGATTGAATGAGGATCCATCTCTTTGTATCTGACAGTAGAGGGCAGAGATGCCAATGACTCCCTGTCCTGATGGACGGACAGAACTTGACCCACCCCTCAAACAGTATCAGTTTCCATGTCAGAATGACTACAGTATGCTTAACTGGTTCACAATCGGTGCTTTATGTATGTTATAATGAACAGTAGCTTTGTACGCACCTTTCCTTGAGTCTTGAAAGCTTTCAAATTTCACCAATGCATAGGTTGAACTATGTGTCAATTTTAGATCTATTCTTGGCATAGAAATGTCCTTGTTTTATGAGCCACACATTTTCTACCAGGCAGTAACAATTTCTTTGGAAATACACTGTGCTTTAAAATGTTTTCCCCCCTTTAAATACAGGAATTTTCTCTTTCTTATGCTGATTTCCCTCCAAAATACAAATGAGCTGTTGAATCGCTGTGTTGCTCACTATAAAGTCCCAGAGGTTGTACCAGCACTTTTGTTGCTTTTCAGTTATTTCCAAAACACAGTCCTTGAATTAACTGTGTCCCCAGTAGACTACACCCTTTACCCACAGCCTCTCCTCTTTCTATATTGTTATTATGTGGAGCTTCTGAAGGACTCCAGTGTAGCCAGAGCGTGACTGTGACTTCCCACTCTTTTTGTCCTGTCTTGAAATAGACTACCTCATTTTTCTTGCACTTGTAGGAAAGGAGCCCATGAGTAATAAATAGGAAGACGGCAAAGGGTTTCCAGTGAAATGTTTTGTAACTTTGCAGCCACCTCACCTTGCTTTATTAAAGTAACGTAATATATTACCTTGAAATATGAAAGACACAATTGTCTGGGAGAATACATTTCAGGTGTCTTCTGCTGAACTTAAAAATAAACCTTTAATTTAAATTTTTAATTTAATATTTTTATTAATTTAATTTAATTAATTTAAAAAATAAAGGTTTTAGATTTACTGACATTTTTAGATTATAAAATTTAGATTACAAAAAATAATAATTTAGATCTACCTCACAGCCACTTTTCCTTATTAGCATTTTATATTTTTATGATACATTTGTTACAATGAACAAGATAAAATATTGTCACTATTTTATTATCTAAAATTTATCAAGATTCATATATTATTTTCAGATAATGACTCCTCGATGATTGCCAAACAAGAAATCAGGCTGAGTTAGGGATCTCTTAGCTTGTCTTTGATGGCAATGGAACCTGACACAGCGACACAGCAATCATGAAGTATCAGTTTCTACTTCAAAAAGACCAGAATTCTGCATTTTGGCTTAGAATTTTATTGCATCACCATCTGGCACTTTGGTTTTAGGCAAGCATAGCTATAGAATATAGTTAAGCTGAGATCTATACTATCAAATCCTTTCTCTAGAATAATAAAACAGTAATGAGAGTCACATTAATCAACAGCATTAAGTATTTGAATTAAAATTATATGTACTATAAGTAAATACATAAATTAAAATACATGTAACATATTATACATATATCTTAAACTGACATCGGAGAACTCAGGTGCCAGGGATATCCAGGTTTCACATTTACCCTAATAATAAAACTGTTCCATTCATGTATCCCATAATGCTAGATTTGAGATACCTTTACTATCTTTGAATGACTTTGACATTGTTTCCCATTTAAAAAGTACCAAAAAGGAAAAAAAAATCAAAGAAATAAATATTTGTTTTTTCTGTGCTTCATCATTTCAGGGATTTTGTTCATTGTTATATAGCACATAAGCATTAGTGTTACAGAAGTGTCAAGGAAGAGAATAGGACTGTGAATCACTTATTTTGTGACAACCAGGAAGAATAAAGCAAGAGAATGGGGAAACTACCCAGGAGAAAATACATTTTGGATGAATTTCCCCAGTGACCTGTATCCTTCCTTGAGGCACCGCCTCCTAATAGCACCACCTGCCAGAGAACAATCCTGTAGTAGATGAGGCACTGAGATACCACAGATTCAAGCTATAACAGTAATTGGCAGGTATTTTGCAGAGTTTCTCAATTAGGATTTATCTAATATTTTTCTGTTGAATTAAACTTGATTATGCTATAAATGGGTTTTTTTTGGGGGGTTACTAGCGTTTGAACCCAGGATCTCTTGCATCCTAGGCAAATATTTTACCATTGAGCTATATCCCCAGGAGAGGGATAAGGACTCCAATCCACCCACATTGGACAGAGGTCGGGGACTCTTATGGAAGAGTTGGGGGAAGGGCCCTGAAGGGGATGGTAATCTCACAGGAGGGCCAGCAGAGCAAACTACCTTGGACTTTTGTAAGCTCTCAGAATCGGAGTCACAAACCAAAGAATTCACATGGTCTTGAATAAGGACCTGGGTACATATGTAGCAGATAGACAGCTCACTCTCCATTTTGGGCCCCCCAAAACTGGAGCGGAGGTCCTACCTAAAGTTGTAACCTGATTGTGGTATCCATTTCCCGGCAGGGTTGCCTCTTCTGGCCTCAGTGAGAAATGATATGCCTATCCTGGGAGAGACTTGATGTGCCAGGGTGTGAGTATGGGAGGTTACATGGAGGTGGGGCACACTCTCAGATAAGAATGGGAGGGGGTAGAGGTAGGGTCTTTGTGTGGGGCAGGAGCAGGAAGAGGGGGTAATGTTTGATGGAAATCAAAAAAAAAAAAAAAAACAAATAAAAACAAACAAAACACCTGAATTATGTATTTTGTGGAGAAAGACCACAAAGTAAAGTAGCTATCTTAATCATCATTTCAAGGGTAGGCACTGTCAGCCTAAGTTTTGCCTTATGTCAAATTTACACGTTATTGTCAGCCTAGTGTTAGCCTTAGTTGCCTGGCTAAGGAAGTGTCTGTTGGGTTCTAGAACTGCAAAGTTACTGTTTTTTTTTCCATCCTGCTTTGCTCATTCTAAGGAAATGACTGTGTACAGTTCAGACAGAAGTAGACGGTGGTGACTCACCTTCCAGAAGTTAGATGAGCTATGTAAATGCTATCAGATTCCCTCACCAGTGTGTCTGCTATCTCCATTATTTCTTCATTCAGTCATTTCTTTATATTCAATCACTGTTCCAACTTGAACCCCATCCTGTGGCCAAGCACCAGCCTCTGACACTAGGAATGATACTATGTTATGCTTACAGACATGAACCTAACATAACTATTCTCTGAGAGGCTTTACCCACAGCTGCGGGTAACCACACGGAAATATTGGACAGAGGCTGGGGACTCTGATGGAATTGTTTGGGGAAAGACCCTGAAGAAGATGGGAACCTCACAGTAGGATCATAAGGATGTATTTATATTTTGAGTTAGAACCCAATATCACTGGGCTTATGCATTTCTTACCTTTCTCAGCTTCGACTACCTTGAAAATCATAATCGGCCTCATTTGTCTTCTTGATATCCCTATATTTATATTTGCTATATATTTTTTCTCTTGTTTTGTAGCATGCTCTTTACTTCTTCACAGGAGTCTTACAGGCAGGTTGGAAGTGATGATTAATATTCTGTGCATATTAATGCTGGAATTTTATATGGGTGACAGTTATTACTTAACCAGCTATTTCCTCAAAAAAGCACAATTTCAAAGCTTAGGTCTTAGCTGGGCAGACTCTCAACTAGTTCATTTCACTTGAACACCTAATCTATTCTAGCTATACCTTTCCGGTCCTTAGTCATGTCCAAAATCTCTCATGTTTTCTGGTGAAAGAGGCTTTCCTCTTCTTCCCACAGTTCCTTTCTCTGACCTAGGAAGTTCCACCTTCCACTTACTGCCCAGCTAACTAGACATTTACTAATGTTATTAGATGTTTACTACCGGAAATCTGAGAATGTCTTTGGTAGGTGAGGAAGGACAGAGAAACAATGTCACACAGAGTACCTCAACATTGGATCTTGTAAAGTTTTTATCCTGCTTCTGAAATCAGGTATTTTCCCACGTCCCCACTCCACCCCAGGGATGTCTAGTTTCTTTCTTGTTCATGCTGCTAGCAAAATTTGATGAGGTACTCCATTGTGTATTTCAAACCAAAAAAAGTAGATAAATAAGTAACTAAAATCTAAAGACCTGTAGTTTCTAGCATAATCTATATCAGAGGTCAGCCAGTGTTTCCTGTAAAGTGTCAGATGGTAATTATCATAGAATATGTAGCCACGTGGTTTTTGTCTCCATGACTAAACAACTTTAGAAGCAGCAGAAATGGCCAGTTTAGTATGTAAACGAATAGACGTGCCTATGTTCCAATATCCTTTTTATTATGAAATCAATAGCATGGTACGTTGGATGCCCATTCCACATGTGCTTCCCTGATACTTTTCTGTGGCTTCTCTGTGGGTGCATGAGGGGATCTATTGGAACAAAGATGGAGATGAGAATGAGGGCAGGGGAAAATGAAGGGACAAGAAGAGGACAGTGCAGGGGGGACAGGAGAGATGGGCAATTCAGAGTTGCAGGTTGAATTCAAATGCTCTCATTTTAGGACTCGTTCTGTTATTTTGCTCTCTCCGTATCAATGACTCTTCAAATTACATCCCAAGAGCTAAATGTACTTTTCTTTTTAAGTGATAGACTATCTCAAGTCTATACTAATCTCATACTCCAAGAGGTAAAATGGGGACAATGACTGTAATTCTACATGCAGTACTTTAATATCAAATCTTCTTTATTTATATTAACGCACTGTGCAGTTATATGCTCTAGTTCACTAGGAAAATGATAAACTTACCCAAAAGCTTATTTTCTAAAAAATGTTCCTGAAAAAGAATTGTTCAGTACAGACATCTTCTAGCTAGCAGGTTCAACGCCCAGCTATTTATAGGTCTAACTGCATAACAAGGAGCCTGTTGTCTGAAAGCACAAGCCAGCATCGAAGGTGACAAGTTCAGCAAATGTGCTCTTCAGAGCCTAACAGGGAAAGACAATGAAGACTGATGGACATGACAATTTAAAGACACAATTAAAGCCGTCAAGAAAGAGGAGAATGGGAATCAAGAAAATTTAACAAATAGACTGGTCACCACAATCACAAATGTCCACTAAATTCATCGTTATGACATATATACTCCCTCTTCTCATTACTGACTTTTCTGGAACACTCTTTGAACTATTCTTTAGTTGTAAGTCCTCACAATGACAAAATCTTGCATGAATGTATAGTTTTGGATATCTAATGCATTGACCCATGGGTTTTTTACCCAGACAGACCAGCTGTTAGAAACAAATTACCTTTGCTTTGCTGTGAGACAGTGTTATCTGTGGAGTATATATTTCCTCCCTTCAAACAGTTATAAGTCACGACTAATCAATAAAGAGCTGAAAAGATAACGTTTTAGAGGTAAATCACACAATATTTCTAGACAAGCTTGCCTTGTAGCACAGAAGGACTCTTCTTTTATTGATTATACATTTTTCTAATTGTCCAAAAATCTGTACTCCAAAATGCCAGTGACCCAGTGATCGTAGACTTATTTTAAATAAACTAAATCTCTCCTCGCATTAGACCATTGATGAGAGATGAAAATAAACCTAGAGGAGAGTTAAATGAAGCATCCGTTCATGTAACCATTAATTACCCAATGTACACACTTCTAAGTTAAGGACGGTTTCTGTGAAACAGCATGGGAGAAATAGATTGCAAAAGCTATGTGGGAAGGTTATGCTGAGAGATGTTTCCATCCCTAGAAAGTATTTCTGTGGGATACAACAATGCTGCTGCAATGGATATTAACAATAGTGGAAGCTGCTGTGTACAGTCTGAACAACAGAAACGAGGTACTTCAACTGTAGGGTGGTTTGCTGCAACGAATTAGTTACAAAAGAGAAATGAAATCAACTGTTGGTCCAGAACTGATATTATCAAGGCTCAGTCCTGCTTTACCACTACTTGCCTGAAGACTCTGCTCATGTGATAATAGCATCACAAAAGCACGTGGGAACTGATACATCTATCCTGATATTACATCTGCCAAATGACTTGGCAAGGAAAGTGGGTAATAGGTACCATTTTTCCTTCTTCTTTCCAATCTCAGAGCAAATCATAAATACCATGCAGTCTGCAAACCATCGTGCCTGTAACTTAAAGGTGATCTGTGCATATTAGGAAAAAAGGAAGACATGGAACTTATAATTAGAGAAAAACTGACAAAATGTGCTCAGGTATTTGAAGTATTTGTCTTTAAGTATTCGAAGACATGTGGCAGATATAAACTGATAGCCCACCAGGAACATACATGATATTCATTCAATTTTCTCCACAAGCTTTGTGGCAGAAGTGCTTTAGTCCATATTTTTAATCATTGGGTAACTGAAGCATAAATGGTTTTGTTATTTGACTAAGTTCCCATAGCTACTAAGATGTAGAGCTAAGACTTAAACACAGCATAGAGTAAATGCAGTGTTCATTTTTCAAAAAATATTCCACAATCCAGCATGCACTTACCCCATGTGCTCTCTTGCTTAACTGAAGAAAAGGTTCCAAGCTTTTTCAGGTCTTCGCCCAATATTTATTTTTATTTTTATTTTTTGATATGCATCTCCCTGCTATCTCACAGAATTCATGACCTTCATTTGCCTCTTCATGGCCAAGCTGGATCCAGGTGGTGCTTCTACTTTGGGTTCTCAACAGTGAAGTTAAATAATTCCATATTTGTTTCATTCTTCCAGACCCCTTCCCCTAAGGTATTCCATTATTATGTTTCCATTATAGGGAGCTACACTACAAAACAATCAATATCCCACTCTTTTTTTTTTTTAATTAGGAATTTTCCTCGTTTACATTTTCAATGCTATCCCAAAGGTCCCCCATACCCACCCCCCAATCCCCTACCCACCCACTCCCCCTTTTTGGCCCTGGCGTTCCCCTGTACTGGGGCATATAAAGTTTGCAAGTCCAATGGGCCTCTCTTTGCAGTGATGGCCGACTAGGCCATCTTTTGATACATATGCAGCTAAAGACAAGAGCTCCAGGGTACTGGTTAGTTCATATTGTTGTTCCACCTATAAGGTTGCAGATCCTTTTAGCTCCTTAGGTAATTTCTCTAGCTCCTCCATTGGGGGCCGTGTGACCCATCCAATAGCTGACTGTGATCATCCACTTCTGTGTTTGCTAGGCCCCAGCATAGTCTCACAAGAGAGAGCTATATCTGGGTCCTTTCAGCAAAATCTTGCTAGTGTATGCAATGGTGTCAGCATTTGGAAGCTGATTATGGGATGGATCCCTGCATATGGCAATCACTAGATGGTCCATCATTTCGTCACAGCTCCAAATTTTGTCTCTGTAACTCCTTCCATGGGTGTTTTGTTCCCATTTCTAAGAAAGGGTAAAGTGTCCACACTTTGGTCTTCGTTCTTCTTGAATTTCATGCATTTGGCAAGTTGTATCTTATATCTTGGGTATCATAAGTTTCTGGGCTAATATCCACTTATCAGTGAGTACATATTGTGCGAGTTCCTTTGTGATTGGGTTACTTCACTCAGGATGAAACCCTCCAGGTCCATCCATTTGCCTAGGAATTTCATAAATTCATTTTTTTAATAGCTGAGTAGTATTCCATTGTGTAAATGTACCACATTTTCTGTATCCATTCCTCTGTTGAGGGGCATCTGGGTTCTTTCCAGCTTCTGGCTATTATAAACAAGGCTGCTATGAACATAGTGGAGCATGTGTCCTTCTTACCAGTTGGGGCATCTTCTGGATATGTGCCCAGAAGAGGTATTGTGGGATCCTCCGGTAGTACTATGTCCAATTTTCTGAGGAACCGCCAGACTGATTTCCAGAGTGGTTGTACAAGCTTGCAGTCCCACCAACAATGGAGGAGTGTACCCCTTTCTCCACATCCTTGCCAGCATCTGCTGTCACCTGAGTTTTTGATCTTAGCCATTCTGACTGGAGTGAAGTGGAATCTCAGTGTTGTTTTGATTTGCATTTCCCTGATGATTAAGGATGTTGAACATTTTTTCAGGTGCTTCTCTGCCATTCGGTATTCCTCAGGTGAGAATTCTTTGTTCAGCTCTGAGCCCCATTTTTTAATGGGGTTATTTGATTTTCTGGAGTCCACCTTCTTGAGTTCTTTATATATATTGGATATTAGTCCCCTATCCGATTTGGGATAGGTAAAGATACTTTCCCAATCTGTTGGTGGCCTTTTTGTCTTATTGACGGTGTCTTTTGCTTTGCAGAAGCTTTGCAATTTTATGAGGTCCCATTTATCGATTCTTGATCTTACAGCACAAGCCATTGCTGTTCTATTCAGGAATTTTTCCCCTGTACCCATATCTTCGAGGCTTTTCCCTACTTTCTCCTCTATAAGTTTCAGTGTCTCTGGTTTTATGTGGAGTTCCTTAATCCACTTAGATTTGACCTTAGTACAAGGAGATAGAAATGGATCAATTCGCATTCTTCTACATGATAATCGCCCACTGTTTATGATCATAATGCCTCATCCCCAAGTGGAGCATTCCCTAGCTTTCATTTTGTAAAACACCAGTAAGGAAGAGGCTATAAAAACCTGGCCATAATTTAGTCAGACTCTGGGAAAACAAAAGGGCATTCGTGAGTCCTCAGTCAGACTTAGTTTCTGGCCTTCCCCTAAATAGCTGGGGTCAGGTGATACATGGAATGACTCTGAGTCTGTACTTGTCACCATCCTTGCTTGCGATGCTTGTTCTAGTCAGAAAAAGCATTTTTTTTCATTCAAGATTGAGATGGGATTTCTCAGATCTTATTTTATTTCTTCTACAGTGAAAAAGTATGCAAACGTTGGTGGTGAGAGAAGATGGTGGCCATATACCCATCCTTCACTAACCTTATCAAATTCTCTAAGAAGCGTCCGTTTGGTTTGATTTATATTACTACTGATAGCATTGCAGACTGTATAATTAAGTTTAACCTTTAGAAACCTGTTAGAATGCAAATGATTTTTATCCAGTTGAGATGCAAATGGTTCTTTCTGAGAGACAGGAAAAAAAGTAACCCAAAGGTCACTCTCTATGGTCTTGGTGCTAGAAGACATTTAAGGGTCTGGTAATTAATTTAGCAATGTTTTCAGCACTTTTATCTTCCTTTGAGTATACATACTTTTGTCCTCTTTATAATGTGTTGAACCAGTGTGACCTTTGGTGTAATCTCTTATTAAAGTGTTAACACGCACACAGGACCTTTCTTTGTTTGGCCGAGTTATAGTCCTTCCTTTTAGGAAAGTGCGTTTCGCCTATCTAGCTTGATAAATATTGAAACTTCAAAGTCCCAATGCAGTGATAAGACCATTTTTATCAATTTTTAAAAATGCAATTCTATACTGGAACACATCCCATAAGATTCTCAGATCTGTCCCAGAACTGGTCAAAGGAGAAATGTGTCCTTATGACAGAGTCTCAGCGATTTCGGATTTCTCCAGGAAAACATATGGACATTGTTTTGCAAGAAAATAGTTTGGTTCATTTTTTTAACACAGAATTCAGAGATTTGTCAGAGACTCCACAAATCTTTTATAAAAGAGACTCACCTGCCCAAGTTTCAGCTTCCTCAGCATCTTTTGAGTTCAGAGTGTGGCTTGACTTTCATCCTTGAGAAACTTCTGTTATTTTCTTAACCCTCTTTGTGTATCTAATTTTTGTAGCACTCAATTGACACTTCTATAATTTGTCTGAGAATGGCTAGAGGATGACATTTGATATTTATTTTGATATTTCAAAAACCATTATCAGGGCTGGGAAGATGTCTCTATGGATAAAGCTCTCACTTTGCAGCTCTGAGTCAGGTTCTATAGCACTCACACAAAATCTGGCTAATCACATAAAATCAGCACACAAGTGGTTCTGCAGTGCTCGGTGGGGTTGGGATGTGAGGCAGATCTTGGCAGCTTACTGGAGAGCTGGTGTAACTGAACTGCTAAGCCTTAGATTAGGCGTGATCACCTGTCTCAAAATGTAATGTGGAAAACATTATAGGAAGGCACTGATCATTAACTGCTGGCCTCCACACTTCAGCATGTACACCCGTATACACATATACACAGACGTGCATGTAGCACAAAGACAGACAGACAGACACACACACACACACACACACACACACACACACACACTCTTCACTGTTGCAGAGTGAAGCCGTGTGCGTTTGTTTTTATTTTCTTTGTAGCAGTTCAATATAACCTATATATAGCATACAAATGCTAATTTTCATAGTAGTTCTGTATATATATATGTATATATATATATATATATATATATATGCTAGTGACACACTGATATTTTATTTTATAAGGTTGCTCTTGAGAATCTTTTGTTTATTTTATCTTTGAATCAAATCACATATCTGTTATTTGCTGTCCAGCAAGGTTTTCCTGTGAACATTTGGTATCACCCTTGTGTTAAGAATAGAAAGCACCATCTAGTAGAAATTTGTGACATATACTGTACTCAGAAGGTTTTTATGCTTTACAATTCAAAGCAGCAAAATAAAAGTTAGAGTTAGTCTTAATGTAATTTATTCTATCCAACGTACCTAAGATATCATATAAACAAGTAATCAAGAGAAAACATTGATATATGCTGTATTTTCAAACCAAGTCTATATAATTCTGTTTATTTTGCAAGTCTTGTGCTTTCGCTAATGAGTATCATGTTAAATAATATCTAATCTATACTGAGGAGCAAATTTAATATTTCATGCTTCCAACTTTCACTTGTACAGCATTTTAAAAGTGTCTTTAAAAGAATTGAAAGCAAGCCAATACTCAGTGTTCTTGTTATTAGCAGCAGCAACAACAACAACAACAACAACAACAAAACAAAACGGTATCATCAAAACTTTATTGCATATCTGAGGGAAGGGATCTGGTAGGTTTGTTTTTCAAGCATCTCACCTTAACCACACAGTCTGCATCTTTTATTTATTTATTTATTTTTATTTTTTTATTTTTTATTCTTTTTTTTTCCTTCTCTCGTATTGTACATCCCAGTCTCAGTTTCCCCTTGCCGGACTCCCTGCAATCTCTCAACACCATCCTTTCCTCTCCCCCAGGTACCCCTTCCCCCAAGAAGATCAGCCAAACACAACATAATAATGCCACAATAGGACCAGGCACACACTATGGCATTAAGGCTGGATAAAGCAACCCTCTACCTTTTAAAGTAGGGCATCACTCAACTTTCTGCAGAAGCTTAAAGACAATTCTCTTCAAATGAAGGACAGGGCTGAAAGGAGCCCTTCCCGAGCTTTGGTCAGTGATTATGAAATGCAGAGGACTCACAACTGGATTCCCAAGTAGAGCTCAGAGGATGCTCCCCGAAAGTGTCTGTAACAGAGGCCAGATCCTTTTTTTCAGGAGCAACTGATGAAACAGGAATACTCGCTCCACATTAGGAAAGTACTGCATAGCCTGCTGGAGAGAAAGATGGGTAGGGGAGATGGATTTGGACCAAAGGGAAGCATGCAGAAATAAAGTTCGTAATTAAAAGGCACACATGATTTCCCTCAAGAGCAAGGAGGAGGCCGGATCCTTGCTTTATTTGTGTGTAAGCAAATACCTAAAAAAAACTCATTGTCCAGCCAAACAAGCTTGAACCTATGGTCTCCATTACACCATTTTATCTCGGTTTCTTTACAAGCTCCACCCTCTAATTCTATCTGACTTCTTTCAAAAACTGACCATTTGAAAGGGTTAATGTAAGGTGTTTTTCTAGGTGACTCATTTGTAGAAGATTTTAAACCACATCTGTTCCATCCCAGCTATTATTCTAGTCACTGGCGGTAAAACTGCACAATCCACACTTGTGGTCTTTTACAACGATATGTCGTTTTCTGGATTATTTACTTGCCTCGGTGAAAGTATTACTGTAGATAAGGTGCAGGAGGAACGCAGAAGGGACTGTTAGACAAATGGGCACAGCATCCATTCAGAGTGATTCCTCCAGGGTAATGAGAATTAAATTCAATTCCCTACATTAATCTGTATTCGCTCTCTGACTACTGATGACCTTGGAACCACAAATAGACACAATTCAACTTGAGAGCTGATCTCAGCTGGAACTCCCCTTCAATAATGTGCTAAAGCCACAAGGGGAGAAAAACCCAACTCAGTTACTTTTACCACATGTCTGCAATCCTCACATCTGTCCAGACAGCACTCAACTGTTTATTCTAATGGAGGGATCAATGGGTTGTCTGCAGCTTCTGATAACTTACATCATTGCCCCTCTTTGTTTAGGGATGGAATAGAGAATTGAATAGCACCATTAAGATAGAAAAAAAAAACAAAATGGCTTTTAGAAATTATTGCTAAGAATGTAGTTTGTTAGCTCTGGACAGCTGTTGACTTAAGTGGAATAAGACATTGTGTTTCTGAGCTCAGGCCCAACACTTTCCTGCATGTGCCAATGAATCATGGTTCTTGATGACATAATAAAGCAACTTAAAAAATAATGAAGTTGGGAGGAAAAAAAATTCAGTAGTATTCCCAAATAACCTGAATCATAAGGAATAATAATTCACTGATTTCTTTATTGGAAAACATTTATGGCATTCTATTTAAATAAGAGGGAAACATCTCATTAGATGTTCATTCTGTAGTTCCTCAAAGCCATAATGTCACTACAACTTACATGACTATATAAACACAGACACACACACAGACACACACACACACACTTCCAAGTACTTCAGAGTATCTTCATTATATTATCACACTACCTTCACAATGGACCTAGAAGGCACAGTGAGGTTTTGTGTGTCACTTCCTTAGAAACATGCGATATGAAAGACAATAGCTTATAGGAACAGAGGAAACCATAAGTTTCTTCGTAGCTTTAAAGCCATGCATAATGAAATCATGCTTAGTTTACAGTTTATTTTCTAGAAATAATGGTTTCCCAGATGTTGTAAAGGTTGTATTTATCACCCTACACCTTATCTGATAATTGTAAAATGTAGTGATTTTTGTTTGTTTGTTTGGTTTTTTTGTTTGTTTGTTTGTTTTTTCAGTTACTCTGGAGACTCATTTTATTTTACACGATACACAGTCACCTAAGAAAATAATATGCCCAAATGATATGTACCTAAATTCTAATAAAATTTTGATCAACAATTAACTAATGGAGAAATTTCAATCGTTTCTGCATATGCATGAGTCTGTGAGTAATTCATTTATGGGTAAATGTCAGCAATGCAATTCACATTTCCTGGTAAGGCTTTACTATTCTCAACATCCCTCTCACAATCATTCACTTTCAAATGTGTCATATTGAAAGGCTTCATGAGGATGTGAAACGGCTCATATACAATTCAAATTACTTTTATAACCTTGGCTCAAATCAAAAGGTGTGAGGGAGGACCATCCAATATATTTTAGTAACAACAACATCAACAACAATAGGCCCAGGAAAAACCCTTGACAATAAATAAAGAACCTCAAAAATCCTTTGTTAAGAGAATGACTGATCTCTGACTGCTGGCCTTGGGGAGCAGTTTAATTTATGTTCTTGCCTAAGGGGGTCCCTAGGATGCTTTCAACTCATGGCCCAGCATTTACCTCTGCTCTTCATCCCTTCTCAGCACCAATACTCCAGTTTCTTTACTGACATACTGGTTTTGTTGTTGTTTTGTTTTCTTGAATCTAAGTGAAGATGACAAAGTCCTTTCTTTATTTGCTCCTTTGGCTCTTCTAAAGAAGAGTACATATATGTATAATTTACACATAGTTAACACATTGGCTGTCCCTCTCAAATCAGCACAGATGTGGGTTGTGACTAGTTAAATACCCACCAGAAGAGGCACTTTCTCTGTTGTAGGATTCTGCAAACTGCTTTCCTGTACTGATTAACTGCACAGATTTGTTGGGGAGCCTCCAGGTCTGTGTCCAGGCAAATACTGAAGAATAACTGAGAACATGATCCAAGGCTGCTTGGACAGACAGAGACCAGTGCTCCAATAATTATGTCTTTCTGACATGGAAGGGTATAGAAATGGGAACTATCCAGCTTGTCTGAGGAACACAACGAAGGTTCTAAAGAAACCTGTCCACTTTCCCTCTACTCCTTTGGACTGTACATGTCAGCGTAGGATCCTTCCTTTGCCTTAACATGTAGGAGAGATGAAGAGGGAACATATTTAGTCTCCTGTGCATAGTGGCTCAAGAATAGCCCATCCTTGCACAGGCAAGAAGCTCAAACTCACTGTGTGTGAGAATTGCTGCATAATTTGCATTGCACTTAGCTTCTCCTGTATCATTGGTCATTAGCGTTATCTTTGATGCCACAAGGCACTGGAGCTTCTATCTGGCTGACACTTTAAATTTGGTTTTAATAAGAATAATTCCCCTTTGATCAGTCAGCAAAAACACTGTGGTAAGAAGGAGGGTTTTTGGTGAATGTCAGAGGGATGACATTTTCAAGCTGAAGTGAATTGACTTTGTACATCTCCGTGCCTGGAACACTGCTAAGAGCCAAAAACAGAGAATCAGATGGCAGTGTGATTCTCATCATCCCTAAAACCCTGTTGTGCTTCTCATGGAAATTATTATAATTGGACTTGTGGCAAGACTGAATACTGGAGAAGGTACACGTTAGTGGTTGGTAGAACCATTAGAGGGGCCAAACAGATCCTCTCTCTGGGGTCAAATTGGCTTACTATATGTTTCCCTACCCCCACCTCAAACTACTAATATCTTTTTTAAAGCACTTTTCTGTTCTTTGCTACTGTTGTTTATTTAGCTTCTTTATTCTGTGTAGCACAGATGTAGTTCCGAAGGAGGTTATATTGTAATAGGTGTACCTATCTCATGCAAATGACATAAGAATTGTCCTGTCAACTTGTCAATGTAAAATGAACCACTTCCCCCAAGCCCTGCACAACCCTTCATTTCATCTTTTGAAATTTTCAAGTTTACTTGACTTTCCTTTGATTTCCTGTTTCATATCTGTGGTTCCTATGAGTTCAGATCCCTTAACATATAGAAAACTGCCCCCACCTCAGCACACATATAATTGTGTGCATGTGTGCATGTGGGTACTTGTACCTGTGTGTATGTGTACTTGTGTGTGTGTGTGTGCGTGTGTGTGTGTGTGTGTTTACACGTGCATTGGTGCCAAGGCATACATGTGAAAGTTAGAGACAAAAATTGGTATAGTCATTTCTCATTCCATCTTTTATTATCTTTGAGAATTCCATTCATGTATATAGCATGGAACAACCCCAACTCCTCAGTTCATCCTCTCCAACTCCTCCCACAATCTAACCACCATTCTTCCCCTGTTGACTTTTTAAGAAACAACCCAACCTACAAACATTAAGACCATTTAGTGTTGTTACTATGTATGTGGGTGTGGGCCTCTCCACTGAGGAATTGGTAACCTTCCAGGTGCTACATCCCTGAAGAAATCTGACTCTCCTTCCCTCACCAACTGTTAACTTCCAAAAGCTCTTCAGGTATAGGTAGGACTCTGTGAGGCCCTCTCCAGTCCGTGCTGGATATTTGGCTGGTTTGATCTTGTACAGGCTTTATGTGTATAGTCACAGCCATTGTGACCCGTGTGTGCAATGGCCCAGTCATGACTAGAAAACACTGGTTCAAGGCAGTCCTCCACTACAGTTGGGTCTTTCAATATTTTCATTTCTTCACCCATGAGGATCCCTGAGCTTTGAGAGAAGGGTTGACACAGTTTGTTTCATATTTACCTGAGTCCTATTAATCACACTCATGTGTGACAAAGTGCTTTTAGCTGCTTATCATCACTGTTCGTGTTAACATCATCACAATTCTCGTGGCCATAAAACAACTTGCATGAATAAATGAACAAGAAAGAATAAAGTTTTAAAGAATTTTTTTTCTTGAGGAAATTATTACTCCAAGGCTAATGGTTTTAATTTAACTTTGGATTTTAGACACATCTAAGGTAAATTAAAGTAAAAATAACCTACTCTTTTAACATCATTGTTTTTTTTCTTAAAAAGAAAAAAAATTTAAACATTCATGTTCCCATATTTCTTAAGTCCTATGAGAATGCCCAACTTTTAGTACTATGAAATAGAAACCAAAGAAAATCTGGAGTTATTAGATCATAGGAGTTTAGCTGATACTGGGGCAAATAAGAAACAATGTGAGCCAAGTAAAATTTAACTTTTTATATGAAGAATGAAATATTTTTAGAAGGTTGCTGAACCCTACAAGAAGGCTCTTAGTCACCTGAATCCATTATTCATCAGGTGAACAGTTAAAATAGGGACAGAGACTGTTCTAGTTGTATTGTCTATCCACCATCATAAACTTTCCTAGATGGGTTTACATAACCTTGTGGGCTATATAACCTAGAAGGTCTTGCATTTGGTTCATAAATATAAGCAACAATTAATGATATCTGCTGTCTTAGTTTGATCTTATTGCTGTGATGAGGCAGCATGACCAAGACATGCTTATAAAGGACAACATTTACTTGGGGATGGTTTACAGTTTCAGAGGATTCATCCATTATCATCACAGCAGGAAGCAGGGCTGCTCTAGGCAGACTTGATGCTGGAGAAAGAACTGAGAGTTCTACATCTTGATCCAAAGGCCACCAGTGGAAGACTTTCTCCTTTAGGGAGAAAGTAGGGAGCTCTCTTCTGTACTGGGTGAAACCTGACCATAGGAGGAGACCTGCAAAGCCCATCCCTACAGTAACACACTTCCTCCAATAAAGCCACACCACCTAACTGAGCCACTCCCTATGGGCCCAGCATATTCATACCACCACATCTGCCAAAATACTGAGATTGAACAATGATGCTATGATGTTAAACTGAAATTCACTTTAGTCAGTAATCTATATAGCAATCAACCTTAGTGAGAAATATATGTCTAGGAAGTTGTTCTCCTCTGTAATCAAGTTGATGTAATGAGATCTTTTCTGGCACTGAAAGAATTAATATTGGCTTTACGACTTGTGCTAAAAATATGTATATAATTCAGATAATAGATGTTTAATATTATTCAGAAAGCTGTGCTACAGTGGAAAACACCAAAATCTTAATTATATAAACCGATGTCTGCTTCTTCCTTATGTTTGCATCCAAATTTTAAATAACATGGCAACATAAAAATCTACATGGAAAGTTTGTGTAATTAACCAGTAATGTCAGATTCAAGTGGAGGCTTGTATGTGTGCCTTGGCAGTAAAGGAGGACAAGGATATTGGCTATCCATTCTGAAATTCTCCTACCAAAGTGAGGCAAAGACACATTCACCTGGTACTCACATTTAATGAAATCAAGCAGGTCAGCCTGACATCACAGCCTTAAAAGAAAATACTTCTCCTTCTTCTTCTTCTTCTTCTTCTTCTTCTTCTTCTTCTTCTTCTTCTTCTTCTTCTTCTTCTTCTTCTTCTTCTTCTTCTTCTTCTTCTTCTTCTTCTCCACATTCATTATCACTTTTGGTTAAAAATCTGAGGCTCCTTAATTGTTGACTCCTACTATGTGAAGAGCATCCACTCTCTGAACTGTTGTACCATGAGCTAGAAGTGAATCTCCACAGTCTGTAAGTCTGCTTCAAATACTTGAGGTTTTTGTTTGTTTGGTTTGGTTTGGTTTTGGTTTTGGTTTTTGTTTTTTGGGTTTTTTTTGAGGGCAAAGATATAATAGCAACATTAACACATTATGGTAGCCAACAGCAACCACAGAGCTTATATGCTACAAACAAACCACCTCTGAGTCGAAGCTACATGCTTTTAACTTCTAAGCAACCAAACAGTTGAAAGTAGAGTTCTCTGTATTCATGAGGGATGCTTGGATAATGACTTCACTTCTTCCCAATCAATCACAATTATATAAGTACAAGTGCATATGCTCATTAGTGTGGCAAATTGTTTGGATATATAAATTATTTTTCAAATTTGGTTTGGTGACCTCACAAACAGTTTCAACATAAGGTGAATATTAGTTAGTAAGTCCTTCAAGGAATGTCTCTAGGGGTTTCTGTGGTCATAAGCATAAATATTATATAAAAGAGTTTGGAGGTATAAAATCCAGAGGCATATAAATGAAAGCCTACAAGACACTAAAAAATAAAAACATTAAAATGTGATATATATTAATATATATGCATATATATTCATATGTGTGTGTGTGTGTAGTATAAAAAAATACAGCAATTGATGAGTTTAGGAACATTCCCTGTGTGGCAGCCTTTTGGTTAGAGAGTCTTATTTAATCTTCACAGGAATCTTGATGTATATATTCTGTCATCATTGCTAAAGTAACACATGAAGAAGCAAGATAGAAAATAAATTTTGTTAGAGCTCATGACAGGACCAAGCTCTTTTATCTCAGTAATAGAACTTGTTCTTTGATAAATGCCCAAGAAGCAATTATAACAGAGGTACAGTTCTGCACAACTCTTCCTGAAGAATTCAAATTATATAATCTTCATTGAGAAAGGCAAGCTTTGAATAAGAATGCCCAGTGGCATTTTGACGTTTCCAATCATACATTCTAGGTAGAACAAAAATGCATAAAAAGAAGATAAACATTAGAGGAAGCATAGGAATGTGACTTAGTCAGTTAGAAGAAAAGAGTCCCAAAGCACTCTATTAGAATTTTTCTTTTTGGGTCTGTGTTTGCACAGTGGTTTTTGGAAAACCATCGCACAATTCTCAGCAAAATGTAGCTTACTAATATTTGCTTGTGATGCCTACTCATGACAATAAAATATTGTTATAATACAGAAGGAAAGTCAAGTTCTAGACACATTGTATGAAGGTAGGTTAGAGAATCAACTAATGTGAAAACCATGGGTTCAAAGCCACATAGGGTGAGATTGAAGCAAGTTTTTGCATAACTTGTAACCATAAGCATTCTGTACAACATTTTAAAGTCTGTTTTTCTAGTAGCAAAGTGACAGCATCAGCAGCTCTTATCCTATGGAAGATAACTTGATGACTTAAAAAAATACTGGTCATGAAAGTATTAGACAAGAAGCTGGGACATGCTCTGTACTGGAACTCATCAACTCTCAATATTGTGAAAATGCTTCAGAGAGTATTAGACACATAATATGTGTTTTAGAGTTTCATTGCTGTGAAGGAACACCATGACCAAAACAGCTCTTATAAAGGAAAACATCTACTGCCTTACAATTTTAGAGGTTCAGTCCATTATCGTTATGGTAGGAAACATGGCAGGGTTCAGGCAGACATGGTGTTTGAGAAGAAGCTGAGAGTTCTACATCTTGATCTGAAGACAACATAAGGAGACTGGACTCTACACTTGGTGGAGCTTGAACATAGGAAACTTCAACATCTGCCCACACAGTGACACACTTTCTCCAACAAGGCAACGCTTCCTATTAATGACACTCCTCATGGACCAAGCATTCAAACACACCAGTCTAAAGAGGTCATACCTATTCAAGCCATCATATCCCTATCCCTGGCACACACAGGTTTAGAACTATAACATAATGCAAAATGCATTTAGTCCAACTTCAAAAGTCCCCATAGTCTAGCGCATTCTCAACAATGTTTAAAAGTCCAAAGTTTAAAGTCGCCTCAGAGATTCCTGCCATCTTTTAACTGTAAACCTTATACCATGAAAATCATTAATCAGATCACATAATTCAAATATATCATGGTGCAGGATATATATTACAGTTCTAAAATGTAGGAAAGGAAACATAGTGAGGAAATACTAGACCGAAGCAAGACCCAAAATCATGTGGGCAAATTCTCAACTCTGTATCTCCATGTCTGATGTCAAAATGCCCTTCAGATCTCCAACTTCTTTTGGCATTGTTGACAGCAACATACTTATTTCTCTTGGCGTGATTCTACTCCCTGTTTTCAGCTTTTCTTAGCAGGTATCTCATGGTTCTGGCATCTCTAACTGCTTTGGGTCTCTAGAGACAATCCAGGATTCACTGTCACAGCTCCACATAATGGTCTTTCAAATCTTCACAAATGACCTCTCTGAGCCTTCCCATGCAGGGACACCCCTGCCATGTACCTGCCCTCAAAGACTTTCCTTTGTCAAGGAGGGAGAGTCTATAACCCCTTTCTTCTATTCTTGCTTCCAAAGCCACAGCCACATGATTGAAACTGCCAAGTTCTGCTGCTTTCTATGGGCTGGAACATAGCCTACTTGTTCTATTATATCTCTAATCAGCTTTCTGGTTTTGATGATTTCCTTCACCAAGGATGCTAAGCTTGGCTGTCCTGGAACTATCTCTGTAGACCTATCTTACACTCAGAGATCTGCATGTCTCTGCTTCCTGAGTATTAAGATTGAAGGCTTGTATCACCGTGCTTAGACCTAAGTGTTTCTTTAATTCCTTTTCACAAGATAGAACCTTGGTTAGGTGGGATCTTGTATAGAAATAGAGGTCACTAGTCCAATTATAACATTTCATATATTTAATGTGTTTATCTCGTTGAACTCAGGATTTAGGTCCATTCAACTTACTGGTGCTCCTTTAATCCTTGAACCATATATTTTTGTATTTTTCCTGGCTGAGTTTCCAAAAATCTCTCATCCTAAGAGTACAAGGGAAAAAAAATCCCTCATTTTCACCAAAAAATCACAAGTACAATTTCTAATCAATGTAATATTCTTCTCTGAAACCTCTTGAGTAAGGCTTCCATAGTCCAAATTATGCTCTGCATGACTGTCTTCCATGTCCCTACTAGTAAACCAATTGAACCCTGCTTAAATATTCCACAGATTTCTTAAATCAAAGTCCATATAACTATATTCCTCTAAATAAAAGCCTGGTCAGGCCTATCACAGCAACACCCCACTCATCGTACCAATGTCTGCCTTAGGCTGTCAAGAGACACCATGGCCAAGGCAACTCTCATAAAACATTTAATTGTGTCTTGCTTATATTTTCAGAGGTTCAGCTCATTATCATCATGGTAGAAAGCATGGGAGGTTTCAAGCAGACATGGTGCTAGAAGGAACTGATAGTTCTACATCTTGACCTGAAGGCAGCAGAGTCTGGACTCCAAACTGGGCAGAGCTTGAGCATAGGATAGTTTAAGGGTCATCCCCACAGTGACACACTTCCCCCAGCGAGGCAACATGTCCTAATAGTGGAACTCCCCATGGGGCAAACATTCAAATACTATAGGGACCATACTATTGAAAAGGCCAGTGTACCTGTAGAAAATGATAGCTTTTTCTTGCACAGATATCAACAACTTTATCAATCTGAATAAATTTTTTATGTTCAGTCACAGCAGCAGAGTATATTGTAAAGAAAGTATTCAAATACCAGACTGAAAACAATATGAATATTAAATAACCCTTGCAAATAATTTTTCTCCCATAAAAAAATCAATGTAGACCACAACATCTGGGGGAGCCATCTTGGGTTCCCAGATTCCCTGGAGACTGGTATGCGCAGGTGAGAGTATGGACTGCAGAGGTTAACAGCTTCTGGGACAGGCAGAAGCCACAGAGCTTCTGGGGCAGACCGAGTTTCAGGCTCCAGACATCTGGGCAACTTCCCTGCCAGAGGAGAGGTGTCCGCCCCACCCAGGAGGGCTTTACCACAGCATCTGGGGGAGCCATCTTGGGTTCCCGGATTCCTCCTAGATTGGTCTGCACAGATGAGTGTGTGGACTGGAGAAGCTAACAGCTTCTGGAAAAGGCAGAAGCCACAGAGCTTTTGGGGCAGACCCAGTTTCAGGCTCCAGACATCTGGGCAACTTCCCTGCCAGAGGAGAGGTGTCTGCACTGCCCCTGAGGGCTTTGACACAGCTTCTGGGGGAGCCATCTTGGTTCCAGGACTCCACCAAGACTAGCCTGCAGAAAGTGTGGACTGCAGAAGCTACACAGATTCAGGGACAAGCCCTGTTTCAGGCCTTCATCTTCTGCCAGGAGGCAGGTCCGAACGCCAGATATCTGTCCACCTTCCCTGCAATCACCATGCCTGACCTAAAGCTGTACTACAGAGCAATTGTGATAAAAATTGCATGGTACTGGTATAGCTACAGACAAGTAGACCAAAGGAATAGTATTGAAGACCCAGAAATGAACCCACACACCAATGGTCACTTGATCTTTGACAAGGGAGCTAAAACCATCCAGTGGGAAAAGACAGCATTTTCAACAAATGGTGCTGGCACAACTGGTGGTTCTCATGTAGAAGAATGTGAAATGGATCCATTCCTATCTCCTTGTACTTAGGTCAAATCTAAGTGGATCAAGGAACTCCACATAAAACCAGAGACACTGAAACTTATAGAGGAGAAAGTGGGGAAAAGCCTCGAAGATATGGGCACAGGTGAAAATTTTCTGAATAGAACAGCAGTGGCTTGTGCTGTAAGATCGAGAATCGACAAATGGGACCTCATAAAATTGCAAAGCTTCTGTAAGGCAAAAGACACAGTCAATAAGACAAAAAGGCCACCAACAGATTGGGAAAGGATCTTTACCTATCCTAAATCAGATAGGGGACTAATATCCAATATATATAAAGAACTCAAGAAGGTAGACTCCAGAAAATCAAATAACCTCATTAAAAATGGGGCTCAGAGCTAAACAAAAAATTCTCATCTGAGGAATACTGAATGGATGAGAAGCACCTGAAAAAAAATGTTCAGCATCCTTAATCATCAGGGAAATGCAAATCAAAAAAACCTTGAGATTCTACCTCACACTGGCCAGAATGGCTAAGGTAAAAAATTCAGGTGACAGCATATTCTGGCAAGGATGTGGAGAAAGAGGAACACTCCTCCATTGTTGGTGGAATTGCAAGCTTGTACAACCTCTCTGGAAATCAGTCTGGCAGTTCCTCAGAAAATTTGACATAGTACTACCGGATGATCCAGCAATACCTCTTCTGGGCATATATCCAGAAGATGTTCCAACCAGTAAGAAGGACACATGCTTAACTAGGTTCATAGCAGCCTTATTTGTAATAGTCAGAAGGTAAAAAGAACCCAGATGCCGCTCAACAGAGGAATGGATACAGAAAATATGGTACATTTACACAATGGAGTACTACTCAGCTATTAAACAGTGAATTCATGAAATTCCTAGGCAAATGGATGGACCTGGAGGGCATCATCCTGAGTGAGTCAACCCAATCACAAAAGAACTCACATGATATGTATCACTGATCAGTGGATATTAGCCCAGAAACAGAATACCCAAGATGCAAGATACAATCTGCAAAACACATAAAACTCAAGAAGAGCGAAGACCAAAGTGTGGAAATTTTGCCCCTTCTTAGAATTGGGAACAAAACACCCATGGAAGGAGTTACAGAGACGAAGTTTGGAGCTGAGACAAAAGGATTGACCATCTAGAGACTGCCATACTCAGGGATCCATCCCATAATCAGCCTCCAAACTCTGACACCATTGCACACACTAGCAAGATTTTGCTGAAAGGACCCTGATATAACTGTCTCTTGTGAGGCTATGCTGGGGCCTAACAAACACAGAAGTGGATGCTCACAGTCAGCTATTGGATAGATCACAGGGCCCCCAATGGAGGAGCTAGAGAAAGTTCTCAAGGAGCTAAAGGGGTCTGCAACCCTATAGGTAGAACAACAATATAAACTAATCAGTACCCCCCGGAGCTCGTGTCTCTAGCTGCATATATATCAGAAGATGGCCTAGTCGGCCATCATTGGGAAGAGAGGCCCATTGGTCTTGCAAACTTTATATGCCTCAGTACAGGGGAATTCCAGGGCCAAGAAGTGGGAGTGGGGGGGGGACCGGTATGGGGGACTTTTGGGGTAGCATTGGAAATGTAAATGAAGAAAATAACTAATTAAAATAAAAAAATTAAAAATCAATTTAATTATCATACATTCGTGATAAAGAACATCAGATTAAAGCAAGAGGAATATTGTGTGAACCATGGATTTGGAGTCCAGCTTTACATATTGCCTGCCTTGTAAGCTTCTCAAATGAACAGTTCTCCCACATTAAAGATGGCACAGAAAGCAATAACAATATCAAAGCATGGAAGACTGTGTCATGGGAGAGGAAAAGACAGGGTGACATCCTCCTATAAATGTTAACTTTCAAAATATAACATGTGCCAATAATATTCTAATACCATAATACACAAAAATAAAGATGGCATATACTCCAATATACACATATCAATTGGGCTTCAGTAATAAGCATAGAAAGGATGCCAAAAGGAAAAAACTATTTGCCAAAAAAGGCAGGTGGAGTAAAGAAGAGGAGAGCATCTATGCAAGATCAAAACCCTGACTTAGAAGCCAGCCTGGGTTAGAGAGTATGACTCTATTGCAAATAGGCAACAACAAGAAACAAAACAAAACAAAACAAAACAAAACAAAACAAAACAAAACCCAAGAAAACGCCTCCAAAATTGGCACATTCCCCCCCTAGCTTTCTCAACAGTCGCAAAGCATACAGCAATCCTCTCTCTCTACTTATAGCTGCATGGAGCTCCAGGGCAGGTATTTTCTGGAGTATCCCCAGAGGCAGTTGCAAAACTTCACATTAGCTTTAACTCGCACTATCCCACTGTTGCCCCAAGAGCTAGAGACATTTTTAGCCTCGTTTCTGCTTCTCATTTCTCACATGAGTGACTCTTCTTGGTGAATCTGGGGCAGTATCATCTAGACAAGGAGAAAAAGACAGAAAATAAGAATCAAGAATGCTAATGAGTTCTAAGTAATCCGATACAATGGAATTTTTATTTTTATGATATAATACATGCATATTTGCTAACCCAGGCTACTGCTGTCTTACAACAATCATAAAAATTTTACTGAGGGACTTTAAAACAATGAATAGTTTAACCTTTTATATTGATTTGTGCACTTAAAGCACTTTTACCAGTATTAAATGTATGTGATAAGTTATTTCTCCACCAGTGAAATGAGCCAATTCAAGTCAGATTAAAATATATAAAGGTTTATTGCCATGGGGAGCGAGGAAGAGGGGAGGGGAAAGAGAAAGAGAGAAAGCATGCACACAGAGAGAAGAAGGAGAGACAAAAGCAAAAAGAGGAGAGGCCAAAATGTCTGGGTTATATAGGGAAGAGCTTCTGGGGGGAAAGGGCAGCCCAGCCCCTGGGCTAGAAATTTCAGAGTTGTGGGCAGGGTATGCCAGGTAAGAAATAAGGGATGCTGGGAGAACCTGGAGGCCAGGTCTGCTTTGGTGTGTAAAATATGCACCTCAGTACCTTGTTCCAGGTCTGAAACTAAGCATCATGCATGTTCCATAGATGAGCAATAAACAGAAATGCTTCTCATTGATATTAATATCTAGTACAGTCCCTTCAACAAAGGTTAGGAAACAGCTGGACAGTCACAGGCAGATGAATAACGCTGAACCAAAAAAAATTTACATCATAACAGATAAAATGATGAGACATCACTTCAGATCAAACTCCGACAACTGTCAGAACATTTTTTTAAATGGGTTTGGATTAATCCATGTCTTCGTAAACATGAGAGAAGAGATTCAAGCTTCATAAGTCAACATAAGTCAGTGAGAAGAAAAAAAATGATATCTTCAAACTGCAGCATTCATAAAGTAAAATCATTACAACAGAGACACGTTGTTTATAGATCATATCTAATAAAGGACTGGCAACGTGTACCTAGAACATATAAAACACTTTAGCAAGTCAGCATTAAGTTGCCATTGATCTAAATGCAAAGGAGGCAAGGGATTTGAATAAACATATCTCCAAAGAAAATGAAAACATATGCATATGTATGTGAAAATAGGTTTAACCTTTGTCCATCATGAGGGAAATGTAAACCCAAATCATAAAATAATTACTGGTTCACACATCCTAGCATGACTGAATGGAACAGGAGAGAATGCCAACTGCTCCTTAGAGAATAGAAAAACAAATCCTCACACACTGCTGCGTTGCTGTGAAATGCCTTAACTGCTTTCAGAAGAATATTAGCATTTTCCCAAATGCCAAATATAGAATTAGTGTATGAAACGGCAATTCTTTGCCTTTTTGCATACATACATGACAGAAAACATTTATTTATAAGATGTATATGTAGATGATTGTTACTTTCTGTTCATCATTCAACCCCAATATCAACCAATTGATGACTGCCAAAAAAAAAAAAAAAAAAAAAAAAAAACAAAAATCAAGGTTTATCTATACTGCATTATTTGTTCATTAAAAGGAATTCAAGTTTAAAACATGCTTTGGCATAAACAAACCTTGAACATTATCCTGTTTGAGTGAAATCATATGCAAGTCTGAATGGTATGTGAGTCCATTTTTATGAGTAGGTAAAATCGCACAGAGGGAAATTTCATAGTGGTGTCTCATAAAGGGAGATGGAAGGACAAGTGATGAGGGATTTCTTTGGGGAGTAGAGTGGATTGATAGGAATGGCCCGGGGACTCACATGCTTGAGTGTTTGAACATAGGGAATGGCACTGTTAGGAGGTATGGCTGTTTGGGAGTAGATGTGGCCTTGTTTGAGGAAGTGTGTCACGGTGAGGGTGGAATTTGAGGTCATATATGTTCAAACTATGCCATTGTGATATACAGGTTTCTTCTGCTGCTTGCAGAGCAAGACAGAGAACTCTCAGCTCTTTCTTCAGGTCCACGTCTGCCTGCACAAGTCTATATTTCCATTCATGATGATAATAGACTAAATCTCTGAAACCGTTTACCAATTAAATATTTTCATTTATAAAACTTGCCATGGTGTCTCTTCATAGCAATAAAAACGTAACTAAGATAGGGAGAATTTTTTTTTGCTAAAATTACACCATAGTGAATATACTGAAACCCATGGATTACACCCTTTAATTGATTGAATTTTAAGCTACATAAACAATATTTCAGTGAAGACTGTCTTTAAAAAAATAACTGTGTACTGAAAAGTGAAAATATTTTCAGAAGAGAATTCTATGGATTTAACTTACATTAGCAAATTAATATTAAAAAACTATATTGAGAAATAAAGAAAATACTACACCTGATGAAAAGAGATGGAAATAATTTATCCATAGGTGTGTAAAATGAGGAAGATTTAGACTGATTTATACATTAAATCATATATATATATACATACATACATACATACATATAATGCATATGAATATACAGATTTCCACAGAACAGTGATTGTGTATTCTTTATACTGTAATAAATGTGGCATCAATACTCTGAGGATGCCTGACATATATTTTTAATGATTCTTCTTTCATCTGCTGTGTTGTTGTTCTAAGAAAATAAAATGCTAATACTTAGACCTAGAAAAATTAAGGCCTGGTAGAGGATTCTAAATTTTAAAAATCCACTACATTTACATAAGATATGCACCATAAACATGTACTATAAAAGAGATACCATAAAAAGAGCTGTAAAATAAACACAGGTAAAATATCATAAAGTAAGGTTATAAAATGCAAATTTTAAGATGCAAAAAGAATTAGTAAGAAGGATAACTTGTAGAGAATTTAGATAAAAACATTTTTCATCTATTTATTTTGTTTCAGTTGAATCAAAGAGTTTTGCTTCTAAAACAAGTAATAGTTTTCCCACTACAAACAGTAGTGTGGCTGTGACTAACCACACCAGCAGAGAATAATGAGAATTATCCCACAGAATGATTTTGATGTGTCAGAACAATGTTACTCTTAGTGAAAATGAAAGAACCTGTATATTTGGGTGTTAAATATATACATATCTTGCATACTTTTATTTCAAACTACATGTCTGCATTTCTTACCATCAACATTGTAAAAAATGTTATTTCTTATTCACCAATAATTAATAAATAGTAATTTGGATATTTTTGTTTGCATTTTTGCTGTTTTAAAAAGTGAAGGCAATTTTTATAGGAAGAATGACTCCATTAATTTTTCATTTATGACAAACAAATTTTAAAAGAGTTAGCTGCAGTTTGTTTCCACCTATCAGGATTTTTAATATATATATGTATATATAGGCTTCTCCATTTTCCAAGAATACTTCACAGAAGTCTTGATCATTTCTCTGTTCTAAAAGAGTTTGGGTTCACTACTTTGACGATAATCTGGCCCAGATTATCCTAGTTCTCTTGGAATATCATCTGTTACCAGAAGGTTGGTGTGGGGATTCTATATCAGGTCAAGTGGGGGTCTCTGAGCTCTTGGTGGTAGACTAAGAACATCTTTCTCTTAAAAGTTCTTTAATCTGTCAGCAAACTTGTCATTGAGCTAGCTAGAGGACCAATCACTATTGTACAACCCTGTCTGTCCAAGAATCCCCCAGATTCTGAGGCAAATGAGAGGTTAAACTCATGCCCATGAGATTTACTCGTCTCCCTAGGATTTCCACTACCTAGAACAATAATGGAAACGTAAGGGATTGGATTTGAGAAAATGAGCAGAATAGACCATCTTCATACTGCTCTCTCAATGCCTGCTGGTTTCTAAGTGAGGATAATGCAACATTCTTTTGAAGCTAAAAATTAAGTTTGCATCCTTAATGGCTCATGGTAATGAGCCCACAGCCAAAGAAAGGTCTTACTAAACAGTTTGGGTTGAATGATTTTGATTATTAAAAGAAAATGAGGTTGCTGTTATGCAATCGTAAGGGATGTAAAATAAGGGAAAAGTCTCTTGAAAACCTTTCGTTCCTTTTTCTGCAGTGGGATATGCTAATAGGAGACTATAGCATTTCGATGTAGATATAGTTCTAGGGGCTGGACACCACCACCTACTAAAGGCTCATAGCAGTAAAGATACCTGCTGAGAACACATGAGACAACACACAGCCTTCAGAAATAAGAAATGTTTTTATTCAATCATTGCTGCTTAATCAGGTTCAGGAATAACTGTAATACCCAACTATAACTTCATTTGTATATGCTAGATCTATAATTTTATATGCAGTAATTTGATAGGGAACAAACTAATATCTTGTGTGAAGGTTTGTGTAAATGTATTACTACTGAGCATCACCCAGATTTAAGTAGCTGATAGAGTTTAGGTTCTTTTCTTTGTAGACAGACTCCCTCTCCACTTTAATTAGAAATAGTTGCA
The DNA here is from genome assembly GCF_000001635.26 of Mus musculus. Classification (NCBI taxonomy): domain Eukaryota; kingdom Metazoa; phylum Chordata; class Mammalia; order Rodentia; family Muridae; genus Mus; species Mus musculus. The sequence goes on along the minus strand of NC_000076.6, from coordinate 107,205,691 downwards.
ATAGGCTAGATTTGAGGGTGCCGTTTTATTGCTATGCATAGGTTCTGAATAGCCACAGTAGTGAATACATTGCACAATATTTTCCAGAGAGTAATTAGCGTGTACTGTGGTTTCCTTTTCTGGCTGTCTCCATTTCACAGTGACTGGAGGCCGAAGAAACACATTATCCAGAATGCTTGCCAGCAGCTTTCTGGTTTAGAATCTACCAGGCAGAGGCCAAAAGCTCTGAAAGGTCAAAGACAAGAAGAAACGGTTATTCTCTGTCCAGGGAGTGAATCCTTGTGGGTTTCAACAGATTGTGACTCGTTTGTAACCAAAAACCGTGGGAATTATTCTCTTGCTGCTTTGGTGATCAAAGAACATGGAGGGAAGATTTCCTGGATGCCGGAACAATACTAGGCTTCTCACCGCAGCCCATGAAGCTAAGACAGGGTGAGCTCTGTGTTTGGCCCCCTCAGGTTCCAGCCCTTGGCTCGGTTAGTTTCTTTCTGTTTAAAATATCAAATGTGCAGTTACTATTCTCTTTTAGTAAAAATTTTCTTTCCTTTTAAAAATAATAGGTTTGACTTCTCCTTTGAAATTTTTTTATGGGTGTATGCTGCATGTCTTGATCATGTATTGATGTGCACAGCGGTATAGGAGTATCAGGCATGTGGGAGGTAACCAGCTGTTTTGTGCTTGGATTTGCAGTTTTGACAACTCTTGCAGAACAGGATTCATGTCTCATACTGCAAGAGTTGTCAAAACCCATGGGTATTGAGGACATAAGCCCTTAGGTGAATTTAATGGCTGTTGTTTTGCTAAATAAATGTGTTTGTCAACGTTTCTTCTAACTAGATGGTCATTTCCATAGACCGGAGCTGCTTTTAACCTTGATCAGGGAAGCTTCTCATGTAATGAATACTGGAATAGTTTACTTCTTAAACTATAAGTAATACCACAATATATACTGCAAACAATTCAGAAAATTTGAAATTTGGCAACAGCACTACATTTAGCTGTGTATTTAAATAAAAATTGATAGACCAGCTTTTGAAACAAAAAACTGGTAAACCTGATTTTTTAAATAAAAATCGATAGATCTGTTCTTCACACTGTGAAACTCCTTTATCTGGGCATTACAGGATGAGAAATGAGATAGCAGATTCACGGGATATATCATCAGAATCCTATATTCTAGGTTGGGGAGATGGCTCCAGCAGTAAAGTGCTTGATGTATGAATATAAAGACCTGATTTCAACCCCCAGAGAGCACTAAAAAAGGCCAGGCATATAGTGGCGTACTTTTATAACCTTTGTTCCCAGGGACATGGGAGGGGGTGATCCCTGGGGCTCAACAGTTAGCCAGCTTAGCCTAATGGGCGTTTCTCAAAGCACAAGGTGGACAGCCATCGGGAATGAAATCTAACGTTGACCTCTATCCTACATACACACACACACACACACACACACACACAAATGCATACACACATACACACACACATTCACACACACACACACACGCACTTTGCAACATAATTGCATGGAATTAACATTTTTAGAGCATGTACACAGTGCTAGACTGTTCTGGAAAATTCAAGTATACTGTAATTTAACTTACACCTCTCCTTGAAAAAAGTACTGTTATAAATATATGAGCACAAAGGCCTATGGAGAGAAACGTGTATATCGCATAATTTGAATGTGATGAAAACACATTGGTATTCAGGCATTTTGGTTTTAATTATGGAAGACAGGTACCATGTCCACTCAACCAGTACAGCTGGGATCGAGCTGAGCTGGAGTGCGTGTTAAAGGAGAATCTTTCAGAAAGGTATTTTGATTCCTGACCCCCTGCACTGCCCCACCCTGTTTCCCTGAAAGATTTAACTCCTGTTCACTTCTGTTCTTTGAAATAAACTAAAGGTCGGCCGAAAGAGATGCAATCAATAAAAAAAGTGGTTAGACCACAGCTCTTTAACTCAATGTAAAACCTACTCAACAAGAAGAAAATAACACTTGGGAGAAAGGGGAGAAGGCTTGTAACCGCCCGAGGAACAAGGATTTTGCCAGGACATCCTGTCTCCTAGTAATGTTAGAAGCTTCACCTATGAAGTCTCACAAAAACTGCCTGAACTTGGGCTGAGCAAAGATCACACCAGTCACTAATAGAAATGCTAATGCCAGAGGGAGAAATCACAGGAAGTATCAGCCCTACACAAGAACTACAGGCAGCTAAGCAATGCTGAGAACAGGAGAGATAGTCTTCCCCCAAGAAGAGCACACTGATTGGTTATCCAATACCAAATGGTCAGCCCCTAAAACATTATTTAGCTAAAGGTTATATTTAGGTGTGTGTGTGTGTGTGTGTAAAACATGGAAAAAGGCAATGAACATGAAAGTGAGTGGAAGCGGGTTAAATGGGATGGTTTTAGGCAGAGGAAACGTATGGGGGAAATGATGTAATTATAAGCTCAAAAAATAAAAAGAATTAAATGGGTAAAGTGGATTGTATAGGTATGTATAAGTTTACGTGGGTTGGGATGTGAAAGCACCAATTTCCCTTGGACCTTCACAAACACATTACTCTCCTCCTCTAAGGCACTGGCATTGGCTACGTTGACAGCTAAGATCGATGGAGCATGTATTGGCTAGTCATCGCATTATGCATTTCATGTATGTATTTTGTATGACTCATTTGCACTTAACTGTTGCTCACATTTTACTGACTGACAGTTTGAGGCTTAGGCAATTTATTTACCCATTCAAAGGGACACAAAATGATATTAAACAGCATTCCTGCCCAGTCACCCGAAACAGGGTACCTACTTGCAAGTTCTGAGTTCTCAGGAATCTTATAACACGAAGGGATTGCACTCTGCTCCTTAGACAAAGGTCTAATCGCTTCAATGCATTGAAAAAATTTCAAATGTAAGGTTCTCTCTCTTCTCCTCTCTATAAATACCTTTGTGAAAATAAACTCATACCCAGGACCTAAATTAAACTAAAGTGGCAAAGAAAACGAGGACAGTACCCTAAAATAACATATACTTTCAGCTTTGTTGATGGTAGTTTTCTGGGAATCTGCTGGTTCTCAAAAACTCTAGATTTATTTCCTCCAGAACGAAACCCTTATTCTCTTCATTTAGGAGACAATGAAGTCAACCCAGAGAATAAAAATACTCTATACTTTTAAGGCAGAATTTTACATCTGTCTTGGCTTTGGAAGCAACCTGAAGGCATTTATTTGTCTCCTCATTAGTGTCTTCCTCAAGTGATATGAACGCTTATTTGACAGTGTTGTGGGGTGAGGCAGAAGGCTTTTCAACTTCACAACCTTGAGAGGGAAATATGAAGGAATGTCAGCAGATGAACGTGTTGCAGATTGCCTTGCATTTCACTCTGACCTTCATTACACACACTAACTGGACGGCTGCCCTGCACCCACGGCTACCAGTCTCAGTATGGTTGGGTTTCCATAATTGCTATCTCTTAAAAACCACTGTTTCCCTCTAAGGCAGTCTTCCTCCAAGCGTCTCATTAACCTTCTCCACTTTCTATCACAATTTGTGGCACTTAGCACAGTCACTGGACATTTACAAAACTATTCATTTTATGGTAACCATCTTCTTTGGCCTGGGAGTTGTGTTATGTTATAGAGCAGGGAATTTGGCTTATTCATAATTCCTGCAAATTAACAATGGGAGAGTATAGCCATAAAGAAGATAGCAAAGCAGCACTTTTTATTTTTCAGGAGCGATATTGGAGACTGACATCTTTCTGTTTCAGTATCTTGATGGATCAGAAGACTAAAAGTCATCAGGGTTAAAGCAGGAGTTAAGGTAAGTACTGTCAAACAATGAAGTGATAAATCAAATTTACTTGGAGTTATTTATTATGTACACACAATTTTGAAGAAAAGCATCCAGAATTTTAAGTTGTGCTTGTCTGAAGATGGCCTAGACAGTAAAGGCACTTGTAACAAAGCCCAAGGAAGTTTTCTCCCCAGAACCCAGATGGTAGAGAGTCTAATTTCCAAAAGTTGGACTCTCCCTTCCATAGTTGCTTTGTGATATCTGCACACACATAATAAATTCACATAAAATTTAAAAACCTCACAATATATAAAAATAATCTGGAAGGGATCTAAATGATAGCCCAGATAGCCAGCTTTACATGTAAACAGACAACTTTTAAAAGTCACAATTACGAACTTTCAAGTTGATATGGAAGATGGTGGATTTTTTTCTGCATAAATTACCCTTTCCAATAAGTAAAAGACAGTACTATGGATCATACATTTGTATCAGCTGATTATAGAAAGTACCTTCTGTTGCAAAAGAGAGAAATGGACTCTGGCTTGCTTTAGTACAGAAGAAATTGGTCGAAGCATTCTAGGAACGTGTGAAATAACATTCCTGTGAACTGGCTTCCTTTGGGTCAATCAAAATGCAGGCTTGAGTCCAAACCTACTAATTTGTAATCAACATACCAAACTGTAGTCACCTTTCATTTCAGATTGACATAACTTTGAGAAACTAGGAATCTGCAGTGGTTTAGTATACCGGTGCCCTGAAGTTCTGAACAAATCTTTCTCAAGGGTGAAGTTACGTGGATGAATGGTAACAAATCCATACAGGGAAGCAAGTGATTAAGGCCAGTGTTTGAGGTAATGTATTGGATTGTGAATCTCTGGGATATGTGCTTATAGTGATATCACTTTTAAAGTTTTATTATTTTCCACGTTGCTCAATATGCTTGGCATCTGCTTTCATTTATATTCATTCCTTCACATTTGCAGACACATTTGTTAAAGTTCTGAAATTCCTCATATGAGTTTCTGCTTTAGTCAGAATTTCAACTCTGTAACAACAACAAAGTCTATATTTCTTAAGGCAAAATGGATTTAATTCAGCTTATGATTTTAGCCCATAGTCCTTGGCTCTATAGTGAAGAAAGTCATCCTGACAAGAGTAGAATTATTCTGCTCATGGTAGATAGGAAGGAGAGAGAGAGAGACAGAGAGAGAGAGAGGGAGAGAGAGAGAGAGAGAGAGAGAGAGAGAGAGAGAGAGAGAGAGAGAGAGAGAGATTTATATTTATGTGTTGGTACCCATGGAGAAGATAGTACTGGTTTCCTTGGAACCATAGTTATGGGAGGTTATGAACAAGAGACTTGGGTGCTGGGAATTGAACTGAGGTCCTTTAGAAGAAGAGCAAGTGCTCTTAATTACTAATTCACCTTTCTAAGCCATATATAGCTATGAGTTTTATTTCATAGAGGTCAAAAGAAATACAATTCTATGAATGGAAGAGAAATATCTGAAGAAAAGAAGATGACATTTTTGTTTGTTTTAATTTTGGTTATAACACTTAACATAAAATCAACCATCTTGACAATTTTGTTTTGCAGGGCACACCACAGAATCGTTAATCATAGGCACCATGATATGCAGAAACTCTAATTTTGATATTGCCAGAGCCTGAAAGTTCTTAAGAAAAGGAATCAATTCTTGATCTTACAGCACAAGCCATTGCTCTTCTATTCAGGAATTTTTCCCCTGTACCCATATCTTCGAGGGTTTTCCCTTCTTTCTCCTCTATAAGTTTCAGTGTCTCTGGTTTTATGTGGAGTTCCTTAATCCATTTAGATTTGACCTTAGTACAAGGAGATAGGAATGGATCAACTCGCATTCTTCTACATGATAACCGCCAGTTGTGCCAGCACCAAAGAGAGGCCCATTGGACTTGCAAACTTTATATGCCCCAGTACAGGGGAATTCCAGGGCCAAAAAGGGGGAGTGGGTGGGTAGGGGAGTGGGGGGGGGTATGGGGGACTTTTGGTATAGCATTGGAAATGTAAATGAGCTAAATACCTAATAAAAATGGAATAAAAAAGAGAAAATGCTGTCATTTTTCCATTGGATGGTTTTTGCTCCCTTGTCAAAGATCAAGTGACCATAGGTGTGTGGGTTCATTTCTGGGTCTTCAATTCTATTCCACTGGTCTACTTGTCTGTCGCTATACCAGGACTTTTGAAATAGCATTGGAAATATAAATGAAATAAATACCCAATAAAAATGGAATCAATTAGTTCTTAGAGTAGCTTAAACAAACAGCAGCCATTGTCCTTCTTACAGCATATAGGCAAGAGTAGTCAACATTTGTCTTTTTTTTTCCTTTTAATCGAAGAGGAAGATAGCCACAGAACACCACCATTCATGTTCATTTCACTGCAAATGTGTTAAGATATAAAGCATATTTTTTATTGCCATTTGTCATGTCCTCAGCTTGAAAGATTGGGAAAATTACACTATCCTGCTCTCCTGCTTGCCTTTCATTTTCTCTACGTAATTAAATGTGAAAATAGCAAGCTAGTATAAATGAACTCTGTAGGACCAAGGGACCATGTTAAAACCTCATCACACCAACCAACAGTCTCTTAATCAAGAAGAATGTATGCCTGACACAACACAGCTGAATTCTGACTCTGGGGCTGACAAACACTGCAAAGGAGAACTAGGGAAATTTAAAAAAAATGGCTTTTAATCTAATTCTGATTGACTCACAATGGAAAAATGGTACAAAGAAAATCAGGTGTGAAATACTCCACATTCTAGTCTAATTTTCTATGTTTTTCTCATCTGATGTATCAGTATAAATTTTAACTTATTTAAGAATTCATAGGTAAGTTAAATAGTATTTGATTGAATCAAAATTCAATTCAAAAAGTAAAGGTAAATCTAACATTACAAAAATCAGCTGTGATTTTTGTTGGTTAATGTTATTGTATATTATAATGAGCTTTTATTAAGTGCCTTCTAAGAGAACAGTCTGAACACATAATATTAAGTCATATACCTGGGTGATTAATTCAACTTCTGTACAATGATTTGAAATGCCAATTTGGTAAATGTGTCCCAGATGATTATATTGCAAGCAATTTGATGTAATCAGCTGGCTAAGTGACTTATCTCCACCTGGCACATAGCTACTTTCTTTATCTGCATCAGTCATAAGTGCCAAAATGAGATATGACTCCAGCTGCTTTGGTACTGTTGCCCCCGCCTATTAAGTTATAGAGTGCTTTGCTTCATTAGACACCGAGATGGGCCTTAGCTAGAAGAACCCCAGTTGTACGTGCAGCCTTTATTTCTGCAGTACTCCATGTATCAGGCAATCAGAAAATCAATAAGGGTGAAAGGTGTCATATTGTTTTTCGTAGAATACTCATGGTGCTGAGAAATGAGGCACAGTGAGGGTGACCGAATTGGGGGTGGTGGAGCATCTGAGAGAAACTAGCAGCTTATTGCTAGTACATCTGATTCACCATTCTAACTTCTTAAAATTCTCGTAGATCATAGCTAATGCTCATTACACTAATAATTAAATATCTGCGCTTTATTTATGAATCCAGAGTACTGAGGTCTGCATTGTTCTTCTGTTTCAAGATTTTTTTTTCAAATGCAGCTTGATAAAACAGTATACATTAAAGAGGACTATAAAAATTTGCAATAAAATAAAACAAAATCATCACCCCAAACCCTCCTTCTGTTATTAAATTAATTTGAATGTTATGTTACTTAACACAATAAAAATATTCTCGCAGGAGTGTTCTTCATTACAATTTGATCCCTCCTGATATTTTGTGCATATTTTATTCTTCAATGTCCATCTCATTCTAGGTTTTGTTTCCTGTTTATTCCATAAACTTTTAATGAGAATCAAATGTATTCAAGGAAATCTCCTCATATCAGTTGTTTGAAATAGAACAACAGTGGAAAGAATTTATCGGAAGCCAACATATGATAAAGACTAAGAAAAAGAAAACGATCACAACTCATTACTAGTTTCAACAGAGAAATGAGTAACTGTGGAGTGGAAGTTGAATTACATCAAAATGAGGAACTGTTAACATTATACAAATATTAGCATGATAATTATAATATTACTTTAACACCTTGTCAAAAATATTGTTAATTCTCCTAAGTAAATTTCATGTGACACTTGCTTGGGAACTGCTAAGCAAATAGCAATAGGATGTGGTAATGAAAACCACTAAAGTAGGATGCAGAGCAACACATGGTAAACACATGGTATGGTACAAATGTACCCTATATATGCCACTCAAATCAAAGCAAGGGAATGACTTTTCAGGGTAATGGTGCGTGATCATTTGAAATGTGCGTGAAGCATAAGACAATCTTAATTCATATAAATGTATCACCTGGAATCTTCTAGAATTTAGTAAGAGTTTAGCTGGGAAAGAGACTGCATAGCAGCAGTGAATCAAGATTTCAACTATAAAATTTCACCATAAATTGAAGAAGAATTATATGTGTGTGTGGGGTGTGTGTGTGTGTGTGTGTGTGTGTGTGTGTGTGTGCGTGCGCACAGGTCCTTTTATTTAAAGTCAAAATCACAAAAATATGAACTTTGGTCATGTTTCTTTCCTTATGATTTATAATAAAATAGGGCACTCAGGTATCTCTCTGTGATCCCAGCACTTAGGGCATGGAAGTGAGGGAGTTGTAAGTTGAGTCACGCCTAATGCTACAGAGCAGACATTGTTTAAAGAGAGAAATTGTAAAACATTCATTTCCTTGCTAGATTTTTTTGTTGTCTGGAGGATTTTTCTATTTAAAGCTTAATACAGTCCAAGATTGAAATTTTGTCCTGACTACATGCATAAATTAACTCTATTAGACTCATAAAAAGAACCCCAAAGTGGTTCTGGATGGCATATGAATGAAAAAGTAAAAACTGGTAGAATTTCCGATCATTACAATGATTTCCTTAGGATTCTAAAAATTCAAAACCTTTAAATAACTCATTGTGAATTTTTTCAGACTCACTTTATTTTTATCATTATTCTATAAACCATCATGCAATCCACCTACCCTTGACAGTGCAATTCCCTCAGCATAACTCCATTTAATTTCTAATCATACATTAAATAGGCTCAGGATACCTAAACATTAATTAACCTAAAATAGAATACCTGATGAGAAAGTTTAATTTGACATTAACTTCAGTATTAAGAAGATGCTATAAAAAGTACATTAATATATTTTTTAAAAGTGACAAAGTGCATGGTGCCGCCAGGCTGTTAGTCAAAGCTAATGACTCAGAGGATAATCTTAAAGATCATAAAAATAATAACCTTACAATTTATTTTACAAGCTACATATCTATAGTTATTCATAGTTAAGGGTAGACTGGTCCTATGATATATATTGATATCAATGTATCATAGGAAAGCTATTTCAATACACTCATATCTACATTTTATTTATAGTGTTAGTAAGTGCCTGGAAACTAATGAACTAGGAGGAAAATGAAGCAAGCGGGTTATCATGGAGACTTAGAATATATTTGTGTTGACTTGGGAGGTGTGTGATATTAATTTGAAATCTGGTACACACAGAACACAAGCCACTGTACTGCATAAGATGCACATGCTGTAAACAGTGAAATGGAGACAATTACAGGTCAATAGTTTCAGTAGAATCCAGGAATAAGAGAGAATGAGCAGAAAGTACTCAAAGCTTGTGTGCTTATCTATGTGATTAACAGGGCATAGATGTCATAGATGGCTGTAATCCTTTTTTCTTCCCAATATACCCAATGTTAATATACTTTGGTGAATATTAACTCTACAAAATAACAGGATTCATAAGGATCCATGGTTATACATTTTTTATTAGGTATTTTCTTCATTTACATTTCAAATACTATCCCCTTTCCTAGTTTCCTCTCTGAAAGTCCCCTATACCCTCCCCTGCCTTGCTCCCAACACACCTACTCCCATTTCCCAGCCATGGCATCCCCCTGTACTGGGGCATATAGTCTTTGCAAGACCAAAGGTCTCTCTTCCCATTGATGGCCGACTGACTAGGTCATCCTCTGCTACATATGCAACTAGAGACATAAGCTCTGGGAGGTACTTGTTAGTTCATATTGTTGTTCCTCCTATAGGGCTGCAGACTCCTTCAGCTTCTTGGGTACTTTCTCTAGCCTCTTCATTGGGGGCCTTGTGTTCCATCCAATAGATGACTATGAGCATCCACTTCTGTATTTGCCAGGCACTGGCATAGCCTCACAAGCGATAGCTGTATTAGGGTCCTGTCAGCAAAATCTTGCTGGCATATGCAATAGTGTCTGGGTTTGGTGGTTGTTTAAAGATTTCTGAAAGAACAGTGAGAGGGTTCTTAAAAGAGATAGACAGACTCGCTCCTTGGTTTGCCTCCACTGGATCGCTGATGCTACCTAGTTGGGAAAAGTTAGGGAGAGATACAGCGAGAGAGGAAGCTGAAGGGAAAGTGAAAGCAGGAACGAGATCACTATGGAAGTTGATTAAGGCTTGTATCCAGGACAAGAAATGTGAACTGGCTGTTAAGGAAGGGCAGTGACTTTTGCAGGAGCACCAGGAAAGCATGTCAGAAACAGAGAGAAATGAAAAGGAAGGAGCGTGCAGAAAAATAAGTAAAGGAAGAGATATAAAAAGAGAAAAGGAAAAGAAACCAAAACATAAAGATTCAAAAGATGATATAAAGAATGAAGATCAAAAAATTAAGTCAATTTACCCTCCTCTCGAGGACTTTGAGTTATTAGAATTATCTAGCTCAGAGGACTCAGAATTATCAGCAGGGGAGGAGGAAGATTTGGAGGAGGCTGCTACAGAGTATGAGGCAGAAAGATATGGTCCAATAGGGAGGAGTCTCAGTGCTCCCCCACCACCTCTGCCTTATACAGAAAACAATTGGCAATGGCCACTCTTTTTGCACTCCTAGAGGGTTGTGTAAAATATGTCAGGCTTTCCCTGTTTTTCAGGATCAAGCTCAACAGGGATATTATGAGTCAATATCGCATAAACAATTGAAAGATTTAGCAGAGTCAGTAAGGACATATGGAGTCAATGCCTCTTTTCTCAGTCCCAAATTGTTAGACTGGCTCACCATGCCATGACTCCTTTTGATTGGATGAGTGTGGTAAAGGCATGTCTTACTATGGGACAGTATCTAGACTGGAAGTCTATATGGCATGATCTGTATTTGAGTCAGGCCCGTGCTAATGCTGCTGCAACCAGCATGGAGCTTTGAAATGCTTACAGGCCAGGGTCAATGGACAAACAATCAATTAGGATACCCAGTGCAGGTCTATGATCAAATCAATCAGGCAGCAGTGAAAGCTTGGAAAGAATTGCCTAATCAGGGAGAGGTAGCTGGTAATCTGACAAAAATTATTCATAATGAGCCGTTCTCTGACTTTGTGGCCCACATGATGGAAGCAGCTGGATGCATATTTGGTGATTCTGAGGCTGCAATGCCATTAATTGAACAATTAGTTTATGAGCAATGTACCAAGGAATGCAGAAATGCTATCACACCTTGGAAAGGGAAAGGACTACAGGCATGGATGAAAGCCTGTAGAGAAATAGGAGAACCCCTTTCAAATGCAGGGGTGGCTGCCACAGTTTTAATGGCGCAAACAAAAGGAATAACCTGCTATAATTATGGACAAACAGGTCATATGCAAAAACAGTGTTTAAAGGGTAAAAAGAGTAGGCTTGAAAAGAAAGTACCAGGCATTTGCCCAAAATGTGGGAAAGGAAGACATTGGGCAAATGAATGTAGATCAGTCAAAGATATAAAAGGATAAAAGGAAGGCCAATACCTCAGTTTAAAGTGCAACAGCCAAAAAATGGAGTGAGGGGCCCCGTCCCCAGGGCCCCCAAATGTATGGGGCACTCTAGACCACATTGTCCGTGAGGCCACCCAAAGACCGAGGAGAGCCACTCCGGGTTCAACAGGATTGGACATCTGTGCTACCTCCAGAGTAATTCTTACACCTCAAATGGGGTGCCAACCTATTTCCTCAGATTTTAGAGGTCCCTTACTGAAGGATACAGTGGGCCTGCTGTTGGGTAGGTCCTCTTCTGCCTTGAAAGGATTGGTGATACATCCCGGAGTTATAGACTCAGACTATGAGGGACAAGTTAAGATTATGTGTTCTGCACCCTGAGGTATCGTGGCCATTTCTCCTGGAGATCGCATTGCTCAATTGTTGATTCTTCCTAGTTTGCATAACACGTTCTCTAGTAGCCAGAATTCCCGAAGGGATAAGGGATTTGGTTCTACAGGAACTAGTGTGGCCTACATATCTTTAGATTTGGATAATCATCCCACTTTACAATTACAGTTAGAAGGAAAATCCTTTAAAGGTATACTGGATACAGGAATGGATAAAAGCATTGTATCCAGTAACTGGTGGCCTGCTTCTTGGCCTGTTAATCAATCATCACATAGCCTACAAGGATTAGGATATGAGGCTACCCCAACCATAAGTGCAAAATCCTTACAATGGAAGGATAAAGAAGGAAGGACAGGGCTTTTTCAACCTTATGTGCTCCCTTTACCTGTAAATTTATGGGGAAGAGATGTGTTGTCAGCCATGAATTTTATATTGACTAATGATTATTCTCAGAAAAGCAAGGAAATGATGAAAGGAATGGGATATATACCTGGACTAGGTCTTGGAAATAATTTACAAGGCAGAATTTCACCAGTTGGAACCACAGAAAAAGCAGATAAGAAAGGGCTGGGGTTTTTCTAGGGGCCGCTGAGGAGCCTTTGCCCATTCTGTGGCATACAGAGGACGCGGTGTGGGTGCCTCAGTGGCCTTTACCCTCTGAGAAGTTAAAAGCAGCTAAAGAATTAGTACAAGAACAATTAGACCTGGGGCATGTGGAACCCACACAATCACCCTGGAATACCCCTATTTTTGTTGTAAAGAAGAAATCAGGTAAATGGAGATTGTTACATGACCTATGACCCATTAATGCACAAATGCAAGTTATGCAAGTACAAAGAGGACTCCCCCTACTCTCAGCTCTACCTAGGGATTGGAGAATTATAGTAGTGGATATTAAGGATTGTTTCTTTTCCATTCCACTAAATAAGAAAGATAAACCTAGATTTGCATTTACCCTGCCTTCTACTAATCATATGGAGCCTGATAAAAGGTATCAATGGCGGGTATTACCCCAAGGAATGGCAAATAGCCCTACCATGTGTCAGTTATATGTAGGAAAAGCTTTGCAACCAGTTAGAGATGGTTTTCCATCCTTAAAATATGTCATTTTATGGATGATATTTTGATATGTGGACCCGAAGAAGAAAGTATACAGCAAGCTTATGGCTTGCTTAATGAAACTTTAAAAAATAATGGCTTGATTATTGCACCAGAAAAGGTACAGCAGTCTAATGTTAGTCATGTTTTAGGAGCCACTATTACTTTATGGTGTGTTACCCCACAAAAGATTAGTATAAGAAAAGATCATTTAAAGACATTAAATGATTTTCAAAAATTATTAGGATACATAGATTGGATTAGACCTTATTTAAGAATCCGTACTTCGGAATTGAAACCTTTATTTCAAATTTTAGAAGGAGAATCACATATTACCTCATTGAGACAATTAACACCTGAGGCTTCTGAAATTCTTAGGAGGGTAGAAAGAGCTATCCAAAAAGCACAAAAAAAGTTAAATCGTATAAATGAGCAAGAACCTTTGTGTCTATGCATATTACAAACCATAAATTTGCCAGCTGCTGTGTTATGGCAAGATGGCCCTATAGTATGGATACATCCACATATATCCCCTAATAAGACTATAGAGCATTATCCCACCATGGTGGCAAATATGGCCCATAAAGGTATAAAAAGTTCAATTACTCACCTTGGAAAAATGCCTGATAGCATAATTATTCCATATACTGAGGCACAAATGCAAATATTGTATGCTACTATAGATGAATGGGCCATTCTTAGATGCACTTATTCTGGTTTAATTGATAATCATTATCCTAAACATCCTTTATTACATTTTATGTTATTGCATCCAGTGATATTTCCAAAGGTGACGGCTAATACCCCTATAAAGGGAGCCTGCCAGAAATTTTAAACAGTCTAGTCCAGTATCTGAAATTTTGATGAAAATACAAGATTGGATTTTGATGCATGAACACCCCTTTTATATTCAACATATTAGAGCCCATACATCATTACCTGGACCTATGGTTAAGGGAAATGCAATTGCTGATTCAGCCACCAGAGATATGGTTTTGCTATCACAAAGTTCTATAGAAGGTGCTAAGAATTTTCATCAACTTTATCATGTCCCTGCTTCTACATTGCGACAGAAGTTTAAGCTCACACGAACGGAAGCTCATGATATTGTCCTACAGTGTAGTAAATGTGTAGAATTTATTAATACACCTTCCATGGGCATTAATCCTTGCGGATTGTGACCCCTAGATGTTTAGCAGATGGACATCATGCATATCCCAGCTTTTGGTAAATTACAATATGTACATATGTCCATCAATACCAGTTCTGGTGTCCTACATGCCTCTCCCTTGACAGGGGAAAAGGCAGTTCATGTCATATCCCACTGCTTAGAGGCTTGGGCTGCATAGGGCAAGCTCCTGGTGCTAAAGACAGATAGTGGTCCTGCATATACCTCTTCTAAATTTAGTCAATTTTGCAAACAAATGCAAGTGAAACATATTACTGGTTTGCCCTATAATCCACAGGGCCAAGGCATCATTTAAAGAGCCCATCGTACTTTGAAACAATATTTGCAAAAACAAAAAGGGGGAATAGAGGCTATGACGCTCTATCCCTTACAATATTTAACCTTAATTTTTAAAAATTGGATGATGCTGGGAGATCACCAGCCGAAAGGCATGGACAATGGCCTCAACTGTCCAATGAAATGGTCAAATGGAAAAATGTCCTTGATAATAAATGGTATGGCCTGGATCCCATATTAATCAGACCCAGGGGAGCTATTTGTATCTTTCTACAGGGTGAAGGGAATCCACTTTGGGTTCTGACACGACTGACAAGAACCATGAAAGATTAAGATGAATCCCAAGATGATTCTGTTATTCTTACTCCTGATGATTGAGACAGGGATAAGTATACCTTTGTGGACCATAGTGAGATCATAGCCAGTACCTTACCGGTACATTCCAATTCTTCTATCTTGCCATTGTTTCTTGCAACTGAATGCTTTTTGGATGTGCCTTGTGCACAACAAACGCCTCAAGGGCCACAGGTGTATAATAGTACGAGTTTTCATTTAAATTATACACTATGCTTTGTGCATAATGTGGATAAACCTTTCACACCCTGTATGTTTTTAAAGAAAAAGATTATCTCTAATTGGGCAGGTCCCATTAACCAAAATAAAGTGAGCTCTGGAGTGTTATTTAATGCTTTAACGCAAGTTGTTCAAGGAGCACAATCAGGCTCAAGTGATGTTAGAAGTAATGTAACTTCACCTATAAACATCACCACTATTATGATAAAAGGAAATGTGACTATTCCCAAAAGATCACGATGGCCTGTTGGTAATGCTACAATTAAACGCAGCATGCCCTGGTGTCATCCAGACCTTGCATTTCCTATAGTTTTTTCACCTTGTCAATCAAAAATTTTTCCTCAGAAAGAAATAGCACAGGGTTTTGTTTTGTCACCTCCATTGGATTTCGCCGTAATGAATGATAGAGGAGATGCTACAGGAAAAGAAAATATTTGGCCATATTACCAATGGATTTTAAGTAATGAGGCAGGTGCTAGTACCAGTTTGTCAGCCTTTGCATTGCTGACTGGAACCTTTTATGAGATACTGAATGTTTCTGCCACATGTTCCAATACCTCTGCTCATTTAGATAATGTGACATCTAATTGAGTTATCAGAAATATGACTACTTCTCCAGTAGAAGTTTGTGTCGATCCTCCATTTTTCTTTATATTGGCTGAATTTCAAAATAATTCAGAATGGTTAGATTGTACAAATGTCTCTTGTTTTTTGACGCAATGCTGGAATGGAACCAATTTCTTAGCTTTAGTGGTACATCTACCAACCTTTGTCCCTGTGCCTGATGAGGCAGATTCAGAGAAGTTCCCAATCATGAGTCTTGTTCGGCAAAAGAGAGATTTTGGAATCACAGCTGTATGGCCAATCAAGTTAATACTGCTGACACCATAAATCAGGTAGCGGAAAAAACATCCGAGGCATTGCTTACCCTGCAAAGGGCAGATTCTCATATTGCCTCAGGATTATTGTTAGTAAATCAAAGAGTGGATGTTTTACAACATAACATGGAACAGATGATGGATGTCATACAAATGAGTTGTGTGGCATCAACTCTACATGTGTGCATTACTCCCATTAGGTATATTAATGATTCTTTTATTAAAAGTACAGATTTATCGAATTATCTGAAGGGGAACTGGTCACAGGAGCTGGAAAGGTTGCAGACAAAGCTGCAGATACAGATCCTGAACCTTAATTGAACCAGAGTGGAACCAGTGACCCTTGGAGAATTTACCTCTTGGCTTACCTCTGCATTTTTGTATTTTAAGGAATGGGTGGGAGTGATTTTGTTTGGTGCTGCCATATGCTGTGGACTGGTATTCATGCTTTGGTTGGTTTGCAAATTCAGAACCCAACAAAAACGTGACAAGGTGATTATAACTCAAGCACTTTTAGCCATTGAAAACGGTGCCTCCCCTAAAATTCGGTTATCTATGCTCAAGAATTAGTCGGCATCTGAGTCCTCTGCTCTTGCACCCCATGGGTCTATGGATCCATTGCACTGGGATGAGAGAGACTCAACGATCATTGATCAGCCCTTGCACACTGCTGAGGTTTCCTCATTGCACGAGGTAGGGTGATCATGCTTTGCCCTTCTAAATCCTTCTTGATCGTTTTGTGCTGAGGAAGTTTGAGACTAGATAGTCGGATTAGGCCTTTTCTATTAAATAAAAAAGGGGAGATGTGGGAAGTCAATAAACGCCATTACAAGATGTCACTGGTTTCAATAAGCCGACGACCATGAGTATGGGTAAACAACCAATGTGCGCATGTGCAGTAGAGTTTTTTCCTGAATCACTGCCTGGCCCAAGGCATGTAAATGAGGTACTGAAAGCATAACCAATCAGGTGTAGACACACCTATCCTAGGCCTATATAAGCAGCACTGGTTTTCGGGCTCAGGGTCTTTCACTTTCCTTATCAAGCTCTCCCAATAAATGTGTGCAGAAGAATCCTGTTGTGGTGACCTTCTTGCTGGCAAGTCGGGCGTCTACATCCTTCCTTCCGTGTCAGCTCTGAACTTTGTTCTGTATGCTTCCATTATCAGCCTCCTCTTCCCTCTGTCTCTACTATTCCGTGATTCTCCTTCCATGAAATGTTAAAGCCATACGTGAAAGACATCTTCATACTGGTCTTTCTCTGCCTGCCTTTCTTCACTTAACACAATAGTCTCCAATGTAATACATTCCCTTCTTAAGCACTTATACAAGTGCTTTCTTTTAATGGTCGAGTAGTACCTCATCCTTTATGTGTGCTGTATCTGATTTGTCCTTTAATTTGTTGATGGATATCCAGGTCGATTTCATGGCTCGTCTATTGTAAATAGTATAGTAACAAACCGAGGAACGCAGGAATCTCATATGCTTGCTTTGCTGGCTTTAATTGCATACCAGGATTGGTATGGGGGAATTAAATGAATATAGTAATATTTTAAATGAAATATTTTAAATTATAATATTGTAAAATTAAGTGAATATAGTAATATTTTAAATTAAATATTTTAAATTATGATATTTTAAAATTAAGTGAATATAGTAAATAGTAATATCTTTCAGTTCTTTTATGGGCATACAAAATATTTATTTTCATAGTGGTTGTTTTAATTCATCAAAACCAAAACAAAAGCCTTAACGAGCTCGTTTTGCTTTGTTCCTGTGTGTTCCTTTCCTGGGGAACACTTGCCAACTTTTGTTGTTGATCTCTTCTTCTTCATGATTGCTGCTGTCTAATGGATGTGGTAAAATCTCACTCTACTTTTGATTTGCATTTTCCCAGTGGCTTAAATTACTGACTATTTTTATATTTTTACTGATCTTTAATCATTCTTCATTTGAAAATGTTTAATTTGTAGTCTTATTGATTTATTTATTCCTTTAGTAGTTTATTATTTTGTATATTGAACATTTTATTTTTAGTCATTTAGTCCATCAGATATATTATTCCACTTTTCTCCACATTCCAATTTCATGTTGCTATTATGTTTTTATTTATTTGTAATTATTTACTTCACAAATGCTGACTCCTCCCATTCGCTCATCACAGAGACCCTACCCCATCCTCTCCTTCTCCTTAGAAAGGGCAGGGCCTCTGGGTATCGCCCCACCCTGAGTTACTATTACTTTAAATGTAACGTATCTTTTCACTTCTCAGACATGCAATTACTTGCCTTTCATAGTCATTGGTGATTTAATTATTTAATTATTCACTGTATCATCTTTAAATAAATGTGTGGTGAGTTACTCTTTGTTTTTGCACCAAGTTTATCACATGACTTTCAAAGTTTGTCTGGGTTATTCTTCCAATTCTTTTCTAGAATTCTAGCTCCATGTATGTCAGATTTAGTATTTATTGCAACTCACCGAGACTTTGTTTATTTCCATTTTCCATTAGTTTATTTATTTATTAATTTATTTCAACTTTCCCTAAGCTTATTTCCTACCTACAGATAGCATAATTTCAGGGGTTATGTGTTACTCTCTTCTGTTCTCTCCAGTTCGTTATTACACTCATTGAAACGACGTCTAGTAACTTCTATGGATCTCCTGTCTGCCCTATCTAATACTGTGGCCACCTTGGAGGTTTGAAAATTACCTTGACTGAAAATGAGTCATATTTCATTCCTTCTTTGAAAAGTGAACTTTTCACTGTATGTTCAGCTGTGAAGAAAGGCATACTCTGCTTTGATTTTTGTCCTTTGAAAGTATTGTTTTTTTTCTAATAAATAGTTATGTTTGTGTTCATTTTCTTGGCTGTGTGGAGATTTGATTAATATTTCCTTACACCATTTTAACATCTGAAATGTAGAGGTTTAATGATGATCTTAGTTAGGGTTTCTATTACTGCAACAAAAAAACTGCAACTTGGGGAAGAACGGATTTATTTGGCTTATACTTTCACATCGCTGTACATATGTACATGTATCCACCAAGGGAAATGAGAACAGGAACCAAGCAGGACAAGAACTGGGAGGCAGGAGCAGATCCAGAGGCCATGGAGTGAAGCTGCTTCCTGATATGTTTCCCATGGCTTGTTCTGCCTGCTTTCTTATACAGCTCAGAACCACTGTCCAGGGATGGAATCAGCCAACATGCCCTGGGCTTTCCTCCATCTACCAGTAAGAAGATGCCTTAGAGCCAGATTTCATGAGGGCATTTTTTTTCAACTGAGGCTCCTTCCTCTCTGTCACTCTAGATTGTGTCAAATTGACAAAAAAAAAAAAAAAAATAGCCAGTACAATGATGACATGCTAAGACCAGCTAAGAGATCCTTGGGGGAAGCTGTAAGAATAAATATGCACTTCCTATAAACTCATTTACTTGACCTTCTATAACCTTCCCTTTTGCATTCCAGAGTTTGAGCTACCTGGGCCAATTATGTGTACATTTTAAATAACATTCATTATAATATATTATTAGAATTAATTCCTTTATTTTATTATTAATGTTTTGATTGCTTACTGTACCCCAGTATATAAATTGAATAGAACCATAGGCATTTATATGCAAGAAATAATGTAGTATAAGTAAGATTTGCTACTAGCTAAACGTTTTGTCTCTATGAGAGGGAGTTGAATTGTCTCCTGTGGGAAAGGAGAGCGTTCTGTTCACTGAGACTGGGAAGGAAGTGAGGAAATCAACGCTCTTCCCCTTACTGCAGCATTAAATGCAGTCTCTTGAGATTGACACATACCACCCCCATTGCTCTACCTAGACAGTCTGTATGTTTTTCTCATTCCCTCTTTATTCTACTAATATCTAGCAGTAGAATCTCATTCATGTCAAGGCTCTGAGCTTTTGCAAGTGCCATTCTGCACAGTGTGGATCCTCCTGCAGTGAATATCTCTTAATGCCACTCACACGTGACTGCTTCAAAAACCTGGCCTGATTCTTTCAGGCAAAGTTAAATCCATCGCCCTGAGATTTCCCACAATACTTTAGAAAAGTGTGTATTACAGATCTTGTTCAACATATTATGTGTTTAGAGAAAGGCCTCTAATTCATTTATTTAATAGCTACTCTGCATATGTAATGCACAAGACCATGGTCTGGATTCTGAGGATCTAGTGATGAAGACTTCAGGTACATCTTCTCCCCTCACAGTCTTGTGCATCTTGCATCCAGATTTTTATGGTGAGAAGCAGTGTCAGGTGAGGACTCAGGGAATAGACCTAGAAGTAGCTTCTCTGCTTTAGAGCTCATCTCTATTTATTGAGCCATGCGGGAGGAAATTAAATTCCCTGTGGACATAAGTAAGCCCTAAATGGGAAACTTATATCACCCTCTCAGAGTCTGAAGGATCATCTAGAAAGAAAAGGTAGATGGAGAGTGGCAACCAGAGACTGGGAAGAGTGAGTTGAAGAGGAGGCTTCTGGATATGGCTAAAGTAACCATGAACATGTGGCAGCTATGACCACCAGCACAAGGTACACACCACACAAAAAGCATACACAAAACCTATGCACACCAATCTACCTACCTACCTACACACACACAATTATCTACCTAATACACACACATTATCTACACACACACACACACACACACACACACACACACACACCTACAGAGGATACATGGCAGAAAGAAGGAAGGAAAACTAAAGGAAAGGAAAGGAGGGATATAGGCATAGGAGAGGGAATACTGTGAAGAAGGTTATCAGTAGGAAGGGAAAGCAGAGGAAGTGAGTTAGTACTGGGAAGGTGGGTACCATCAGAGTGCACTGTTTACAAGCAAGGAATTGTCAATAAATAAATAAATAAATAATTTATTATTTATTTAACAATTAAATTATTTATCAAATCTATTAAAATATGTTTATTAAAACATGGTAATCATTTTAAGGGTCCTTGGCACATAAGAATGGAAAAATTTGAAGGGTAGCTTTTCTGTCTCTCCTATGGTGTCTAAAATATCACAACTACATTTGTTTTTGTTTTTGTTTTTGTTTTCCAGACAGGGTTTCTCTGTGTAGCCCTGGCTGCCCTGAAACTTACCCTGTAGACCAGCCTGGCCTCGAACTCAGAAATCCACCTGCCTCTGGCCCCTACATCTAATGATTGAATGGATGGGTATCCATGCTCCTGAGTACAAATGTCAAACTTCATGTTTAGCCCTTTCTAAAACAAGACTAGATAAAAGAAACCCTGTTTAGATAATACTCTGAATACACAATGACTGTATTGATTTCATTTCTTTAGTGACATCTGAATTAACCTCTTGTTGGCATGTTTCTCTACACATCAAGTCTCCGAATGCTGCATATATGTGTGTGTGTTTATCTTCATTATAAACAAAACAATGTGGCAGTATTTTTCATCAAAAGTCTAAAATATATGAGCCCATTGACATGCTTTTAAGTGTATACAGCAACACAGTATGAAAAGACTAGGATAGAATCAAGTAATCTTACCTCCAAAATCACATGTAAAATCCTTAAGCATCTATTAGTTTTGATGATATGAAATTGCTAACAACTTAAGGTTTTTTGCCTACTCACATGGAAGTTTCACATGGACTGAGAGAGTCACAGATAATAAAAATATTACATGCCTGAGAATACTGTCGGTTTTAAGAGAAGGAAACATTCAACTAAGATGAATAAGTAATATTTTAAGAAGACAATTAGAATAAATCAGAAAAGTTAAAGGCCAAAGAGTGATTTAAAGAAGCATGGTATGATATGAGCAGAACAGTTAATGATCAGAGAGAACCTAGCACAGAGGCTATTGTTCCTGTGTTTATAAAAATTGTTACTTCATGACACTGATTTAATTTCTTATGATATACAACTCCCTGAAGCTGTGGAGGTCAGAAAGAAACTGATAAACAACAGGTATAGTAAAAGACAAATTAGCTTAAAACTAAGAATTTCCAAATGAGCAACTAAATATTTCTGTAACTGGCAAAACTTTATAGGCTTGATAGCAATTTCAAATATCTAAGAGTGTTTTCAATATTGATACTCCATTTTTTCTTTTTTCTTAAATTATTTATTTATATTCCAAATGTTGCCTCCCTTCCCAGAGTCCATGACCCCCTGTCCCCTCCTCTTTGCCTCTGAGAGGGTGCTCCCTCACCCACCCAACCACCCTTCCCCTTCACATACCTCACCTCACTACCCTACCTCATGCCCCCCCCCAGCAAGATCAATGACAAATTGCACCTCATGAAACTGAAAAGCTTTTGTAAGGCAAAGGACACTGTCAATAGGACAAAATGACTACCTAAAGATTGGGAAATGATCTTTACTGACCTGACATCTGATAGAGAGCTCATATCTAAAATATATAAAGAACTCAACAAGTTAGACTCCAAATAAAACAGACAATATTTCATTTAGGCACTTTTTACAAAATCAGTATGCAAAAGTTAAAGTAAGTAAGGTATATTTTTAAAGTTCTAAAAATTGTCTAACACTAAAATATACTCTACTCAGTCGAAAAAGAAAAAGAAAGAAAGAAAGAAAGAAAGAAAGAAAGAAAGAAAGAAAGGAAGGAAGGAAGGAAGGAAGGAAGGAAGAAAGAGAAAGAAAAGAAGAAAGGAAAAGAGAGAGAGAGAGAGAGAGAAAGAAAGAAAGAAAGAAAGAAAGAAAGAAAGAAGGAAGGAAGGAAAATAAACTTCTACAGTTCCTTGACTTACTTAAACACTATCTGCAGTACAGATTCATCTCCTGTAAGGAGTTGGCCCTTTTATCCAAATAATTTATTTAATGAATAAGAAAAAGGCAGAGCCGCAGGGCATCTGTATGTAAGAACTGCAGGGAACTAAAATCAGTGAATTTATCAGAAGCATTTTCCCTGAAATGTCATGTTTTAAAGTGCAAGCGATTTGAACTCTGATTAAATATAGATGGTTGATGTTTTGCACATTAGGCCCGAATTTATGCTTTTTTTTAATGTGGAAATGATGTGTGTGTGTGTGTGTGTGTGTGTGTGTGTGTGTGTGTGTGTGTGTGTTGGGATAACCCTAACTAGCTATGGGAGAGTTTTGATTAAATTTTACAATAATTTCTATACTTCAATATTTTAATGCTATTTTTATATCTCCACATTAGGTAGGTGTAGCTACTTGTTTTGTTTGTTTGTTTGTTTGTTTGTTTGTTTTTAAAACATGCCACACGGCTATTAGGATCCTTTGCAGATTCAGAAACTGACAAGATAATCACACGGACTGACCAGTGCGTTATGCTCTTTGGTATATCATTACAGAGAACATTGAAAAATGATATGCTAGGAAGTGAATGCACCTTACTAGTTAGTTGAGAAGAAGCTAGAGATTTAAAAGTATTTGAATATCATGAGATGACCTCTGATCTGGGATGTAGAAGCCTTTAATCACCTCCTGGAAATGAGGCATTAAGCTTAACCTGCCTTTAGAAGGTTTAAAGTTTGTGCTGTAATACTGGATTCACAGAGAATTATGAGCTATGTAGCAATGTTGGGAAAACACAAAGCTTGTCTTTGCAAGAACATGAGCTGTGTTCTGTCCTGCCTGTTTCTTTTACTTCCCCAATTTAGCTTTATTTGGCACAGTTACTATATTTGGAGAGGTCTTTATACTTATAAAAAAATGCCTGTTTAAGTGAAAGAATTTAAAAACAGTAGAAATGAGCATTCTTTTCTACATTTAAACAATTCACAGGAATGATTAAAAAGCCATTTATTGGTTTGATAATAGCTTTCAGTGGATTTCATAAAACCTATATATGCATGCACGGAATAAATTGAAAGCAGATTCGTGAAGAATCTATAGGAGATGCCTTTTTGAGACAAATGTTTATTCCTAGGCCCCCCTTCCGTTCCCACGGCTTCTTTAACTGAGGCACTTGTGATCGTTCCCTGCTACACCTGGAATAATTTCCCAACTGGCCCTCTCCTGTAGAGCAGCAGACAGCAGTTTATGATCTAATTAGCCAGTGATGGATGCATAGATCTTCTGGGAACTGAAACAATTTGATTCCAACGTGACAAGATTTCAATATTATAGCATATTTTAGTAAGTCTTTCTATCATCAAACAAGCAAGATGTTAGGTACCAGGAAAACTGCTCACTTGTTTGTTGCTTTGTGTTAAATTTATGCAAGTCTTCTCAGTTGAATTTTTGGAGGGGAAACCTGCTCATGTAGGCATTAAAAATAAAAGACTTACAGGTATAAAATTATATATAATAAAGGATTAGAACAGTGTATGAAATGATCAATTTGATGATACAAAGAATGAACATTATTGCAACTACCATAAGCATTGACAGATATTTATCTAGCAGAGAAAGGAAAGAATCAAGGTGATTTACACATGGTGGGTGAACTGGTGTTTAACACATAGCAGAGAGCACTTAACACAGTTGAAGACCAGTCTTGTGTGTGCATACACACCCTCTGACTCCTCATTAATCCCTCCAGTAACTTCCCACATCCTTCAAGCATGCCCAAAATAAATGAAAATTCCTCCTATTTTTACTTCCCTGTTTTTGCCATCACTCTATGAATTAAAGTGAAAATTTTTTCCTTTACTTTTGAAGAAAAAAAGAATATTTTTCCTTGATTAGAAAAGGAGAGAATACAGTTTTTGCAAAGCTAGTTTCAAATACATTCAAGAGTGAGTTAATAGAAATATAAACACTGGTGATATATTAAAAAACAAGTATGAGACATTTGAATTGATGAGGCGGATCAATGAGTAACAGTGCAAACACATAGACCTGCATTTGTATCCTTGAACCCATATAACACGAGCAGTACCAAGCACAAGGTCTTGTCTCAGGAGGATAAAACAGAAATAGAGCAGGCTATCTAATGTCCTTCTTCTGTTCCCTGTACTTACACATGGATGGGCATTAGCACATGAACCTACATATAGCTACAAGTACCACATAGATACACTTGCAATATAACCTGGAATACTAAATGCACAAACTCACTTTTTGTCTCTGTTTCTCTCTATGTAGCATACGTTTTAGAGACCACAGATTCACCTGGCATTCTATTCCCTATGAATTTGTATATGAGAAAAAGGATTGTTGGGATACAAATACAAGGATAAAAAGAGAAATATCTTTGGAGTGAACACATCAAAAAATTGACGATGGGCACCACAAAACCAAGATGAATTTGATAGGGAATTATGTGGATGTAGCAAAGAGACACAAAGAATATGCAAGATGCTTGGATATATTGCTTATTTGACTATATCTTTCACAAATGAAGTTTTTATTTCCAATCATTCTTCACTTAAATATGCCACTTGATTTTGTTAATTGAATGGGAGCATTTAACAAGGGCCAGACAACCACGCTGGTATTTGAAAAACATGCTGAACATCAGTCTGAATTCTCCAACTGCTATGCTATATACTCTTCCTTACCATCTGTTCGGCCTTTGTCTTTTTAATATATCACTTTAAGAGAAAGACAAAGGACAACAACAAAACACACAAACAAAAAGTCAACCAAAACAAGAATACTTGTCATTTTCTTTAAAAATATATATTTTCAAGAACACTCAAATCAATAGATCACATGTGTATTTGCATATATGTATTCTCCCACCAAGGACATTTGCTACAAATTGGAACAAGCATCATTGAACATTTGATAAATAAAGGAAGTGTGGTACAAATATACAACGGGACGTCATCTAAAGGACAAAATCATGCCAGTCTTGGGAAAAGGGATGGGACTAGAGGTCATTGTAAAATGTGAAATTAGCCACACTCAGAAAGAAAAACGACCCATGTGGAATTTAGATACAAAGATTTTTGAGTTTGTGGGACAGGAATATTGAAGGGGTTCTATGAGAGCAAACGAAGCAGTTTTAAGGGAAGGGGGAATGGGAGAGTTAGGACATGAGTGTGGTGTAAACACCGAAGAGGGATATACTTTGACAGAAAGAGGACCATCCAGACGACAGAGGGGAGGAGGACAAATAAGTAAAAAGAGTACACTGAGATGCCTTTATGAAAACACAACACAGCAATAGATTACTTTTTATACTTTAAAAACTTTTAAAAGTATTTGACAGTAAGTCTTAGACTAAAAATAAAATGCAGGGTGATAATTTTATTTTTATCTCTCTCAGTGTCGACCTCAAGTTTTTCAGAACAATAATTTCATGATGTAGTGGTTTCTGCGCTCAGTGTCGAATCCATATAATTGCGAACTCCTTTCTCCAATTTGCATATTATTGACCTATTCAACTGTGCAACCAATTAAGAAAGTAACACATGGGTGGGAGGTTGAGGTGGGCGATACACTTTCCACATCACCATATTTATGAGTTATGAAAACAGTTACTGCAGTAACTTTAGAAACTAGGAATGTGAGAAGGACCCCCACCAGTGTGAGCGTTGAAGAGGAAAAGCAATAAATAGGGGAATAGCAAGGTACACAGCATCTGTTGAGGAAAATTAGAATAATGGAGGGGCTCTAATTAAGGAGCTAGAAAGTGACAAACACAGAAGGAGAGTAGCAAAATTAATGGTAAGAAAGCTTGGAAAGGGCATAAGGGATCAAACTATTACCTTTTTAGTTTAAAAAAACAGAATACACATAAATCAGTGTATAAATTATACATACAGTTTAAGTAAAAACTTTCTAGTCAAAGACCACCTAACAAAAAAATCCATCACCAACATTTTTTTGATCAGGTTGACCAAGATATTCTCCAAATATTACAAACTAATGCTATTAGTCGCCCTTAGTTGTTCCCAAAGCCGTCAAAGGTAAGCCTGTTTTGCTGAAGAGGCTATGTGCTTCAGACACAGGGCCTGAAGCTCCTGAGCTAGGACTGATTTTTGAAAGGCTCCTCAATGAGATTAGCTTTCATGATACCAGAAGGCACCAAACAGGTTTCCAAAGGAAAGAAGAAGCCAACAATCCTACACAACTATGATGCCTATTGACCATATCAAAAAGTAGTGTGTGACATTAATGGTACTCCAGAGGCATGCATACATGGGCAATGGCCAACAGATCTAGAACTTCGTGTAAGGTTTACTCAACCAGAGGAAGATTGTGCCTGGCACTGGAAACCTAGCCAACAACTCTGGTCTAGAGAAGTTATGGGTTTTCTAGGAGAATCTACAACCTATTCCTTATTAAAACAACATAATTCCTAACTACCTATTCTAACCATTAGCCCTTATATCCACAGATCAATGTATTCCTCCCACGCTCAGCAAGGAAGTGTCTCTTGGCAGCAGATGGAGAGCATTTCAAAAAACTACAACCAGTCAAAATGCAGAGCGGTGGAGTTTAGCGAGTTTGGTGTGAGGTCACATCCTTAGCTAGGAGTGTCAGAACTGGGTCCTTGAAGTTTCACCAACATCATTGCCTAAACCTGAAGTGAACAAAAAAAATCAGTAATAGACATACTAAGATGAACAGGGAAAAGCATAGGAAACCCCAGCCCTAGACAAAAATCTCCAGGTAATTCGGGACAGCTGAGCATGAGGGAAACATGAGGGAAACAGTCTTCCTTGAGAAAGGACACTCCAATTAGTTATCCAACACCGAATGATCAGCCCTGAAAACACACAAGTACCATTACACAGACTGATCAGGGTGCAATTATGTGTTTAGGAATATATGTATATAAGTATACGTATGTGACAACAATTGATGAAAAAAGTCACTGAATTGGAAGAGGGCCAGGAGAGGCCTATGGGAAAGTTATGAATGGGAAGTGGGAGAAATGATATAATTACTATAACCCCCCAAATAAAAAATAATAAAAAGATCAACTAATAATAAAGACATAGTTGCTTTAGAATATCGTGACACTGACTCCTTTAAAAGCCTATTGAAGTCACTAGAAGGCATTCTGCCTTAGGAATTAAGGCTTTGTGTTAAATAAGCTTTGAGTCATTTATCTATCAGTTTTGTATTTACTGAAGAATAGACCTTCAATTAATAGCTACCTAATTGTATAACCTCACAATCTGGGTTTATAAAGCTTTTGGGTGGCTTACGTTTTGTTTATTAAAAAATTGACATTTTGCAATATGTCTCAGTTACTTTTCTGTTCCTCTGGTCTGATAGTTTAGGAAATGGGCCTTTCTAAAACCATACCAAATAATGAGCTACAAACAACAGGAAGTGAGATCTGAATGGTTCACATTCAAAGTAAATGAACGATGGATTTAGACATGACATGTTTATTTGTGAAATATTTGAATTTACAAATTAGATAACATATTCATAAGTGTTCAAACTGATCAGATGACATTACAATTTCATATTATTTTGGTTATTCCTCTGAAAAATTCATTTTAATAATTTTGTGCCTTTTCATTACCCCTTATATCAACAATTAAATATATATATAATTCCCACTCATCAGGCATAATTTTAGATTTGTGATTATCCAATTATGGTATTGGAATTATTTATTTTCATAAACATACCCTAGAGGTGTACTGATACTAACTCATAACCAATGTATATTAAATTGATTCATCTTATCTTATGGCTCCACAGTGCAGACAACGAAACTGAGGCTTATCTATCATAAATTACTTACTCTTACAGAGTACACTAGGTATCTTGATGTCCAATCTAGTACTATAATTTAACCAATTCATGGACTAATATCAATATGGGCCATACTGCTCTGATGCAGTGCAGAGAGTAATATGAGAAAAGACTATCTATCATTAGTTGTAGATCTATTATTTGGATTGATTAATGCAATCAAAACAAATTAATAAGGACTTCTCAATACTAGCATCCACCTTCAACAAGAACAAAAAGTTAATTAGTGATTGGTATAAAATTTCTTGATATAAACAGTAAGATATAGCCAACAATCAAATTATTAAGTCTAAATGTTTTCTAATTCCGACTGGCAGTATGTGAGATATAAAATGTACAGAAAAAAGTGTTTAAGAAGATAAATTACAAATCAGATATGAGTTAGTGGTATACTGTTTGTCAAGCATACAAAAGGCTCTGAATTCTATCTCCAAATTTGGGAGAATGAAGTAAAACAACAAATGTAAATGAAAATATGTTTAAATGAAAAATTAAATGTAAATGAAACATTAAATGTAAGTAATTTGAGTCTTGTTTATCTCTTATTGATTATAACAATGAGATCTATGCCAATCACTAACTTATTGTTTATATTTGGAAGTGGGTAGGAGAATTGAGAAATCATTATTAGTTTGATTTGATTGCACTGATTAGTGGAAATAGTAGATTCACAACTATTGAAGATTGGCAAATGCACTAGGAAAATTCTGTAGGAGAGCAGAACTTATCAAAAGCACCACAAACACTGTTTAAAAGTTCTTCATCTATTGAAGAATTTGAATTTTAAGTTAAAATCTTCAGTGTTAAGAGAGTACTTCTTATTCTAAGTGTTCTAAGCTAAAAGAGAAACCCATACAGGATTCTCAAGTGGCTTGTGGGAGTGATAGTTGTTTCTATAACCTTGAGTGTGGGATGATTTTACAGTAGACTCAAAATTTGCATAGAGAAAATATGCATAGTTCATTGCATGTAAAATTTAGCCCAATTAAATTTCTTAAAAGAAATGCAGCCTTTGCAAATGTAAACCTCAGGCTTTATTGATCAACTCATTTAAATGTATAAGAAAAAATGCCAATGTGCGAGCAAACAAATTTTCAGGGCATTTAAAAAGATGGAGGACTTTGCAATGTGTTTTATGAAGTTGAAATAAATCTGGTACTAAAGCTTGACAAGAGCCATAAAAGAAGGAAAAATCACAGGCCACTGTTTCCCTTGACATGAAGAAGAAAATACTGCCATGTCACTAAAATAATATATGAAATATACAATCTATTGCATAAAAAGGATTTATTTAGTAAAGGAGGTTTTATTTAGTATCAGAAAGTTTAACATTATGATTATGTACATAAGAGAATGATGGATAAAAGTTACAAAATAATCTCCATTTGATTCATTGATGATAAAATAAAAACTTTTCAAACTCAATAATAAAAGTGTCAAAAGTATGTCTGTATATATATTTGTGTGTGTGTATATATGTATATATATATGTGTGTGTATATATATACATATATATATATTCAAACTTTCCAAAATCAACAATATAAGTGTCAAAAGTGTGTATATATCCTATATATATGTATAGATATACACTATATATATGCAAATATGCATATATAATGATGACGCAAGCTCAGTGGTTTGAGAGCTCACTAGTGTTTTCCAAGTGTGAGCAATGTCCTAGGTGTGTGTTCAGTACACCTGAGCCCTCTCCAGAAACCTCAACATTAGCATCCTATTCAATAGTAAACCACTAAATGCTCTCCAGTTGAGGTGAGAGCAGAGCAGGGATTCTTCTGGGTCACTTTTCTTAAGTCTTAAGCTGTAGGTCCCATCCAGTGGAAAGTCCATCCCTCAGACTATGTGATGAAGTGATAACATGATTCTATACATATAAAAGCTTATAATTCACAGCGCTAAACTATTACAACCAGTTAGGCAATGTTGCGAAGCTCCAAACTCCACATTAATATGTTTCTCTGGGTTAAAGTAGAGTTAGAAAATAATTATAACAACATCAAATTGTGAAGTTCAAAAAGTTAACTTTCTAAAAAGAAATGTTACCAAAGATGTTCGTGAGACCTCTACAAATGTAACTACAAGATGAAGTAAAGAGAACTTCCAAGTGGCATAGGTAAGATGTGGTGTTTCTGCATCAGGAGAATACTGCTTAGTATTGTAGACAGAATCCCTATATAAGACAAAGTATCCTTCGACTTTCCTACGCATAGGACATTTAAATTGCCTCTAATTATAAGAATATGGCTATGGCAAGGGACATATGACAGATGATTAAATTATGATGTATGGTAAATGTGGAGGAATCATGCAAACATAGTTATAGAGCTAACAAGTTGAAGTAAGACAAATAATTTTCTGACTGATTCCTTTCAAGACTGTTTTGATACCAGAGAACAAAGTCAGACATGTTTGTCTTATCATCCTGAAGCTGCTATGAATTCCATACACTTAATGTAAAAATGTATGGCAGTGGTATCCAAGTGTCTTAGCTAGGCTAAGTCTAATTCTAACATTTATAAGAAAAGGCAAGAGATGGCTGTGACCCAAAGTGTTTTTTTTAACAATAAAGTTGAATTATTTATGCTATCAAACATGGAAACATATTACAAAAACTGACCTCATTGTATGAGGTATCAGTGTGAGTACAGGCAGAAATTCATGACAAAGATGATACTGATTGACCCACCACATATGTTCATCTCCTTTGTGATATACTTCAAAAATTTGTGGTAAAAGGATGGTCTTTTTAATAATGATGGAAGCTCAAATGGATATTTTAAAGCAATAGCTGTCTTTGACACATAAAAAGTAATTTAAATGGACCATTGCCCTACATAAAGCTTCAAGAATAAAAATGTGGACTGCTTTCATGTGCTTGGGGGCTATACATATATCTGAAACAATTTCACATAGGGTATAAGAGAAAGGATTGACTCATCCTCCGTGATTAAGAACATATGCTCTATAAAGAAGATGTGGGAGAGGGAAATTCCAGGCCAATCTGTTGCCTGGGAAAAGATGGACGCTTCACATAATAAAACGCAGAACTCAACTGCAGAATATTCATGCCACTCAATTGACAGTGAGTTTAAGAGTATCAGCAAATAAAAATGTCCAATCTCAAGTACATAAGACAACAGTTGAAGAAATTGGACGATCTGGGTGGCCAATTGACATGAAAACATGCTCCCCATCACTAGTTCTGAGGGAAATGCAATTTAGAACCATAATGAGATTTCAGTGCAGATGCTGCAGTAGTTGACTAATGATACGAAATAAAATATTCTTACAATTTTAAGACTTTTCTCGCTTTCTCTTTGTCTGTAGGTCTGTCTCTCTCTCTCTATTTCTCTGTTTCTCATCTCTCTGTTTCTGGTTCTGGTTCTTTCTTTCTGTATCTCTTTGTCTCGCTCTGTCTCTATCTCTCTGTCTGTTTCTCTCACTCTCTGTCTGTTTCTCTCTCTCTCTCTCTCTCTCTCTCTCTCTCTCTCTCTCTCTCTCTGTGTGTGTGTGTGTGTGTGTGTGTTTACTTGTTGACAAGCCAGAGCACAACCTCAGGAGTGACATTAACATCCACCAAGAGTCACCATCCACCTTTTCCAGACATGTGCTGTCCTTTACCCAGATCTCACTGATTGGGCTAAATTTTACCCTGTGCTGCGATTAAAACAGGGGCACCCCATGCCTACATTTTAACATGGATTTAAGGCTCAAACTTAGGTGCTTACTCTTGTGTGTCAAGTGCTTTATCCACTGATCTATTGTCTCAGCCTATAAACATCTATTTAAAAGGACTTGTAAGTTAGGTATGATTTAGATTGTGTTTGAATTGGTAATGGAGGCCTAATAGTCACAAACAGGCAGTACAGTTGTACCCATTGACTCCCTGAAAGAAAATCTGCCATTCTTTATCTTCACAAGAGACACTGTGGTGCTTTTCAGCATAATAAATAGCCAAGAAAAGCAGATTTTTTTGGGGCAGGCACTGGTTAAAAAAAAAAAAAGCCAAGCCAAAGCCAAAACCCCAAAACCAAACACTAAAACAAAACAAAATACTCCTAGTCTAAGTTAGCCTTTATGAAACGGTACGAAAGAACTTTTATGAACATTATGTCCTAACAGCTGACTATTGTACTTCTGAATAAAAGTCACTGCTCTACGGGTGTTGTTTATATTCATTCTCTTTCAGGCACTTGTGTGTTTTAAACTAGTGGATATAATGGCAATGCTTCCAGACTTCCACATTATGCCATCTGACTGTGGTTCTCTATAAAAGTGGCTATTTTTATAATCTTCATTCTGAGCACAAGAATCTGAACTCCTCCTTCCCATGAAAGTCCCTATCCTGATCTAATATAATAATAACCTTCGACAGATTCCTTTAATTCACAGGATAAGAAACTGAATGAGAATGATTCAATTGGTACCACAGCAAAATTAATTAATGAGCTATAAGTAATTCACTGATTTCCCATGCTCATTACTGAATCATTTGCTAAGTTCCCCAGACATTAGCTAAGAAACTATAAAATAGCTTTCTTCCTCTGTGTCTGACAGCTGCTGATCTCAGCATGTCCCCAATTCTTCCCATTCCCCTAAGCTCTGAGAAGATATCACTTCTTTTTATCAGATCCCTCGTAAGAGTAAAACTAACCAGACTGTAATATGCTTCATTCTGGGTTTTTTAAGTATGAGATTCATTTTCTTGAACACAGATGAGTGAATCGCTCATGAACACTTAACCTCATCTGATGTAATCAAATTTTCTTTTCCAGGAATGTGAAATTATGATTCATAGAGATTGGCAGTCTATGTGTAAGTGAGTCTGAAATTTGAAGCCCAGGAGATGTGGGGTTCCTTGCATGGGCAATCATAACCATGCTAATTGAAGTGCTCTAGATCTCCAGATAGAGAACATAGCAGTGGTATGTGTGTGTGTGTGTGTGTGTGTGTGTGTGTGTGTGTGTGTGTGTGTGCATTCTTTCTTGTGGCAAAATGTTTAAACTGAAAAGAAAAGTAGCTTTGAAAGTTAACTTGCTGTAAAAGGCATTGCTCAATGTTTCACAATGATAGATGACCATCACTGTGCACATATAAGTTCATTAAACTCTTTCACAATAAATGCCACCATCGGATACCTAATGCACATGAAATACTTCAGATGGTCTTTGACAAAGAACAGATGCTATAGAAAGTAGGGTTTGGTGAAAGGAAACAGAGACTCATTCAATGAGAAAAGAAGAGAGGGGGAAGTAAAGGAGAAGAAAGGATAAAAGATGTGTTCATCAGAACATTCTTGAGAATGTTCTCAGAACAGAAAACACAACCATTGAGTAGCCAAGTTCTTAAGTAAGTAGTGAATAACAGTTCAGTAAGGAGTGTGCTTCCTTTCAAATTTCTAAAATGTGCTTTTATTTTTCTTTGTAAAAAGATGCCCAATTTCTTTTAAGTATGCACTTCAAAAATTGTTGCATGGAAAGCAACTGTGAACACTTATTACTTGGGAGTAAGTTCACAAGCTTGGGCCACAATTGTTGTCAATATTCACAAACCAACTGCTATTGATTGATTAATTTTCCTTTATTTTTAAATTTTTATCGAAAATAGATTTTTCTTTCACCCAATACATACTGACTTCAGTTTCTCTCCCCTCCATTTCTCTCAGCTCCCTGTCACCTCCACATTTTCCTCAGATCAACTGTTCATTCCCTTTCAGGAAAGTTCTGGCCTCCACGAGGTGACAGACAAAAGGGTTAAAATAAGGTAGAATAAGACCCAGCCAAGGCCCGAGGAAATGAGTTGATAGTGAAGTAAAGTTTACTGATCATCATAACCTGTCTCTTCATGGAAACCGTAGCCTGGACATAAAGCAACCTCAATCAAATTTAGTTATACTGAATAAATATTCTTCAAAAATTATTTATAAAATGAAATCTAAGCAAAGTCGATTTTAGAAGTCTATTTAATGTTTATGCATTTTTATTGTATCAGAGAGTCTCTGCTAAACATTATTTGTTTTTGTTTATTTTACTGCACCATCCGCTGAGATGACCTGAAGCGACATTGATTTCTGTGTGCACTGTGACATTCTGTCTCTTCCACCATCCTTAAGGCACTATTCAGGTCAAAGTTGTGTCTACCCATGCCCAACACCTTTTAAGGGCAGCTGCCATTAGGCAATTGTATCTTTATGTTTTTATTTAAAGGTGAGCAAAGGCCAGTCTTCTTATTCTACAGGGAGGATCATGAGAGTCAGTACTGTTGGTTGCTACTTTGTCCTATTGACAGTATCCTTTGCCTTGCAGAAGCTTTGCAATTTTATGAGGTCCCATTTGTCTATTATTGTTCTTAGAGCATACATAAGCTGTAGGTGTTCTGTTCAGGAAATTTTCCTGTTTGCCCATATGTTCCAGCCTCTTCCTCACTTTTTCTTCATCCTTCAGTGTGTCTGGTTTTATGTGGAGGTCCTTGATCCACTTGGACTTGACTTTGTACAAGAATATAGGAATGGATCTATATGCATTATTCTACATGCTGGCCACCAGTCTAACCAGCACCATTTGTGGAAAATGTTCTCTATTTTCCACTGGATGGTTTAAGCTCCTTTGTCAAAGATCAAGTGGCCATAGGTGTGTGGGTTCAGAAGCATAATATCCAATATATACAAAGAACTCAAGTTAGACTCCAGAGATTCAGATAACTCTATTAAAAATGGGGTGCAGAGCTAAACAAAGAATTTTCAACTGAGGAATAACAAATGGCTGAGAAGCTCCTAAATAAATGTTTAACATCCTTAGTCATCAGGGAAAGGCTAATCAAAACAATCCCGAGATTCAACCTCACACCAGTCAGAATGGCTAAGATCAAAAACTCAGGTGACAGCAGATGCTGGCGAGGATGTGGAGAAAGGGGGAACACTCCTCTATTGCTGGTGGGATTGCAAGCTTGTACAACAACTCTGGAAATCCGTCAGGCAGTTCCTCAGAAAATTGGACATAGTATTACCTGAAGACCCAGCTATACCACTCCTAGGCATATATGCAAAAGATTCTCCAACATATAACAAGGGCACATGCTCCACTATGTTCATAGTAGCCTTATTTATAATAGCCAGAAGCTGGAAAGAACCCAGATGCCCCTCAACAGAGGAATGGATACAGAAAATGTGGTACATTTACACAATGGACTACTACTCAGCTATTAAAAACAATGAATTAATGAAATTTTAAAGCAAATGGGTGGATCTAGAAAACATCATCCTGAGTGAGGTAACCAAAAGAACACACAGAGTAAGCACTCACTGATAAGTGGATATTAGTGTAAAAGCCCAAGATACAATTCACAGACCACATGTAGCTCAGGAAGAGGTAAGACCAAAGTGTGGGTGCTTCGGTCCTTCTTAGAAGGGGGAACAAAATACTCATGGGAGGAAATACAGAGAAAAAGTATAAAGCAGAGACTGAAGGAAAGGCCATCCAGAGACTGCCTCACCTGGGGATCCCATATAGAGTTAACAAACACAGACACTATTGTGGATGCCAACAAGTGCTTGCTGACAGGAGCCTGATATAGCTGTCTCCTGAGAGGCTCTGCCAGAGCCTGACAAATATAGAAGCAGATGCTCAAAGGCAACCTTTGGACTGAGCCCGGGATCCCCAGTGGAGGAGTTAGAGAAAGGACTGAAGAAGCTGAAAAGGTTTGCAACCCATAGGAAGAACAAAAATATCAACCAACCAGATCCCCCTCCCGTCCAGAGCTCCTAGGGACTAAACCACCAACCAAGAAGTACATATGAAGAGACCCATGGCTCCAGCCACATATGTAGCAGAGGATGGCCTTGTCCAGCATCAGTGGAAGAAGAGGCCCTTGGTCCTGTGAAGGTTCAATGCCCCAGTGTATGGGAATATGAAGGTGGGAAGGCAGGAGTTGAGTGGCTGGGCTGGGAAACACCCTCATAGAAGCAGGGAGAAAGGGGATGTGATAGGGTATTTCTGGGGGTTGGGGAAACCAGTAAAGAGGATAACATTTGAAATGTAAATAAAATATCAAAAAAAAAAGAGTCAATACTATTGCTGCTATTTGACTACCATGGCACAGAAATCTAAGGATATGGAGCCAGACCTGAGATTCAAACAACTGAAAGTACTGAAGAGTTTACTTACATGGTCCAATGTATTTTCGTTAAGGCTAATTTAAGTTATGTTTTGTGGCATGAACAAGAATTTCAAATTACATATAATTCTCAATATACAAATGAAGGGCACATTCAGAGTTGCTATGCATCATCTGAGAAATTAGTCATAATTCTTAGAGTTAACTGCATCTGGAAATCTGCAAAACCATGGAGTATGGTTAGAAAGATGGTCTTCCTAAAGCATAGGGCACATTGTGATATTTACTATTAACAGATTTAAAGAACTCACTGCTATCTTCCAATCTAGTTGAAATAAAATTTATGTTTCTAAAGGTAACATACAAAATAATAATTCCATTATAACATTTTTATACATGGATTGGTACTGTAAGTTATCCCCATTTTCTGATTTTATGTTTTATGTTTGGTGTGGTGGTGGTGTTTGTGTGTGTGTGTATGTGTGTGTGTGTGTGTGTGTGTGTGAATCTAGAGTCTACATGTAAATGTAAATGTGATATACATTTCTTTACCCCAGCGCAGTATAATTTCCTCCTTCTTAGTGTCTTTCATTCACAAATAGTTCCCCTTCTATTTTGTGTCATGTGTTTGTGTATATGTAGATATATTTGTGTGTGTTTTCTAAATTCTGTGTATGAGAAAAGGCATGCATATTTTAGACTCTACATATGAAAAAAGTGATTTATTTCCTGTAACTGGCTTATTCTGCTTAATATTATGACTCCCAGTTCCATTAATTCTCCTGTAAATGACATAATTAGTTCTGTGACTGAACTAAATTCTGTTGTGCATATTGACCAGTTTGTTGATAAGGCAGTTTGTAATTTGTTGGAAAGTGGAAAAAATGGTTCAGAAAATACATAGGGTGTTTGGAAATTAAAAAACATGGATGGCTGACTGTTTTTAACAGAAAAAATCATGCGAAAGATGAAAAATCAAAGTCAACTTTCAATTTTTCTAACTGGAAATCATTAGTATCCTGGGAGTGACCTGTACCTTTAATGTGTTGGACAGTCTGTGTAGAGAAAATCTCCTGTGTACTGTATGGATGTAACAACTGTCAATTAAAGCTGATTGGTCAGTAGTTGGGGCAGGAAATATGAAGTGGGCAGGTCATCTGATAGGAGAAAGGATCCTGGGATAGATCCAGGCTGGGAAGGATTCGGACTCTATATGCATGGAACCTGGGCAGGGTTAACTTGCCATGTGGCAGAACTTAGATCAGAATAATGGGATATTACCCTATGAGATAGCTAAAGTTTATGGCCTAGGTATATTCAAGATCTCATCTTATACATAATTTGAGTCTCAGAGTCATTTTTTCAGGAACTTGTCTCCTGGAAGAAAATAGCTTGTTACAATCTACTTAAAGAAATCTGGAAGGTGCTTTCAAGTTCCAATTCTTCTAAGCTTGAATACTTCTAACTGAAGGATCAGTTCTGAAGTATTTTGTGATAACTACCAGCCTTTGAAGCTCAGAATTCTCTTCTATTATAATTAATAATATTCACCTGCTTGTTGAAGGACTGAGACATGATAACACAACTCTGAGAAGCTAAAAATAATACCTCAACAAATAGTATCAAAATTATGAAATCTCTTATAAGTTCTATGTAATACAGGCTCTACTGAGAGTGCAGGATTTTTAAATCCCTAAGCAATTATGTTTGTCAGACAACTATTGCTGGCAGTATATGTATGATTTTTCAATAAAATAGAGGAATATTTGGAGCAAACTCATGTTGAACGTATTTGGACATTTCCATCCATTTTTCTGTTGCACAAGATATTGTAAAGGATTTTTGCCTGTGTACTACAGAATTCCACTCTTAATTCTTGAAACTACTGAGTGGATGAATTGGACCAGTTGGTTTTTTCTCTCTTGTCGTTTACCAAAAACAAAAGTTATGGTTTTATGGACTAAATAGATGGATTAGAGCAGACAGACAGCTTTGACTACAACCATGATGGCCTAAGTGATGCATGCAAAGAGTCCTGCATAAATTAGCAGTTGCTTTGATGTTCATTCAGTCCTCCCCTCCTGTCTCCTCACCACCATTACTGGAGCATAACATCAGAACCTTCTTTTACCTAGAGAAATTCAGCCCTTTTTAGTGGTGAAAATGTTCTTTCTTTGAAATAAGAGGAAAACCAGGAAATCCAAAAACATCCATCTGGAAACGCCGAATATAGCTCAAAGAGAAGTTTAAAATTAAGCCAAGAGCTGTGTCTCTTGTGCTTCTGACACACCAATGAGCATCTACCTATTACCAGAAAATGTTAGTTCGGAACTTCACCTAACTCAGAAATTTAGGGCACTTTGGAAGCCTTTGCAGACTTTCTCTTTTCCCTGAAAATTTAAAGCCAACTAGTTTGATCAGTAAAATACATAAAGGATCATGTCACACAATTTGGCTGTCCATGCATGTGTTCAGGGACACACACACATAGAGACATTCCATAACATAGCAAAGCAAAATCACACAGATCTTAAATAGTCTTTTACATTTACATATACTGGAAGATCTCATGTTAGAAACACAAATAATTGCTTCAACACGCTGTTTCTCATGGGCTTCAGTACACTTTAAATTTTACTCTTTTATATTAGCTCTGCTGGTTCTCCCAGTAGGTCAGAATGCAGGATTTATTAAACATATAAAAGAAATAAAACAAAAACAAAAACAAAACAAAACAAAAAATCCCGATGCTTTATAATGCATTGTCCTCACTACAGTGAATTAAAACGCTCTCAAAGAAACAGAAGTATGGGCAGAATGCTAAGAAGTTGCACATTTGTTGTCATAGCTCTGTATTTCTATGACAAATAGCAGCGATTCTTTAAAAAAAAATCAATAAAGGAAAAAGAAAGAGCCATGAAGTAACTGGGAAGACAATGAAGGCAGGTGCAGAAGACCACAGTATGCAGGACAGAGTAATGGCAGGCTTTCCCTTTGGGCATTTGTGCTTTACATATTTAGTATTAGCTCAGTGTCTTCTGTGGAAGACTGACTTAAAAGGACATGTAACTAAGCTGGTGGTAAAGGTTCCTTTAAAAGAGAGGAGTATCGTGTGGGGACTGTCTATCATCTGGCACTCCCAAGATCAGTTCTAACAAGGGACCATATTAGGATGCAGTCTTGTGTTTTCTTCCTTTTCCAGTTTTTGTTCTTGGAATGAGGTATCCCCATGAAACTCATTAAATCTCCTATCTTTGCAGCTGACACTCCACTCAGGCATGAATAATCAAAAGGGGTAAACAGAATGTTGATATACATATTCAAGTGTCTCCTGATGAACCGTGATATAATAGGTAGCTTAGAAAATGAAAACTTCCCTCACAAAATGAACTTTGTGCTGTTATTATGTGTAGTTATGAGAAACTATTTTCAGAGGCTTAAATGCTTGCCGAATTGCATGTCAGGGCTCATAAACTGTCAGTTCATCATAGAGGTGTCAGATATTAAGATTGTGAATCTTGACGGCAGAGAACGGAGAAGATTCAAATAAATAGATGTAAGTTTCATTCCTTTAATTATTGTCTGTCATAATTCTTGGAAGATATTTGTATATTATCAAGAAAGAAATAGGCTTGAGTTCACAAATTCATGTGTACTCAGAACAGCATCCATTCACTTTGACAAACAATTTTGCAATATATCTCAAGGAAACAAATCAAAAGAAAACAGATCCCCTGCAACAATTGACACATCAAAAGTGGCCAATATTTAACATTTGATCACACTTGTACTTGAGTAAATTCAGTCTGCAGGTAAAAATATCAATTGGAGAATTTCCTCAGAAAAACTGGTCAGTCTTTAATTGATTCCAAAGTAATGAAACTCTTTAATTCAATAGATCCATTCATATGGTATAACCACAGAAAATCAGTGTTTGTGTGTATAAGGGGACAAACTGTAGACTTTCTTGTACCAGAGAAAACTTTCTTATGATGTGTGCATTCATATAACAAAAATCATCATTCACATTATATTTTAAATGTATTTCTCATGGAAAATCATTTGTAGAATTAGTCTTTGATAAATTGCTACATATCAGATACGTGCATACTTTTTTTTTTATTATTGAGCAGTAAAGAAAAAGCACAAAATACACAGAAAGCATGAAAACTCTAAAACATACATTAATTTTAAAGGGTCTTTTAAAATGAGTCACGAAAAGGAAAATCATCTCTGTCACCCCATACCACCCTACCAAAGCTCTGGAAATGGTCTGGAGAAAGAAAGAATGCAAGAGCCCAAGGATTCGAAATGTGCTGACATGACATAACACTGTACTGAGTTCATAGCAGCTGTAGTTACTTGGACAAGGACCTGCACAAGATCAAGCCAGTCAAGATTGGAGCATGTGTTTGTGTTCCAAGATACAGGAACAAAACACACAGAGTTAACAATTAACATCTTATTAGGTTTTAAGTGTTGGTACCTTTCTTCTGCATTTCTGTAAAACAAATCTCATGTTGTAATTGCATGTATTTCCTCCTTTCTTTCTTGATGATGACATGCTTTCAAGTGGCAGATACAGCGTTGAGATTAGCTTTCTATGAATGTGTGTGTAAATGTGACTATGTAAGTAGCTGTCTGAAAGGTATCTTTTCTGTGTTTCTTCATTGCATTGATGTTACATTGCTCCTTCTAGTTGTCATTTAGAGTTTTATGTGAAATCATTGCCTTTCTTGAAATCAAGTCAGTTTGCAACATATACTTTTCTCATTTCTCAGAGTTCCCTTTGTTCTTTCCTGTAACAGCTTGCTTCCTGGGAATACTGCTTCTAGGGCTTCCCAAAGTGTACCTGGACATCCTCTTTCCTTCCCATCTTTGACTTAAGTCATGACTTCCTGTTCCAGTCCTGGAATTACCATCAGCAGATCATTATCAAACCATGGTCAGGACTACCACACTGTAATCACTGGACTTCTTTCCTACTGGCTACTGTGCACATCTACATTTGGGCATACCAAACTCTTTCCAGATTCAGTTCTGATGGGTGCTTGTCTGTCAGTACTTTCAAGTATTGGATCTGAGGATGTGTTCTTTACCCATATCCTGTCTGTGCACACATTGTGTTGCTCTCTTTCTTTCTCCCCAGTGCTTCTCTTGATCCTATTTGAAAACATAAGTACACACAGATTATATATATCCAGCTATAATATACCTAAGTAAATACTTGAAAGACTCAAACTCAGCATACCACAGAGATATTTGTATGCTGTATGTTCATTGCTTCATC
This sequence comes from Mus musculus, assembly GCF_000001635.26. Taxonomy (NCBI): domain Eukaryota; kingdom Metazoa; phylum Chordata; class Mammalia; order Rodentia; family Muridae; genus Mus; species Mus musculus. Next base: position 107,163,596 of record NC_000076.6, on the reverse strand, counting down.
ATTCACATATGTCCATCAACAGTTAAAGAAATCATGGCATATGTATACAATGGAATTTTATGCAGTTTTAAAGCAGAATGAAATTATGACCCGCATAGGAAATGAGTAATAATGTAGGTGCTCATGATAATCAATATAAGTCATTTTTTCAAAAGACAATTATTGCATATTTTCTCTTGTATGCAGAATCTATATTTACATATATGTACATGCATGTGTGTAGATAGGTCATGAAATGAGACTGAGGGATGAGAGGGAAGCAAGGGATCTAAGGTAAGGACCAATGGGAAAGAAGAGAGGACACTTGAATGTAAGAAAAATAAAAGCAGAGGAAAGAGGAAGAGTAAAATGTAGAGAAATAAGGGTAAAGAAGACCAGCAGCAGAATGATTTATATACATAAAATGCTACATTGAAACCCATTACTTTGCATGCTAACTTTCATCGGCAGTAAAAATGTATTCACAGAGCTTGCAGCTGCGTCTGCTTTACCTCCTACTCATCAGTGTTGGGAGCATTTCATTTACCTTTTCAGGGTTTGTTTTTCTTTCAAATGTTGTTTATAGTTTGCCAGCACACACTTTTCCTGGTTTTATGCAAGAATTTGGGAAGACTGATAAACAAAGCCAGCATTGCAACTGCTAACTTCTTACAGACCTTTTAAATAATACAATTTTAGAACAATGGAAACATTCAGGCAAACGGAGGCTGGGTAAATGGTTTACAAGATGCAGCGAATACTGCTACAGGTTTTAAAATGGATTAACCAAAGTGTACCTTAGCCAATCCAGAAACATCTATTTTAAACGTTGGTCTTTAAATGTTGATGCGACTGAGCGGATCATCATTTTCTCATTTCTTCTAGGAATGATTTAAAGGCAAAAAGAGAAATTGGAACTAACACGTGCATACATTATCTACATGACAACACAGAACTCAGTGGCTTAAAATGACAATCAGTCATTATTGCTCCCACACCTGCCTGCTGGCTAGGCTCATCTGTGCAAGCCTGCTTCCTGCTCCATGGCTGTGATGGCTGGGTTTCCCACTGCAGGTCGGTGTGCCCCACAAGGCTGTCCAGCTTCATCTGACCTTTATCATTCTTTTCTTTTTCCATTTTTATGATTATTGAATAGCTATTAGGTCAGGATGCAGCAGCGACTGCCTTACATCATAGAGCTGGGGACACCACTGTGAGGATCTCAGTTCGGAATTAGCAGACCATTTCTTTTGTTCTTTACACAGGTAATGAAATCAGATACCATAGCCTTACTCAGGGTAAGAGATGACAATAATAAAAAGAGGGTGAATGCGGGAGAGGAGAGTTAGTGCCACCAAACATGATCTAAAGCAAAGATATATACTCTATTTTTGGTAAATCTGTGATATAAAAATTACTCATTTATTCAGCACTTCCAGTAAATCTTCCCTCAGCAATGGGGCTCAAATAGTAGCATCATGCAATAGACTAGATAAAAATCAGTGTTGAGGAATCACGGTAGGTGTTGTGCTACTAGATTTGTGTGTGTGTGTGTGTGTGTGTGTGTGTGTGTGTGTGTGTGTTTGTGGGATCTAAAACTGAGGTCTATTCTCAACATTAACAGTCAGATCCTTTATTTTCCACCACACATGGAAACAGATGTATCTAAGGACTCTGAATTTTAAAAAGTTGAGGCATAGCTTTAAAATGACTTACAGAAAGTACCCACACCCACAGGAAGTATGCTGTCTCTGCAGCCACAGGAATGAACCATTCTGACACGGTGGGAACTAAAATGTCTACAACTCTAAAGAGTGGCAAACATTTTAAAAGAAGGTCAAAATTTACTACAAAAATCACTCAAAGTCATGAGTTTACAGTTCATTCTGTATTTTTAAAAAAATGATAAAAACCTAAAAAATTCTAAAAGAATGCACAAAAGTATACATTGAGAAACATTAAATGATGAAATATAGAAAAGACTAATGACATACAATAACTGAACGTCAAAGTAGGGAAAAAGAATGACAACAATCAAAGAAATGAAAGCAAACCAAGAGGAGTAAAAGGAAAAGAGAAATTCTGGAAAATTCATGGATTATAGATGAGAAAGATAAACGACAGAAACTGATTGATTAAAAAGATTAAAATACAAAAATATAACCAGAGTTTAAATCAAGTTCAGAGGATTTACAATTCAGAAGACATCCCTGACAAACTACCAAAATAATGGATACAACAAATATAAGAATGTAAAATTCAGTGGACTATCATTTAACCATAAAGAAGAAACAAACATCATTTGAAAAAATGGATGAAACAACTAGTATGTGTCAACGCACATAAAAATAAGACTAGACCTCATTAAAACACAAAAGCAAAAGATACATTTTATGTGCTCTATTACCTAGTAATTTCCATATTTAAGAAATATCCAAACATTCAATAGTGCCTTTTATATTGATATTATAGATAGATAGATATCAAATTGGATTCTCAGTTCTACAATATAAGAACAATAAATACTAATTAAAAATGCACACTAGAAAAAAATTACTTTATTATTTTAGTTAGTCCTACTAATGATATGAACTTCTTTTTTGTTTGTTTGTTTGTTTTGCTTTTTTGTTTTGTTTTGTTTTTTGAGACAGGGTTTCTCTGTATAGCTCTGGCTGTCCTGGAACTCACTCTGTAGACCAGGCTGGCCTCGAACGAAGAAATCTGCCTGCCTCTGCCTCCAAAGTGCTGGGATTAAAGGCATGTGCCTCCACCACCTGGCATATGACATGAACTTCTAGCTATACATTTTCTTTAAAAGTTTCCTCATATGATAGACATGCTTATGTTTTCTCTCTTAGCAGTGAGAATAGAAACAAAGAAACTGTATGTATGTGCATTGATGAAAACAGAGGGTATTTATGGATGCATGGACAGGGTATAGGTTGCTTCACTATTGAATAAATGTTCTTTCTTTCCTTTAGTAGCAATTAAATTCTTGGGGAGCAGCATGGTGTCATGGACCTTTCTTCCTTGTAACTTTAAGTACCCATGAATTCCTAGGAAGCTGGGGACCACATGAGTCCTTTCCCCTTGTAACATTCAAAAGTTTATAAATCTTTGACGACAATGGGCAGTGTGTCAGGAGGCCTCACACTTTCATGAGGAAAAGTTAGTGTGCCCGTTTTGTGTAGGCCTCCTTCAGGTAGTCACTGCAGCTTACAGTTCAAGAGAACAGGCACTATGTCATGTCCAGAGGACAGAATTTCATAACAGTCATTTGGTAGGATATGATGTTTTAATTGACACTATTGACAGCTCTTTTATGACTTAAGTATATTTTCCACACATACATATATATATATATATATATATATATATATATATATATATATAACTTTAGCTTTTTGAAATTATTTTTCTGGAGTGTGTGTGTGTGTGTGTGTACCCATACACTTAATGTGCAAGATCTAGCTAGGTTTTAGAGGGTCATTTTCTATTGCTACCTTCCTTATTTGTTAAAGAAAGGGTCTTTGCTGAACTTGACACATTCTGTTAAAGCTAGACTACCTGGTTATCAATGCTAGTAAGCCTCTTGCCTCTGTATCTCCATCTCCAGGGCTAGGGATATAGATACACATTGTTGTGCTCAGCTTTTAACATAGGGCCTAGGGATTGCTACTCATGCTGTGTAGCAACCACTTTAACCCACTGTTCCATCTCTGTAGCCCTCACATTGATTGTTAATTTGACTGCATTGCAACCGTATAATGTTGATTATCATATCTGTATTTACAAATATTTATATAGATTTTATTTATGTCATACCAATCACTGAACTCATATGGATGTTGGATAGATGTTTGGAAAATCATATTTTATGTCTTCAATATACAGTATTGAATATACACTATATACATAAATATATGAAAGCCATTTTGATATTATATTAGATATAGTGTGTATGACTATTCTCTGAACTTATATTCCAAGAGTATAAGGTATGAAAATGATGAGCAATTTTGAGCAATGTACTAGCATTTTGAAGATGCAAACATTATAAAGACTCAGTAGCTCAGGGAGTCCAATATTGGTACAAGCATAGAGAAATAGCACACAGGGGAAAGTCCAGACCTAGATCAAAATACTCTAAGGCATTTATTTTTATAGGGAGCATATGAAATCTCTGAAAAACTATGCATTATTCAGCAATTCGTGTTGCCATAACTAGAAACTAGTGTTGGATACACTCTTTCCCAGCTTGTTACAGTAAATTGCAAGTAAATCCAAGATGAAATGACATAAGAGGAAATGATTAAAAGCAGGAGATGACTTTTATAGATGAGATTTTAACTATGAACCACAATAGAAAATGTTGACATTTGAAAAATATTCAAAATAGTACTAGTGTCCTCAAAATAGAACCCTAAGCAAGTGAAGCTGAAAGGCAAATGATAAAGAGAAACTTTTTTGAAGCTCTCATAATATTGACAAAAGCCCTAAAAGATAAAAATCCTCCTGTATTTTGATATGCCAAATGTGACAGTGCAAAATAATACAAGGCTGAGTTGAGAGAAAAAAAAATATATATAAATGCCTTTTATAAATTCCCAGCTATGGTTATAATAAAACTTCAATCGGGGAGATACCTGAAGTTCAATAATGTATTAGAAACATATGTAGAGATGGCATTTCCTCACATTCTTTTTGAAAGTGTAATTTGTTATTCATTGGGCTGAGCAATTTAGTAATACAGTTGTAATTTCAGACGCAGAATTGATTTGAACAATTACCACTCTAAGGACTTTTACTCTGCAGATAGAACCATGCTACTGCTAAATTGATCCTGGGATCCTGATCTGGAGAGGCCCTGTGTAATGACAGAGCCGGGAGTCAATGGATTCACTGACTTTTGGTGAATAACAAGTAGTAACAGAGTGGTGATGACAAGATGTCAAAGATACGGTTGCCTAAAAATGCCACTCTATTATATGCATGTGCCCCCTCCCTCCTCTCTCTGTCATCTATATGTCTGCCTATCATCTATCTATCTATCTATCTATCTATCTATCTATCTATCTATCTATCCATCCATTCATCCATCCATCCACCCACCCACTAACCATCCATCTATCCATGTATCTCTGTATCTATAATCTATGTCTGTTTTTCTATTTATCTACCATCTTCTATTCATGTTTTTTATATCCCACTTATATCTTGTTTCTCTAAACACTTTCAACAATCATGATTCGAAAACAGATTTTACTTTACTCAAGCCTTCAAGAACACAGGCCTAGCCAACCTCAAATCACAGCCAGATGGGCATTACTGAGTTAGAAAGAACTTAGTTACACTGTCCTGGATTCTTGTCCAACAGAATTATTATACCACAGAAGGTTATTAATATCACCTATGTGTCTAAAGGTACCTAAACCATATACATTTAATACATTATTTTTATTTGTTAAGAAAGCAGAAAGAACCTAATGTCCAATCAATAAATAATGGATTCAATATGATATGACATTTTCATTAAAAAGAATTTTATACAATGAAGAAAATGGATATCCCTTGTATATTGAAATGAAAATAAAACTATTAACTATTAGAAGCAATGCACAGAAGAGGACACACACCATGCTGCAGTTTATTTATACATTGAAATGTCTCTGGGAAAACACAGAAGAACACACACTGTTCTGCTGGATAAAGTGGGTGGAAGTTGATGGTTGAGATACAGCAGTAGGATCCTTGTCTCTTACATTTTTTATTGACTTCTCAATTATATGAATAGCTCAGATACTCCACAAACCATTGAAATGTTTACATAAGGAAAACGATACCTAGAAGGCATGTACTGTGTTTTAAGAAACAAAACTTGGAATAAGAAAAAGAAATGAATGTTGCATGTATAGTACATATGCATCTACTAGTAAGCAAACGGGAAAGAGAAAGAAATAAACGGGATTGAAGGAGAGCCCAGATGGCTTCAATCACATCATTTTATATTTTTACTTCAAATTGCGCCAGATGGATAGGTAAGTGAAATGTTGATTTCAGGGACAGGAATTAATTTAGGTTATTCAAATGTATTTAAACATTTTTATTAAATTTATTTATTTGTGTGTGTGTGAGCACATGCATGCTTGTGTGTGCATGTATGTCCCCTCCAATGCTTTCCATGTGTGGAGGTCAGAGGACAACCTTATAGAATCTTTTCTTTTCTTCACAATGCAAATCCCAAGGCTTCATCTAAAGTCGTCAGGCAACAAGCAATGGTCTTTACCTCCTTAGTCATCTTGCCAGCCTGATTTAAATGTATTTTATGATTCAATGTTCTAATATTAACATGTTTCTTTTATAAATCATATAAAGCTTGAGGAAGCCAATAAACTAAGGTCATTGTACTGATTTAAGAAGATTCATACAAAGAAACTTAGACGCTCATGCAGAGTTCTTCAGTCTTGGCACCTGTGAGGGTGAAAACCTTATCGTCATCAGGACCTACTGGTTATAAATGACTCTAACAAGACAGTCAGAGTTTATGTTCATAATAAGCATATCAATTTGAAATAGAATTAAAGTTCATTTAGTAAAAATAAAAAAAATTATCATCACATTAGCGAGGGAAGCAAAGTGAATAGATATTGTGATTTTCAAACATAAAAGAGCTACGAACACACACACACACACACACACACACACACACACACACACATATATATATATGTTCACTTTCACCAACTGCCTACTCTGCCTAATTTTAGTGGATTTCCTATGTAACATTCTAACCCCAAATGATGGTTTGTGTAACATTTCTGAAGGATGATTTTCTAGCTCCTCTGCCCCCTCAGGTGATCCTAATTATGCCCTCCAGACCCACACAGAGCAAATTCAGTTCCTCTTGCAGCAGACCTTTAAACATTTTGGATTCTTTAAATTATCATCTCGATTTTCTACTTTAGAAATGGATACATATCATCCTTAAATTGTTCTTTCTTTGATAAGTGGCCCAGCCTTTGGTAAACTGTGTTTGAGGGGCTTAGTTTTCTCATAAGTTTGGCACTCAAAACATAATTGTTATTGAGGCAAGATTTCAGAGATAAATGTCTTTTTAATTGAAAATAGATTTTTCCCCTCATACAATACATCCTGACCACAGTTTCCCCTCCCTCCAATCCTCCCAGTCCCTGCCTCCCCTCTCTCTCAGATCCACGCCCTCTTCCTTTCCCTTCAGAAAGGAGAAGGCCTCCAAGAGATAACCTCTCTGAAATAGAACATCTGTATTTCCCCATTTAAGGCTCAAGGAAGGTCATAGAAGAAATAGAAGAAGGATCAGAAAGCAGAGAAGAACATCACAGAAAGCTCTTTTCCAGGCATGCAATGGTTGTGAAAACATTAACTTACAACAGAAATGGTTGTCATCACAAAGCTTCCACACAGATGTCAACATTCAGTCATGATTGGGGTGGGGATCATGAAAACCCTTCCTCCATGAAGTATTGTATAACTTAATACAAATGTATACAAATTGTATAAGTTAATAACCAATGATCTCTGAATAACAGTAAGATAAAATAAGACAAGTCAAAGCCTTCATGTTGAGCTGGACAAGGCAACCAAATAGGTAAAAAAAAAAAAAAAAAAAAAAAAAAGTCCCAAAAGCAGGCAAAAGAATCAGAGACAACCTCCCTTTCATTATTAGGAGTCCCACAAAACCATCAAGCTAATAGCCATATTGTATACACAGAGGACCCAGTGCAGAGTAAAATGTCTTAAGTATTAATAGATATTTGATGGATAAATCAGCCTGGTAGAGATCAGAGTGAACTGCATTTCTGACAGCTGTCAGGTTATATTAACTCCAATAACAATCCCCAAGGCTATTAATTTAATAAAACAAATGTTTTACAATGCAGTCTACAAACAGGAATAACATGAGAAAGGTACCACAGAAGTGGGAAAAGCCATTATGTAGGAGGAATAGAGCATGCGGGAGAGGAAGGTAAAGAGATGAATACTGAAGTAAAAACCATCAACTGGAAAAGCAGGTAGAGGCAAATTACATGGGGAACAGAAAAAAATATGCAGAGGGTTAACCCAAGCTAATGATGCATGAAAAAGAACTCACATGATATGTACTCACTGATAAGTGGATATTAGCCCAGATACTTAGAATACCCAAGATATAAGATACAATTTGTGAAACTCATGAAACTAAAGAAGAACGAAGACCAAAGTGTGGACACTTTGCCCCTTCTTAGAATTTGGAACAAAACACCCATGGAAGGAGTAACAGAGACAGAGTTTGGAGCTGAGACGAAAGGACAGACCATCTAGAGACTGCCATATCCGGGGATCCATCCCATAATCAGCCTTCAAACGCTGACACCATTGCATACAATAGCAAGATTTTGCTGAAAGGACCCAGATATAGCTGTCTCTTGTGAGACTGTGCTGGGGCCTAACAAACACAGAAGTGGATGCTCACAGTCAGCTATTGAATGTATCACAGGGCCCTCAATGGAGGAGCTAGAGAAAGTAACCAAGGAGCTAAAGGGATCTGCAACCCTATAGATGGAACAACAATATGAACTAACCAGTACCCCCCAGAGCTCGTGTCTCTAGTTGCATATATATCAGAAGATGTCCTAGTCTGCCATCAGTGGAAAGAGAGGCCCATTGGTCTTGCAAACTTTATATGCCTCAGTACAGGGGAATGCCATGGCCAAGAAGTGGGAGTGGGTGGGTAGGAGAGTGGGGCAGAGGGTATGGGGGACTTTTGGGATAGCACTGGAAATGTAAATGAATAAAATACCTAAAACAAGAACAACAACAACAACAACAACAAAAACAAAAAGAAACAAACAAACAAACAAACAAAAGAAAAAGCTGCATGGAAGTATACTACACTGTGATGTAATGTAAAACTTACTACAGAAGGAGGAGGGGCTGAAGAGATGGCTCAGTAGTTGAGTGCCTACTGATCTTCCACAGGATTCAACTACCAACACTCACTTCAAGAGGATCATGGATCTGTGCAACTCCAGCTCCGAGGGATCCAAAGGTCTTGCTTCTAAGGTACCTATGATTTAGAGCTCATATCCTGTTGCAGACATGAACATGTACACAGTTAAAAATAAAATAAATCTCCTTTTTAAGAGAGTTTAAAGAGAGGTTACCTGCATAGGTAAATCATGTTGGTCACAGAAACTATAGGTTATCAATTGAAAATCCTAGGTCCCTTGGAATTGTTGGTCAACATGGCCCCTGAGGCAGGCAAAGCCCATTGCCACTGCTCAGACCTAGATAAAAGACCTACTGCTGAAGACATCTTATACTGTGGTGGCAGGACACAGAGAAAATATACTGGCACTGGGGCAGAAGCTCCCTGCCCGCTGGCTGGCATTGATGGTGTCAGAAGACGTGCTTCAGGTTGTTTAGAGGGAAAAGGCATCATTGCGATTACCTAACTGTAGATCCCCCATATACACAAGTCAATTGTCAGGTAATAGGTGCACATTGGTACAATAGCCCATGAATATTATGGCTGTAATCACCTGTTTTATTTATGTTTTTCTGAATTTGAGAACTGGGAGAGAATTTTCGCTTGGTCCTGTGAACCTGGTCAAAAGTCCTTGACCAGAGAGAACCAAAGCCTTTGAGAGATAACCTACTTCCAATGCTATGCTAAAAGGTTATGTTGCACTCAGAAAACTGCTATTACCACTGTTAATTTGCCTATGCCCCAGCAAATAAGCCTTCAGCTCATGGTCATGGGACCAAACCTAGTTAAACCCAATGGGTCATAAATAAATAAATTACATAAAAGCAGAAAGAAGTCTAGCTGAGAAGAAGAGAGTTCTGCAGGAGAAGGTGGAGGATAGGAGAAGGTAATGGGGTGAATATGATGAAAGTCCATTATACACACATACAACACTGTAAAAATAAACCAATAAAAGTTTTATTTAAAATGCAAAGAAAAACTCTTAATATGTTCACACAGTAAGTAGAAATATAGTTAATGAGAGGACTGGCAGGGATTTGTAAAGCTATGCTAACTTTTAAGTTCTCCCCTAACTAGTTTCCTGTGGCTACAGGCTGCTAATTACTCTTCAATCACTATTTAAACCATTTTCAATTTTAGCTAGATATATGACAATTATTAACTTTGTATTAGAGCACATGATGGAATTCCAGCTATTAATAATAAATGTAAGAACAAGGTGTTCAACTTGCAGGGTGTACAGCCATTTCCATCTCTGTTCTTACTGGGTAGGATGGGCAATTAAGTCTGGAATGTCATTACTTAGAAAGGGTCATAGATATGCCCTTGGACAGGTAGCCTGGGCAGCATCACAACAAAGCCAAGGAGCTTAGAACAGAATCCTGCTATCCTGTGAATAGGAGGGTGTTACCGTTGCTTATGCTGCAGTTATTTTGATGGTGTCTTATTTACCTCCTTTCCAATCTTTAATATATTACTCTATCTAATACTTCTACTAGAGAATGGAAGATCTCTCTCTCTCTCTCTCTCTCTATATATATATATATATATATATATATATATATATATATATATATATATATATCCTAAAGGATGCCTTTGGATTTTATCATTCTGTATCATTCAGCAGAAAAATAATTGAAAACGTACTTGAATAATTGTATTATGCCATAGCTGTTATAAAAAAGTTTATGTAAAAATATGATAATCCAGACTCTTACTCAAGTATATTTTAAAGTTCTTTCTATCTGAGGAAGTGTGCGATTCATCAAGTTGAAAATGTAATATATTTCAGTAGGAACCGAAACTCAGATGTACTCCAATTTAAGTCGCTGAAAGTCACACTTAAAATCCCAAGGTAAATTTCTAATAAAAATATAGAAACTTTAAACAGGTGATTGACATTAGGTTCTCCTGGGCTAACATTTCCAACTGTGGACTTTAAATCATCTTAAAGGGAAGTGAACAAAATGCACATATTTCATAAAAGAATGTTTATACCAAGTGCTGAAGACTGTCAAGTAAAAACTGTGTCCACGCAAGTGTTACTCCATAATACTGGACATCTGTATACGTGGTAGAATGATGAGGTGTTCTGCAGTATCAGACATCTGTATACATGGTAGAATGATGAGGTATTCTGCAATGCTGGATGTCTGTATACATGGTAGAATGATTAAGCTCTTACCCACACTAAGTACATTGGTGCCATCTCAAAAGGAGGACAACAGAAGTGTTTATCATGATTTAATCAGATACCTCTGCAAGGTTTGTCCATTGTAACATTTTTCTTTAGAAAAAGACGTGGGAAACTTACATAGCAAACTTTTCCAAAATCTCCTTTTTACATCTAATTGTTTCTCCATTTGGGAAAGTAAACAAAGCCCTGAGGCAGCTTCTAAGTTTAATCTGTTTGCTATTTCACTGCATATTCTGCAAGGAAACTGTTTGTAAACCCCAGCTTGTGGTTTCCAGAGGAGAATAGAGAAGATCAACAAGCTCTCTTCAGGCACCACACGCTATTTTGCCTTTGGGGCTAGGCTTCTTGCAGGCAGTGCTCTGTGGGCTAGGCTTCTTGCTGGCAGTGCTCTGTGGTTCATATTCAGAAGACTTACCATCGTATTGTGAACCCTGGTCGACACTGGACACCCATTCAGTCCCTTTATGTCTGTGGACAGATAATTAAAGAAGGAATTTTAGTGATTATTTCATGCCTTTCCTTACTTGTAAGTCTTACAGTCTTGCATGAGTAATAAAATAGTTGTTTTTTTTTTCCTTTGCATCTATTAAAAAAAAGTGCAGCAAGTGTCTTAACTTAAATGAATAAAGAGAGCAGCAGAACATAAAAAAATATAAAGCCTCAGTACTTGGAAACATATTCTTTTTAGTACAGTACCATGGTTTTTGTTCTTTTAAAATGTTTTGTCTATCAAGAAAACAGAAGTTTTCTACAGAGACTAGGAGATGCCATCTGGTAATTTTTATACTATATTACTAAAATAAAAAAAGTCTCTTTTTGCCAATTGTTAATGTGTCTAAAGACTCATCCTTCTGAGTAGTTAGAGATTATATCCCAGGAAACCAGACATTTTTCTGGTTTTGTTTGTTTTGTATTTATGAAAATAGGTTGAAGAAAAACCAGGAAGCCAGAATATATTTGTACTAAGAAGTCAGGAATAAATAGAGACTAAGATACATACCAAGAATCATAAAGTCTTAGAATTGCTCATACTCCAAGACTTTTGAAGACATGTTCTAAGAATGATAACAAACATCTTTCCTTTGAAATTGACACCATCAAAGTCCATGCTAAAAACACATGTAGTTTGATTGTCGACCAGATGGCAGGTTTTCATTTCATTGAGTTGTTTTACAAATTAGTGAATCAAACATCCAGTGAAATTTTTATTTTAATTTTATTTGCACTTATAAGCTGTAATTGCACATATTGGAGTGCTAAGATTAATTAGCACAGTCTCTTTATGAAACCAAAAATTATGATGTTGAATTATTGATTGAAAGATATTTTTCCTGTGGAGATTCAGAAATCAGTCAAACATAAGAATATGAAATCTTTTCTCTGAAATATCACTTAGCTTCATGTTCAAAAATGTCTGGGTTCAGTTATAGATGTGTTTGCCATTGATTAGCACTGATAAAAATGCAATGGTTAAAATACTGAACACAGTAAATGGAAGGCAAGGACATCTGTAAGAGATCACAGTGCTGACCACCTCTTAGGATTTTTAGCCAAACTGAGTGCATGAGTGCATGAGTGCATGAGTGCATGAGTGAGGTTGAGGGAACTTTTTGTACTTATTTCTAGAACTATTACATGAGTACCAAACGTAATAGTGTGTATGTAACCCAGAGTGGAAAGTATATTCTCCTGTCAGCCTTAGGGCTATAGTTTCAGTTTGAATGCAAATGTTACCTTGCCCAGAGCAATACTTTGTGAAGCCATTGAACTTAGGAACCCATCAGCCTACGTGGATGTCTTAACTTGCACAATGTTTGATTGTTGTTCTGAATAATTGCTAAAATTAAGACGTGTATATGCTTCAGAATATTCAATCTTGAAATCTGATATAATATTTCAGTTCAATCTATTTACTTCGCTCCCTAGGAAAGATAGTAACCATTACAATTTCAAAGCTTCACAGCGCCTTTCCAATATGTGGTAGAAATAATGAATTGAAAATACCCTCTTCAGGTTTCCTCAGGGGGTCTAGCTGTATTCTATTATATACTGTCCACTTTCTGACAAATAATATAATCACTGTTAATCCTACCCTTTAAAATCATTGTACTCATCTTTGCAGATGATAGTTTTAATGAGACAAGACTCTAAAGGGTTTTGAAGGCGCAGTGAAACTCTGTCAGGGTTCTGTACCTGCTTCTGTTAAAAAAAAACATCCTTTCAATAAGTGAATTTAATAGACAACAAACTATTTACGTAAATCTCAAGTATATTATTTTATTGCAATCTACATTAAATCCAACCCTAATAAGTGAAATAAAATAAAATAAATACCGACTGCCAGTTAGACCAACACCACTCACTGAAGATGCTTTCTCTTTTTCCATTGTATAGTTGTGGCTTCTTTGTCAAAGATCAAGTGTCCGTAAGTGTGTAGTTAAAGGTTGCCCCACCACACCATAGAAGCATGTGCTACACTCTGTTTATTTTGGCCTTATCTGTAATAGTCAGAAGCTGTAAACAACCCAGATGTCCTACAACAGAAGAATGGAGGCAGAAACTGTGGTTCATTTACACAATGGAATACTACTCAGCTATTGAGAATGAGGACATCATGAGTTTTCCAGGTAAATGGATGGAACTAGAAAATATCATCCTGAGTGAGGTAACTCAGACCCAAAATGACATTCATGATATGTACTCACTAATAAGTGGATATTAGCCAGAAAAGTACAGAATACCTGGGATACAATCCACTGAACTCAAGAAGGTTAACAAGCAGAAGGTTCCAAGTGAGGATGCCTCAATCCTACTTGGGAGGGAGAAGAAACAATTGTGGGATGCGGGGGGGGAGGGAGCTGGGTGGGAAAGGGGACAGGGAGGGGAAAGGGGGAACATGGTATGCGGCAGGGAGAAACAGGAGAGATGCCCTGAGGGTCAGCATAATGAATAGAATATACCCTCAAAATATTAATTAAATGTGCTGGGTGGAAGATTCAATTGCTAAAATGCTTGTCATGCAAGCATAGGTACCTGAGTTCAGGTCCTCAGAACGAATGTAAATGCTGAGTGAGGGGGTAATTATTTATAATGACAGAACTATGGGGGATGTTGGATTAAAGACAAGAAGATTCCTGGAGCTTGTGAGTCAGCTAGTCTATTAACTCCAGGATTGGTCAAAAACCTGCCCCAAACAAACAGAAACTAAAACAAAAACAAAAAACAATAAACAAAAACAAAAAACAAAAACAAAAATGGTTAGAGCATGATACCTCACATCAACAACTGGCCTGCAGACATGTACACACACACACATACACACACACACACACACACACACACAGAGAGAGAGAGAGAGAGAGAGAGAGAGAGAGAGAGAGAGAGAGAGAGATTCTAATTGTTCAAACTTCTGCTTGTGACCTCTAATTTATTTTAGCTGAGTCGGCATTAAAATATTGAGATTTTTTTGTGTGTGTGACATTTGATCATAATTCATTTGCTCAGATGGGATAGGAGTAGAAAGTCAACATAAACAGATAAGAGAAGAGGGTTCAATGCCCAGATCTATATAATTGAAATAGGAGTGCTAACATGGGCTCTATCATGGAGGGCACTGTCAGCTAGGTGGAAGTATTTGTAGTTTATTTGAGAACAGTAGGCAAACACAGTTATCTGCATTTCTATCTCTGGGGCTATTGGTTTTGTTTTGCTTTTAGGTCACAATTTGACATGAACACCTCCATGAATTATTTTTTTTTCACATGCACTTATGTTGCTTTTAAAATCTTCACCAATAACTGTATCTCATTTATTCTTTTATTCTTTTAACCACACACCGTTGGATTCATATTTGCTCCTTTCTGCATATGTTGAACAACTAAAATTACCAGATGATACTGTTCATGCACACTACACTGGGGCTGTCTGCAACTTAAATTGATATTTTTCAGTGCTGAGCATTCCATCGTTGTGTCTATTTTCCCAGCAGCCTGTAAAATTCCATTTCTGCTCCCTTCACCCTTGGAGATGGATTGATACTGTCTAGATCAATTTCAATTGGGGGACTAGTAACCTCCAAGTAATAACAGTCAACCACGTACACACAAACACGAGTACACACAAACATGCAAACAAACAGAAAAACCAGTCCAAATGAGTAAACACACATCCACATAAAAACACACATACAGATAGATGATTTAACAGCCTTCAGTGACTCCCAGTTACTGTGAAGATGAGTTCCATCTTACCCTCTGTAGCTTAGAGAGTGCTAATCTTATAAGTCCTGATTACTTCTTCACTTCACAGATTCACTGTCTATGCGTGAGGTGAGTTGGGGCAGCCAGTGAACAAAGAAGAAAGCTCCTGAGAGATGTCTTAGCATATGAAAAGAATGAGAGTTTAGGAAAAAAATATCCAGTTGAAACTATAAAAAATTGAAGTGTGATTTCAAAGTGCTGTTTTCTCTGTCTACAATAACTTTCAGCCTTGTTATTTCCTACCCGGTCCTTGCCCTTTATCAATTTCTGCTGCATCTTTAAGCAAGCAGTATTTGCTACTTAATATTAGAGAACGGCCATACATTCCTTCACAGTTTACCTTCTTAGTAAATTATAGTTTTATGTTGAAAATCTAGATAGGAATATATTTGTATCAGACATCCTGGTACATATCTGTTGGATGCTTGGATGGAAATCTCTGCCAAGTTAGCACCACTTTTAAACTAAGCACTGGACTGATTATGTACAGCCTTACCCAGATTTACAATAACTTTATGAAGGATAATTGTTACTGCCCTTATTTTACACAACTCAAGGAAATTGAGTCATAGAATGAAAAACCTGGTCAAAATCATGTGACCAATAAAACAGGGTTGAAATCAACATCTGACTGGAAAGTTTAAGTTCTTAAACTTTATCATATATATCAATTCAGTCTTGATAATATTTAATGTTTATACCTTTACTTTTCCTTTTCTGGGCTTTTTGAAATACAGCAAAGGATAGTATAGTGATGAGAAAATTCAGCACTTAAAAATGACTTTAAAAGTTTCTTTCTTTTATGCAATTGGATTCACATACTCATTGCATATATTTATACCTATTTATCAGTAGTATTTTCAGGGCATGTGCTTTTTAATTATGTTGAATTGCTCATAAAAATGATTGCATGACACCTTGGTCCACTTTTGTTAATTTTTTTAAAAAATTTTTATTGGTTATTCTCTTACTTTAATTTCTAATGTTATCCCCCTTCCTGGTTTCCCCTCTGAAAACCCCCTATCCTACCCACTATGCTTCTATCAGTGTACTCCCCAACCCACCTACCCATTCCTGCCTCAGCACCCTAGCATCCCCCTGCCCTGGGTCACCGAGCCTCCACAGGACCAAGGGGCTCCCCTCCCAGTGATGCCTGATAAGTCAGTCCTCTGTTACAAATTCAGCTGAAGCCATGAATCCCCCCATATATACTCTTTGGTTGGTGGTTTAGCTGCTGGGAGCTTTGGGGGAGGGGGTCTTGTTGGTCGATATTGTTGTTCTTATGGGGCTGCAAACCCTTCAGCTCCTTCAGTCCTTCTTCTAACTCCTCCTTTGGGGTCCCTGTGCTTAGTCCAATGGTTGGCTGCAAGCATCCGCATCTGTATCATAAGGATCAGTCAGAGACCCTAAGGAGACATCCATAGTAGGCTCCTGTCAGCAAGCACTTCTTCTTCTTATTATTATTAATTAGATATTTTCTTCATTTACATTTCCAATGCTACCCCATAAGTCCCCCAAACCCTCCCCCCTGTCCCCTCTTGACATCACCAATAGTGACTGGGTTTTGTGGTTACATATGGGATGGATCCCCAGGTGGGGCAGTCCCTGGATGGCCTTTACTTCAGTCTCTGCTCCACTCTTTGTCCCTGTATTTCTTTTAGACAGGAGCAATTCTAGGTTAAAATTTTGAGATAGGTAGGTGGCCCCATCTCACAACGGGGGTGCTGGGGGGAGGGCATGCTTAGCCTCATGCTGGTATAGGCCTATTCATACAAGTATAGGCCTACTTCATGACTGCCTCTTGTTAATAAATCACAAATAAACCAATACACAGTGGTGTAATTATATTACAATCCCCCCAAAATAAAAATATATTTAAAAAATAGGAAGATATATTTTGCAAAATCCACTCAGGTAAATGTGTACCCACTGGATTGTGGGGGTGTTTATTATCTGTGTTACCTATTTCCCCAATGTGTAGCATATAGTAACAAAAGCTCTCATTTTAACATTTTCTTATGATATGAATATAATATATAATCAAAATTGTCTGGGAATAATTATTACACTTATACTGCAGGAAAATTATTGTATTTCAACTGACCAGGACAATAACTCTCTAGGAAAAAGAAAACAGAAAGCTCATTTAGGTTTTCTTTTCTTTTCTTTTTTAAATACTTTTTTTTTTTTTTTTTTTTTTTGCTGTGCAGAGCTGAACTTTTTATTCTTTTTTTAAAAATACTTTTTATTAGGTATTTTCCTCATTTACATTTCCAATGCTATCCCAAAAGTCCCCCATACCCTTCCCCCCCACTCCCCTACCCATCTACTCCCACTTTTTGGCCCTGGCATTCCCCTGTACTGGGGCATATAAAGTTTGCCTGTCCAATGGGCCTCTCTTTCCAGTGATGGCCGACTAGGCCATCTTCTGCTACATATGCAGCTAGAGTCAAGAGCTCCGGGGTACTGCTTAGTTCATAATGTTGTTCCATCTATAGGGTTGCAGATCCCTTTAGCTCCTTGGCTACTTTCTCTAGCTCCTCCATTGGGGGCCCTGTGATCCATCCAATAGTTGACTGTGATCATCCACTTCTGTGTTTGCTAGACCCCGGCATAGTCTCACAAGAGACAGCTATATCTGGGTCCTTACAGCAAAATCTTGCTAGTGTATGCAATGGTGTCAGCGTTTGGAGGCTGATTATGGGTTGGAACCCTGGATATGGCAGGCTCTAGATGATCCATCCTTTTGATACAGCTCCAAACTTTGTCTCTGTAAGTAACTTCTTCCATGGGTGTTTTGTTCCCAATTCTAAAGAGGGGCAAAGTGTCCACACTTTGGTCTTTGTTCTTCTTGAGTTTCATGCGTTTAGCAAATTGTATCTTATATCTTGGGTATCCTAAGTTTCTGGGCTAATATCCACTTATCAATGAGTTCCCACTGGAACTACAGGGCTAAAATAAACCCTTTCTTCAAAAAAGTAATTGTGATTATTAATAAGAAATCTATAACATATCAAAATGCCTAGGCATTAAGTGTTTAATGTTGTTACTACAAAAGTCCTTTCTGTGCATTGTTATTTCAAAGAAATTGAAAGCTTTCATCGTGGATCATATTTACAAATTACTTTGGGCCATTACTACTTCCTTTTTATCAGCACATATGTATTTGTATTGTTGAAATTCAATCCTACCTTTTTATATGGAATCTTGGACTGTGACTCTAGGGAGCACTGCTAAAATCAGTGGGGAGTCTCTTTAACATAGACTATAAACAGCTATGCAGTAAGTCTTAGTTGATTTGCTATTCTGTTGTATAGTCTTCCAAAAGGTAACATTTTACTTTCATGAAATGTTTTTTTTTTTAATATTTTATTCTGTCACTGTTTGTGTCCCTTGCGACATCCAGATCCTCATTGTTCTCAGACCAAAGTGAGGACTTCCTTCAGTTTCTATTCCTCGAGCCCTAAGGAGACAAGATGTAAAGAAGGTGACCATTTACTTGAGATTCTGCCTCTTCTTTATTTAGTGGATGTTTTTGGTATACAATGTTACTCTAGGACAGAAGATTCAAATGGAAAAATCATTGTCTTGATAGCAGTAAGGAAAAGGTATATTGCGGTGGAGACAGAAGGAAAGAATATCTTTAAAGTCACTGATAATTTTATCTAAGATTAAGATCTGTTGGATACACTAAACCTAGAATATCCATTGAGAGTACTCCAGGTTGCAAAGCAATGAACAGTGTGACAAGAAACTCAAGTAATTGAGCACAATTTGGCTACCACTTTAGTTCATACCAAAGCCCATACAATTCATCTTGAAATTTCAAAAGACCCAAAGTGGGATCTGAGCTAATAAAAGTTTCTCTGTGGGTGATAAGTTCCTTTTAGCTCCACAGTGTAGGCTTGCAAAGAAAATTATCAAAGGTTAGGAATGTTTGAAGTATTAAGTGCTTGTCTAGCCAGTGGGTCGAACTACAAATCAGGGGGCAGAAGGCAGGGCTTCCTGTTCTTTAGTCAGAGTCAAGTGGGGAAACTAGCTTTGAAGTTCTGTTAAATTAAAACAGATTATAAAGGAAGCACACTGTATGATCTTTTTAAGAAAAGATGCAATCTGAGAAGAAGGAAGAGATGACTCATGAAAAGTCTCAGTTAATGGAAAACATTGTACCTTTTACACAACATGTAACTGTGAGTGGATGTGTGTACTCACCCCAGCTGTTATAAAGTATCTTATTTATGTTTGTACCATTTGGGGATTTTGACTAACCTTATCCTGTCTCTTACTATAAAGATTTGCTACTAATTCTGGCTTCCATGATTTTTATATTCAATCCAAAGTTGACTTGGATTTGCTACCAGTATGGTCTTTTTAATTTATATTTTAATTTGGTAGAAGTTCAGAACTGGTCCTAACTTGAGTTTACCTAATCTTCAAGAACCACTCTCAATAGAATTCATTAACCTACCTCTTAATCATATGGGAAGATAAATATATTTTGAGGATAGAGTTTTAATCTTTTAAATGTAATCATCATCTTTCAATAACTCATTGTAGAAATTAAATTTCAGTGAGTAGCAAATTTTAGAGAGGAAACCATATTCAAACACAGTAGAACATAAATTTGGACTTCAGTAGGAAAAGGAGAGGGGCAAAGAGATGGACAGGGAGGGAGGGAGGGAGGGAGGGAAAGAGAGAGAGAGAGAGAGAGAGAGAGAGAGAGAGAGAGAGAGAGAGAGAGAATTACCTCTTGAATGATGGAATGCTGGAACAGCTTGAATTGAAGTGCATCAAGTCAGTTCTCACTTCTTTTTCACACAAACACACACATATGTTGGTGTGTGTGTGTGTGTGTGTGTGTGTGTGTATTGCATTGCCATTTAATATAACACCATGCTTGCATATGCACATTGTCATGGTTTGAATGAGAATATTTGAATGCTTGGGCACCCGAGAGTAGAACTGATTTAAAGGATTGCCAGGATTAAGAAGAATGTCATTGTTGAAGTAGGTGTGTCTATGTTGAAAGAATTGTGTCACTGAGAATGACCTTTGTAACTTAAAAAAAAACATGCTTGGCTGCCTAGTCTTTCTCCTCTCTCCCCCCTCCCCCTCCAGCTCCCTCTACTGCTCCCACTCCCCCTCTCCCTCTCCCATCTCTCCTCTCCTCTCTGCTCTCTCTACTCTGTCTCTCTCCATCTCCTCTCTCTGTCTCTCTCTCTCCCTCTTTTCTCTTTGTCTCTTCTCTCCCTCTCTTCCTCCTTCCCTCCCCCTCCCTCTTCTTCCTTCTCCCTTCTTCTCTCTCTCCCTCTCCCTCTCCATCTATACTCTCCTCTCTCCTCTCTTTGTCTCCCTCCGTCTCCTCTCTCTCTCTCTCTCTCTCTCTCTCTCTCTCTCTCTCTCCTTTCTTACATCTTGGTCTCAGGAACTTCTTCAGCATAAACTCCTGTCTGTTTTCATGCTCCCTTCCGTGTTGACAATGGACTAAGTGATACTGTAAGCAAGCCCCAATTAAATGTCTTCTTTTATAAGAGTTGTCTTGATCATGGTGTTTCTTCTCAGCCATAGAACAGTGAGTAAGACACACATACACAGTTTTCGTATTCACTAAGTTAACTTGTATTTAAAAAGTATGTCCTACATTATAGCGCTAGGTAAAGTATGGGGAACATGAAGTAAACCGAATTATCCAGCATGTTCCCTCCGTGGGCTCACACCCTTCTGAGTATGTAGAACTGTTATCCTAACCTTTTTTTTTTCAGATTTAAGAAATATTTAAGTCAGTGTAATAAATAAGTTGGCAAAGATGTCAGTGGAGCAGACAAAAGCAGGTGCTCACTGTGCTTAATGAAGTCTGGAAGCATGTACTAGAAAAGATATTTATTTTAAGGACATCATGAAACAGGATTCGGAAAGGTTCCAAGTCGGTGATGGCGCTTCATAGATGCCTGATTAGCAAAGACAGAAAGGATGAAAACTTTACAGGTCCAGGTAGTCCATAAGCACATGCTTGTGAGAGAAAGGTAAGATGTCTGACGTACCCCCCCGACACACACACACACACACACACACACACACACACACACACACACACACATATATACACACACAAGTTATGGGAGCTATTTCAAGTTAATTAGTACCTGCTCTGTCCAAGTCTAAGTAATGAAATAATTTTTTTTTACATAGTGTACTGGCTAGTTTTGTGTCAACTTGACACAGCTGGGTTATCACAGAGAAAGGAGCTTCAGTTGAGGAAATGCCTCCATGAGAACCAACTCTAAGGCATTTTCTCAATTAGTGATCAAGGGGGAAAGGCCCCTTGTGGGTGGGGCCATCTCTGGGCTGGTAGTCTTGGGTTCTATAAGAGAGCAGGCTGAGCAAGCCAGGGGAGGCAAGCCAGTAAAGAACATCCCTCCATGGCCTCTGCATCAGCTCCTGCTCCCTGACCTGCTTGAGTTCCAGTCCTGACTTCCTTTGGTGATGAACAGCAGCATGGAAGTGTAAGCCGAATAAACCCTTTCCTCCCCACCTTGCTTCTTGGTCATGATGTTTGTGCAGGAATAGAAACCCTGACTAAGACAAATAGCAATAGATATGAATAGATTACTCATTTCTGTTTTCTAGGGGAGCAGGGAAAACTCTAAGTATGATCCACAAAAATATGCTAAAATCTTTGAATTTTTTTTTACTACAGGATATAGAAGACCATTGCAATACTTTAGGGAAGAATGCTATATAAGTTCTGGTGGTTTAGATTCATTGCATGAGGTTTGAACACAGGTTTTCCCATTCCTTTCCTTGGTTTCTTAATTTTTAATTTTTGAACGGTCACAGAGCTCTAAGAGACTATGGTACTTATAGACCCACTGCCCTCCACCTGTTCTGCCATCATCCTAAGAGCTGAGAGCTTTTGTCTTCTAAAAAGCATTTTTAAATGATTTTGTAAGTTGCTGAGCATAGTAAGAGTCTCAGAGTAAGAAATTGCTAATTAATCAATATATATGGGATAAACATATATTAAGGGAACAAGCTAGGTTAACAAGCTCACTGGAAAACTGACAAAGGAATGAATTTTAGACCTGCAAATAAAAAAGAAAGTAAGCAGAAATTAATAATTACACACACACACACACACACACACACACACATTTACAGTTAGTTTTGAAGGTACTTCTTTTTTAAAAAATCTTTTACATTCTGGTATTGTGACAGAGAGAAAAAGAAGTGATTCCTACATCTTAAATGCTCTGGTAGAGCCTAATGATGTTTCTTGAAAGTCAGAGTTTTAAAAAGAAATGAAAAAAAATAAGATTGTTTGCTTTTTGAGATAAATTATTTTTAATATATGAATATAGCAAAATTATAATCAGCTTCAGTATAAGTCAAATTATAATTTTGTAGTAAAGCACTATACACATATAAGGTTATAGAAAATACATAATAAAAAATTTTTTAAAAAAGAAAAAAACATCTTTTTTTAAAAAATTTTTTTTATTAGGTATTTTCCTCATTTACATTTTCAATGCTATCCCAAAGGTCCCCCATATCCACCCCCCTAACCCCCTACCCACCCACTCCCCCTTTTTGGCCCTGGCATTCCCCTGTACTGGGGCATCTAAAGTTGGCAAGTCCAATGGGCCTCTCTTTACAGTGATGGCCGACTAGGCCATCTTTTGATGCATATGCAGCTAGAGACAAGAGCTCCGGAGTACTGGTTAGTTCATATTGTTGTTCCACCTATAGGGTTGCAGTTCCCTTTAGCTCCTTGGGTAATATCTCTAGCTCCTGCATTGGGGGCCGTGTGATCCATCCAATAGCTGACTGTGATCATCCACTTCTGTGTTTGCTAGGCCCCGGCATAGTCTCACAAGAGAGAGCTATATCTGGGTCCTTTTAGCAAAATTTTGCTAGTGTGTGCAACATCTTTTTTTTTATTACGTATTTTCCTCAATTACATTTTCAATGCTATCCCAAAAGTCCCCCACACCCTCCCCCCCAACTCCCCTACCCACCCATTTCCATTTTTTGGCCCTGGCGTTCCCCTGTACTGGGGCATATAAAGTTTGCCTGACCAATGGGCCTCTTTCCAGTGATGGCCTATTAGGCCATCTTTTGATACATATGCAGCTAGAGTCAAGAGCTCTGGGGTACTGGTTAGTTCATAATGTTGTTCCACCGATAGGGTTGCAGATCTCTTTAGCTCCTTGGATACTTTCTCTAGCTCCTCCATTGGGGGCCCTGTGATCCATCCAATAGTCGACTGTGAGCATCCACTTCTGTGTTTGCTAGGCCCTGGCCTAGTCTCACAAGGGACAGCTATATCACGGTCATTGCAACTAAGGTTTGCTAGTGTATGCAATGGTGTCATCGTTTGGAGGCTAATTATGGGATGGATCCCTGGATATGGCAGTCTCTAGATGGTCCATCCTTTTGTCTCAGCTCCAAACTTTGTCTCTGTACCTCCTTCCATGGGTGATTGTTTCCAATTCTAAGAAGGGGCAAAGAGTCCACACTTTGGACTTCGGAAAAAAAACATCTTTTATTCATCCTAATATATGTGAATGGCTGAATTAAAGGGGGGAAGTGAATGTATCAGCAAATGCAAAAGGATGATGTGATTCTGTTTTTGTTTGATAGGAACATACTAGAAATTTCAAAGTCCTCCAGACCTCTGGATTAAATTCACACAAATCTCCTATTCGAACAAATATTCGTTGTAAGCTATTAGTGGTTAGTTGCTCAATTCTACAACAGGGCAGCAGTTACATTAGCAAGAAAAAAAAATAAAGGAGTCTCGAGATCCATCGGTGTATAGCATTCATTCAAGTAACGGATGAGAAAATGCATCCATAGAACTTGCCACACTTCAGTTATTTCCAGTTACTACTGTCTTCTTGGGGACCCAGGGTGTGGTATGATGGTGACTGTTGAGATATGAAATCCCCCCAAGGGTGCCATGGAGGCACACATACCTTGACAGTAACAATAGCTCTCTAACTGTTCTTACGGCTTCTTCAGGGAGAAGTCATGAGTCTTACTGGAAACCTAGACAAGTACCCATGGACCTTGGAGCAGAACCTACAGCGGCCACTTTACTATAGTAGAATAATCCCTTATTATATTCTAAATATTTATCTTTATACTCATAGACAACTTTAGGTCACTCCTCAAGAAAACTTATTTCAACAGAGACTATTACAGAAACCTACAGCTGATTAAAATAAAGATTTATGAAGCTTTGTCACCATTGACACATCTAAAATGCAAGTTTTGGACCTAAGGCTCAGTGATCACTGTGGAAAAGAGGACAGAAAGATTGTAAGATCCAGAAGAACAGAAAAGTTGACTGTGAGATTGTGTCTCCTAAACATTTTAGAAGCTGCACTCTGGAAGTCTTACCAACATGACCACCTCTGTAGGATGTGAAAAAGAATGGCATCAATGGTCATGTAACACAGAAAAAGGAGAACTATGGAGGCCTCAACCCTAGATGGAAAGGTACAGGAAATAAGGAATATTGAATTCAGGGGAAATAGTTCTGCACAGAAGAACAATTGGCTATCAAATAGGGAGTAATCACTCCTGAAAGCATAAATATATGAATAATATTATACAGAATGAGTGGGTTGTTTTTATACATTTAAGAGCACACACACACATGCCATGCAACAACAATTAAAAGGCCATGAATTGAAAGAGAGAGCACAGGTGTGACACACATGGTTAATCTGGAGGAAGTAAGGAGAGGAACAAAGGATATAATTTCAAAAGATACTATTCTTTTAACCTTTTATTGGTTCTTTGTGAATTTCATATCATGTACCCCAATCCCACTTATCTCCCTCTCCCCTCATACCTACTTTCCACCCTTGTAACCTCCCCACCAACAGAAAAAAAAAATCTCATTTAGAAGCTGTAGTGTGTCATGATGTGTTGTCCCCCAGTATACCCTTTGACCATACTTCTTTGCTTGCAAATGTTCATTGCAATGGCCCAATCTGGTACTAGGCCTATGGCTTCTGCTACTCTATTAATACTGGATCCTCACTGAAACTCCTCTTGGATATCTTGTTTTTGCTTTGTGTCATGGAGATTCTGTAGTTTTGAATCTGTAGGATTGGCCCCTTCATGAACCCCAGTAGTTCTTTGATGAGCCAGATGTTGGGTTGGGGCAATTCAAAGTCCTGGAACTGGGGCTGAGAAGTATCTGAGGTGGCCAGCCCTTCAACTCTCTCTGTCTCACCCTCTTGGGGCCTGCTCACGAGCTACTGTTAAAACCAGGGCCAGCTTTATCCTGCTGCAGAGGTGAGGTGTAGGGCCTGTTCTTTCGAGTGTGGCAACGAATGAGGAACACAGCCAGTTCCCTTACTCTTATGACCTCAGGCCAGTTTTCTTGCTTTCCATCAGTGGCAAGGGATGGGTAAAGGGAGGAGGGCATCGCTTCCTCTTCTGTGCCACATCAGAGCAGACAATAGGCAGGGCCTGCTCTCCTGCACTCATGCCCTAGGAATCAGCTCTACTGTGTTTCTCAGACAGTCATAGGGCCCACTCTCTCGAGGACTGTAGCTGGCTACGAGCAGGGTCAGATCTTCTACTCTCGTGCCCCCAGGGACAGCTCTCCCATGATGCCCAGGTGAGGGGCAGGGCCAGTTCTGTCCAGTCCTTAGACATCAACAAGTCCCCAGATGGCATTCAGACCAGGGATATCTGCCTGGCCTTTGGTCTCCTCCTGCTGCAGGGCTACAAATCCACTGTAGCACAGGTCAGGACCCCACCATGGTCCCAGGTGACATCACTAGCTATTCATATTAGGCTGTTCCTCATCACCCTCAGGTCTTCGGTTCTGCCTCTCTGTGCCCAGATCCTTTGGTTTCTCTTTCTCTTCCATTTCTCCACCACTTCCTTGCTCTTCACAGTGGTCCCTTGGGTATCTGAGTGTCTGGGGTCACCTCAGGATCTTTCTCAAGAAAGCTATGGCCTACTTGTGCAGGGCACAAGGCAGGGTGGGGCCTGCCCACTCCCTCTTCCCCACCTCTGCACACCAGCGTCAGGGTCATCTTAGGCAGGTGTTTTGTTTTCTTTTTTCAGGGAATATTAGGCTACTAATCATTCTGTTGTTCACAGTTCAGAACGCTGAGTGTAGACATAGCCTCTCTCCTCTCTGCCACCTGCAGATAATCCATTCCCACACATATTCACCAGGTTTCTGCTTGAATGAATTAGCAAACTCATTAAGCTCCTTAGTAGTGTAGCGAATTTCCTCATGGACTACACTTTCTACCTCCCCTCTAGGAGCCTGTTTTGCTTTGAGTCTGGTTACAGGTCTAGAAGAAACTATTGGTGGGCCGTGAGCAGACTCTGCAAAATTAATTTCCTCATGTGGGGAAGGCATTATTTCAAGGGGTGGGGCTGAGGGTACTACTTCCTCAGGTGGGGCAAACCCTTGAGAATCTGAAGATTCAAAATTCTCAGCTTCAACATGGTCTTCCCACACATCCCCGTCCCATGTTGTAGGATCCCATTCTTTGCCAATTAGAGCCCTTACTTTAACTGTCGACACACTCTGAGGCTGAGACTTGAATTTTCGCTGTAGTTCAGCCAACCTTACAATGAGAGTTTCTGTTTGATTTTCTGCAACTTGAGCTCTATTGCTACAAGAGAGAAGATTCTCCTCAAGGACACACTTAGCAACTTTTAGATCGTTTACTTGTGTCTGGAGCCTTTCGATTTTATCACACAACTCCTTCCTTTCATTCATCATTTTTTCCACAGATACTAAGAGCAGCCAGCCAGTAAAATCATTTTTCGATTTTTTCCCCATCTTGTAGAAAGCTTTGTGCACTGAATCACCTAATTCATTAAGAAAATCAAGGGCATTAGCTTCTTTAAGTTCGGAATATAGTTTCAACCATGGGTCTTCAAAATTCTCTGAGCTCCCAGGAGGGAGAGAATCTGGAGAGGTTTCAATAGTTGAAAGTGCTGGTTGATCAACAAGCCAATTCCAGAATTTTAAAAGATTCATCCTTGTACTTCTGTTACTCTAGAACCACCCCACTTCTGGTACCAACTTCTGTATTAGTCAGGGTTCTCTAGAGTCACAGAACTTACGGATAGTCTCTAGTTAGTAAAGGAATTTATTGATGACTTACAGTCGGCAGCCCAATTCCCAACAATTGTTCAGTCGCAGCTGTGAATGGAAGTCCAAGGATCTAGCAGTTACTCAGTCTCACGCAGCAAGCAGGCGAAGGAGCAGGAGCAAGAGCAAGAGCTAGACTCCCTTCTTCCAATGTCCTTATATTGTCTCCAGCAAAAGGTGTAGCCCAGATTAAAGGTGTGTTCCACCACACCTTTAATCCCAGATGAAAGGCATAGCCCAGATTAAAGGTGTGTTCCTTAACTCGGAGATTCAATCTTCTGGAATCCATAGCCACTATGGCTCAAGATCTTCAAACCAAGATCCAGATAAGGATCTCCAAGCCTCCAGATAAGGGTCACTGGTGAGCCTTCCAATTCTGGATTGTAGTTCATTCCAAATATTGTCAAGTTGACAACCAGGAATAGCCACTACAATCCACCCCTTGTCAACTTGACACAAATAATATCTCATGTTCACATGAAACAATAACAAGGTTGTAAATACGCCTAACATGATATAACTATCCCTCGTACAATCGCAAACGCATTAGTAAATTTACAATGGGCATTCATATTACTTTATAATCCTCGTTTCTGCAACTGGTTACGTGGCCTTAATTGGTATTTATAACTACCTTCCTCTACTACCCATTCTGTATTTCCTTCACCTTCAGCCAGCACCTCAGCAGGTCTTGGCTCTTTTCCTGGAGGATTGACCCATACCTTCATTCCTGATGGGTCTGCGTCCTTTGTCATCCTGCTTGGATTAGGCTGTTGTAGTTTCCCATTGACTTTAATCACAGGACATGGTAGTACTAAGAGACGCCCTAAGGGATCTCCTACACTCCAGACATAATCTTGCTTACCACCATTGTGAAGAGGTAATCCAATTTCCCCATGGTAATCTGGATCTATCACCCCTCCTAACACTGTTATTCCTTTTTTAGCCTGTTGGTTTAAGGGCATTAGAAGCCCAAAATGACCAGGGGGAAGTCTGAGCTTCCAGTTCAATGGAATGTTTGTTGTAGCTCCTGGTAGGAGCACTCCCTTCTCTGGAGCCAAAACTTCTAGGCCAGCAGAACCTAGAGTTATGGGGACAGGAAGCAAAAATTTTCCTAGAGGGTCACTAGGAGTGATAGTAAGTGGAACTATTCCGTTTTCCACCCCTTGATTCCTGGACCCATGAATCCTGGCTATGGGTGAAACTGTACCATATATCGAGCGCTGATTCAAAGCATATACTGCCTTCTGAAGAACTCTGCCCCAGCCTTCCAAGCTGTTACCACCTAATTGGCGCTGTAACTGCGTCTTCAAAAGGCCATTCCATCTTTCTATCAGCCCAGCTGCTTCAGGATGATGGGGAATGTGGTAAGACCAGTGAATTCCATGATCGTGAGCCCACTGTCGTACTTCTCTGGCTGTGAAATGAGTTCCTTGGTCAGAAGCAATACTGTGTGGAATACCATGACGATAGATGAGGCATTCTGTCAGTCCGTGAATGGTGGTTTTAGCAGAGGCATTACGTGCAGGAAAGGCAAATCCATAACCAGAATAAGTATCTACTCCAGTAAGAACAAAACGCTGTCCTTTCCACGAAGGAAGTGGTCCAATGTAGTCAACCTGCCACCAGGTTGCTGGCTGGTCACCTCGAGGAATGGTGCCATATCTGGGGCTCAGTGTTGGTTTCTGCTGTTGGCAGATCTGGCAATCAGCAGCAGCCGTAGCCAGGTCAGCTTTGGTGAGTGGAAGCCTGTGTTGCTGAGCCCAAGCATAACCTCCATCTCGACCACCATGGCCACTTTGTTCATGTGCCCATTGAGCAATGACAGGGATGGCTGGGGAGAGAGGCTGACTGTCCACAGAACGGGTCATCTTATCCACTTGATTATTGAACTCCTCCTCGGCTGAAGTCACCTTTTGGTGAGCATTTACATGGGACACAAATATCTTCACATCCTTTGCCCATTTGGAGAGATCTATCCACATACTTCTTCCCCAGATGTCTTTCTCACCAATTTTCCAATTGTGATCTTTCCAAGTGCCTGACCATCCAGCCAATCCATTGGCTACAGCCCATGAGTCAGTGAATAATCGTACATCTGGCCATTTCTTCTTGCAAACAAACTGTAATACCATGTGTACTGCCCGAAGTTCTGCCCACTGTGAAGATTTCCCTTCACCTGTGTCTTTCAGGGTTGTCCCAGAAAGGGGTTGTAATGCTGCAGCTGTCCACTTCTGGGTGGTGCCTGCATAACGTGCAGAGCCATCAGTAAACCAGGCTCTAGTCTTCTCCTCTTCGGTCAGTTGATCATAGGGAACACCCCATGAGGCTATAGGCACATGTTTGGGAGCAGATGGCATTGTAACAGGAGTAGAAACCATAGGCATTTGAGCAACTTCTTCATGTAACTTGCTTGTGCCTTCAGGACCTGCTTTGGCCCGATCACGTATATACCACTTCCATTTGATAATAGACTGCTGCTGTGCGCGTCCCACTTTATGACTTGCAGGGTCTGATAGTACCCAGCTCATGATGGGTAGTTCAGGTCGCATAGTAACTTGGTGTCCTATTGTCAAACGTTCAGTTTCCACTAAGGCCCAATAGCAGGCCAAGAGCTGTTTTTCAAAGGGAGAATAGTTGTCTGCAGATGATGGCAGAGCTTTGCTCCAAAATCCCAAAGGTCTTTTCTGTGATTCACCTACAGGGGCCTGCCAGAGGCTCCAAACAGCATCTCTATCAGCCACAGACACCTCAAGTACCATCGGATCTGCTGGGTCATATGGTCCAAGTGGTAGAGCAGCCTGCACAGCAGCCTGGACCTGTTGAAGGGCCTTCTCCTGTTCCAGGCCCCACACAAAGCTAGCAGCTTTCCGAGTCACTTGGTAAATAGGCCTAAGTAACACACCCAAGTGAGGGATGTGTTGTCTCCAGAATCCAAATAGACCCACTAAACGTTGTGCTTCTTTCTTGGTTGTAGGAGGGGCCAGGTGCAATAACTTATCTTTCACCTTAGAAGGAATATCTCTGCATGCCCCACACCACTGGACTCCTAAGAATTTCACTGAGGTAGATGGTCCTTGAATTTTGGTTGGATTTATTTCCCATCCTCTGATACGCATATGTGTTACCAATGAGTCCAAAGTGGTTGCTACTTCCTGCTCACTTGGTCCAATCAGCATAATGTCATCAATATAGTGCACCAATGTGATATTTTGTGGAAGATCCAAACGATCAAGATCCCTTCTAACTAAATTATGACACAGGGCAGGAGAGTTAATATATCCTTGAGGCAAAACTGTGAAGGTATACTGTTGGCCTTGCCAACTGAAAGCAAATTGCTTCTGGTGGTCCTTATGGACAGGTACTGAGAAGAAGGCATTTGCCAGATCAATAGCCGCATACCAGGTGCCAGGAGATGTGTTAATTTGCTCAAGTAAGGAAACTACATCTGGTACAGCAGCTGCAATTGGAGTTACTACCTGATTTAGTTTTCGGTAATCAACTGTCATTCTCCATGATCCATCTGTTTTCTGCACTGGCCAGATAGGAGAGTTAAATGGAGATGTGGTGGGAACCACCACCCCTGCATCTTTCAAGTCCTTGATAGTGGCAGTAATTTCTGCAATTCCTCCAGGAATACGATACTGTTTTTGATTCACTATTTTCTTTGGCAGAGGCAACTCTAAAGGCTTCCATTTGGCCTTTCCAACCATAATAGCCCTCACTCTACAGTTCAGGGAACCAATATGAGAATTCTGCCAATTTCTGAGTATATCTATCCCAATTATACATTCTGGAACTGGGGAAATCACCACAGGATGTGTCCGGGGACCTACTGGACCTACTGTGAGTCGGACATCAGTCAAAACTCCATTAATCACCTGCCCTCCATAAGCCCCTACTTTAACTGGAGGGCCACAATGTTTCTTGGGATCCCCTGGGATCAGTGTCAACTCAGAACCAGTATCCAGCAGACCCCGAAAAGTCTGATTATTTCCTTTTCCCCAGTGTACAGTTACCCTTGTAAAAGGCCGTAGGTCCCTCTGGGGAAGAACTGGAGAAAGGGTAACAGCAAAACCTTTGAGTGTCTTATCAAGATCCTTCCTCAGAGGAACCTGGCCACCCCTTCATTCAAGGGGTTCTGGATCTGCAAACTGTCTCAAGTCTGGAAATTGATTCACTGGCCGAGATTGCTGTTTACCACGATCTAATGTAGCCTTTCTTTCATTTGGCTGTTTACCACGATCTAATGTAGCCTTTCTTTCATTTGTTTGAGAATTTTTCTGCTTATACAGATCAAACAAATATGCAGTAGGCTTCCTATGTATTTCATTCCTGGAAACACCATGATTGGTTAGCCAGTACCAAAGGTCCAACCGAGTCATGCCATTATAAATTTCACCTCTCCTGTGCTGACCATTACTGGGTATGTTATTATAAACATTCTTTTGTCTACGCTGTCCATTATAATAACTAGAATCACCTTGTCTCCGGCGATTCAATGCTGCCACCTGGCCCTTGTTACCTCGGAATCCAACTAAACCCAGTGAATTTAATTCATCTAATTGAGCAGAAGCATCTCCAATGCTAAGATCTGGCACAAGGAAAAGGGAAAGAACAAAACCCTTCAAATGTGCTGGTGCCCCTCTCACCAATTTGCGTCTTATAGAGCTAGTGAAAGGCATATCTTCTGGACCTTCCCATTGTGGACAATTATGCTTTACACAATATATCCACTCTAGCATTGCAATTTCCCTAAGTCTTAAAATCCCTTCATCAACACTAAGCCACGGAATATCAGGCATCTCCAAGTCATTTCCAGTAGGCCATCTTTTGATAAACACCTCAGCCAACCATTCAAACAAACTTTTGACACCTTTTTTAACTATGCGAGCTTCCGTATTAAACCTAGAATCTCTACTCAGAGGACCCATGTCAATAAACTCAGCCTGCTCTAGTCTTATGTTCCTTCCACCCTTATCCCACACCCTTAAAATCCATTCCCACACATATTCACCAGGTTTCTGCTTGAATGAATTAGCAAACTCATTAAGCTCCTTAGTAGTGTAGCGAATTTCCTCATGGACTACACTTTCTACCTCCCCTCTAGGAGCCTGTTTTGCTTTGAGTCTGGTTACAGGTCTAGAAGAAACTATTGGTGGGCCGTGAGCAGACTCTGCAAAATTAATTTCCTCATGTGGGGAAGGCATTATTTCAAGGGGTGGGGCTGAGGGTACTACTTCCTCAGGTGGGGCAAACCCTTGAGAATCTGAAGATTCAAAATTCTCAGCTTCAACATGGTCTTCCCACACATCCCCGTCCCATGTTGTAGGATCCCATTCTTTGCCAATTAGAGCCCTTACTTTAACTGTCGACACACTCTGAGGCTGAGACTTGAATTTTCGCTGTAGTTCAGCCAACCTTACAATGAGAGTTTCTGTTTGATTTTCTGCAACTTGAGCTCTATTGCTACAAGAGAGAAGATTCTCCTCAAGGACACACTTAGCAACTTTTAGATCGTTTACTTGTGTCTGGAGCCTTTCGATTTTATCACACAACTCCTTCCTTTCATTCATCATTTTTTCCACAGATACTAAGAGCAGCCAGCCAGTAAAATCATTTTTCGATTTTTTCCCCATCTTGTAGAAAGCTTTGTGCACTGAATCACCTAATTCATTAAGAAAATCAAGGGCATTAGCTTCTTTAAGTTCGGAATATAGTTTCAACCATGGGTCTTCAAAATTCTCTGAGCTCCCAGGAGGGAGAGAATCTGGAGAGGTTTCAATAGTTGAAAGTGCTGGTTGATCAACAAGCCAATTCCAGAATTTTAAAAGATTCATCCTTGTACTTCTGTTACTCTAGAACCACCCCACTTCTGGTACCAACTTCTGTATTAGTCAGGGTTCTCTAGAGTCACAGAACTTACGGATAGTCTCTAGTTAGTAAAGGAATTTATTGATGACTTACAGTCGGCAGCCCAATTCCCAACAATTGTTCAGTCGCAGCTGTGAATGGAAGTCCAAGGATCTAGCAGTTACTCAGTCTCACGCAGCAAGCAGGCGAAGGAGCAGGAGCAAGAGCAAGAGCTAGACTCCCTTCTTCCAATGTCCTTATATTGTCTCCAGCAAAAGGTGTAGCCCAGATTAAAGGTGTGTTCCACCACACCTTTAATCCCAGATGAAAGGCATAGCCCAGATTAAAGGTGTGTTCCTTAACTCGGAGATTCAATCTTCTGGAATCCATAGCCACTATGGCTCAAGATCTTCAAACCAAGATCCAGATAAGGATCTCCAAGCCTCCAGATAAGGGTCACTGGTGAGCCTTCCAATTCTGGATTGTAGTTCATTCCAAATATTGTCAAGTTGACAACCAGGAATAGCCACTACAATATATATGTGTATATGTGTGTGTGTGTGTGTGTGTGTGTGTGTGTGTGTGTGTGTGTGTGAGAGAGAGAGAGAGAGAGAGAGAGAGAGAGAGAGAGAGAGAGAGAGAGAGATTTATCTGTATGTATACCTGCATGCCAGAAGAGGGCATCAGATCCCGGGATAGAATCTTATGTGGTTTGCTGAGAACTGAACTCAGGACCTCTGAAAGAGCAGGTAGTGATCATAATCACTGAACCACCTCTCCAGCCCAATTCTTTTGAGAATTTTATAGAGATAATTTGACCACAATCACCTTCCCTCCTGCACTCCTTCTGAATATCCTCCTTCTCCTCCCTACCTACTTAACTTTATGTTCATGTTCTCTCTCTGTCTGTCTCTGTCTCTTCCTGTATGTCTCTGTTTCTGTCTGTATGTCTGTCTCTCTTTCCTCTCCATTCAGCCCAATTTGTGCTGACAGACTACTTTTGGGTCTGGAGCCTGCCTTAACATACCAAGTGTCACAACATTAAAGAAAACTGACTGTCCCTTTTCCAGCTGCTACCAAATTCAAATAGATCCTCAGTTGGTGACAGCAATTCACACCTATCTCCTCCCCTCCTTCCTGGGTGTATTGGTTAATTTTGTCAGTTTGACACAAGCTAGGGTCATCTGGAAAAATGTAACCATAATTGAGAAATATTCCTCCATACTATTTGCCAGTTATCAAGTCCATGGCGGAGCGTGGGTGGGGGGATTTTCTTCATTAGTGATTGAGGAGAGCCTAGTCCATTATGGGTGGAGCCAGTCCTGAGCTGGTAGTCCTGAATTTATAGAAAAAGTTGCCTGAGCAAGATATGGTGAGGGGGCAAGCTAGTAAGAAACAGTCCTCTACAGTCTCTGCTTCTAGGTTTCTGCCCTGTTTGAGTTATTGGACTTTTAAATATGAGTTATCTGGGGAGCCATATACCCTCCTCTACCCAGCCTTCCCATTCTCCACCCTGTTAAATCCATCCACTTCTGTTTTCTATATTGCCATTGCTATGAAGGGCGAACAGAAGACATTTTCAAAAATTAAAGTTTACAATGTCATTAAATATTCGACTTCATTTTTAGAAGTTTGAAAACGATTTTAGCCCACAAATCTCAGCATATTTCCTAAATACGTTTTGCTGAATCCCAGTAAATCTCAGCATGCCTTTGATTTCAGCTCGCCTTGTGCCTTGTACCTGCTTCACAGATAAGTGCTTTCAACAAACACTTCTACTCATAGAGTTCTCAGTACTTTTGGGAAACTAGGCATGTAAGAGTCACAGGACGCTTGGTAATAGTTCTGATGCTTTCCTCTCGTTAGGCATTTTGCTTTTGTCAAAGCTAGGCAAAGGCATGATTGGCATGGCTAACAGTACGTACAGCCCAGGTAATTTATTAATAACTTTAGGCTCTCTCTCTTCTTTACCATTATTAGTCAAGTCCATTGCTGAATGAAAATTAGAAAGCGGAAATCACTGACTGGCAGATCGATGCATCTTTCTACATTATTTTCCTTGTTCCACCACTTTCTTAGGGATTTTACACTCAGCATCAAGTTTCTTCCCTTTTCCGTATAGTGGCTTGAACAGGTTTTCACAGGCTTCATTCTTTCTACTCTGCATTCTCTGTATTACTTTCCATCATCTTTATACTTCTACAGTGTATCACATATTTCAGAAAATCTTGGAATCAATGTATCATTGTTTAAGGCATTCTAAATGTCACTCAGAAAGTACTTTAATTAGAATGTTATATCAAGAAATACATAAGGTATATTTAAAAGCTGCAGTTTCACATGGTTTAAGCATCGATTATCTCATTCTCCAAAGACATTAGAGTTTTCTTTTGAAATAGTAAAAATATTGCATGCATGCTTAAAATCACACCATGTCTTTTGAAATAGTCCGATTGCAAAGGTTTAGCTATAGTAAAAAGATTTTTGGAGGGCGGAGTTGTTTGTTTATGAACTTTACTGCTATCTGGAATTAGCTTGGCTTACCATTGCCCTAATGCAATTTACATATTATTTATATATCATATCAATCATCTGGTATGCTATATCCATTCAGATTACAGCCACAGAAATTACAGCATGGGAAAGTTAGTGGAGCATTCCAAGTTTCAGCATGTAATGTTGTAGTGTTTGCACTATGAACAGACTCAGCAGTTGATTCTTTTAAGCATTTCCTGTGCTTAGTGATTTGTACACAGCTACCACCTTTATGTCCAGAGGCACTATCTATTCCATATAATTTATGTAAAAAATCAACATTATGTGATGTCTTGTATCTCCAGAGAAAGGGTTTTTATCTGACAACAAGGGGGTTTACCTTGCCTGTATTTTTATGGTCAGTTCTCTTGAATGAAGCCATAACCTTCATTCTGAATAGCCAAAGGAATCCAGGGCTCGAAGTCCTGAGATATTCCAGGTATTAGCAAAGAACTCAGGATTATTTTCTCTTAGAAGCTAAATCCAATTCTGCCTTCCTTGCTTTTAAGACATATGCTAGGATCTAAGTGGATCAAGGAACTTCACATAAAACCAGAGACACTGAAACTTATAGAGGAGAAAGTGGGGAAAAGCCTTGAAGATATGGGCACAGGGGAAAAATTCCTGAACAGAACAGCAATGGCTTGTGCTGTAAAATCGAGAATTGACAAATGGGACCTCATGAAACTCCAAAGTTTCTGCAAGGCAAAAGACACCGTCAATAAGACAAAAAGACCACCAACAGATTGGGAAAGGATGTTTACCTATCCTAAATCAGATAGAGGACTAATATCCAACATATATAAAGAACTCAAGAAGGTGGACTTCAGAAAATCAAATAACCCCATTAAAAATGGGGCTCAGAACTGAACAAAGAATTCTCACCTGAGGAATACCGAATGGCAGAGAAGCACCTGAAAAAATGTTCAACATCCTTAATCATCAGGGAAATGCAAATCAAAACAACCCTGAGATTCCAACTCACATCAGTCAGAATGGCTAAGATCAAAAATTCAGGTGACAGCAGATGCTGGCGTGGATGTGGAGAAAGAGGAACACTCCTCCATTGTTGGTGGGATTGCAGGCTTGTACAACCACTCTGGAAATCAGTCTGGTGGTTCCTCAGAAAATTGGACATAGTACTACCGGAGGATCCCGCAATACCTCTCCTGGGCATATAACCAGAAGATGCCCCAACTGGTAAGAAGGACACATGCTCCACTATGTTCATAGCAGCCTTATTTATAATAGCCAGAAGCTGGAAAGAACCCAGATGCCCCTCAACAGAGGAATGGATACAGAAAATGTGGTACATCTACACAATGGAGTACTACTCAGCTATTAAAAAGAATGAATTTATGAAATTCCTAGGCAAATGGATGGACCTGGAGGGCATCATCCTGAGTGAGGTAACACAGTCACAAAGGAACTCACACAATATGTACTCACTGATAAGTGGATATTAGCCCAAAACCTAGGATACCCAAGATATAAGATACAATTTGCTAAACACATGAAACTCAAGAAAAATGAAGACTGAAGTGTGGACACTATGCCCCTCCTTAGAAGTGGGAACAAAACACCCATGGAAGGAGTTACAGAGACAAAGTTTGGAGGTGAGACGAAAGGATGGACCATGTAAAGACTGCCATATCCAGGGATCCACCCCATAATCAGCATCCAAACGCTGACACCATTGCATACACTAGCAAGATTTTATCAAAAGGACCCAGATGTAGCTGTCTCTTGTGAGACTATGCTGGGGCCTAGCAAACACAGAAGTGGATGCTCACAGTCAGCTAATGGATGGATCACAGGGCTCCCAATGGAGGAGCTAGAGAAAGTACCCAAGGAGCTAAAGGGATCTGCAACCCTATAGGTTGAACAACATTATGAACTAACCAGTACCCCGGAGCTCTTGACTCTAGCTGCATGTGTATCAAAAGATGGCCTAGTTGGCCATCACTGGAAAGAGAGGCCCATTGGACTTGCAAACTTTATATGCCCCAGTACAGGGGAACGCCAGAGCCAAAAAGGGGGAGTGGGTGGGTAGGGGAGTGGGGGTGGGTGGGTATGGGGGACTTTTTGTATAGCATTGGAAATGTAAATGAGCTAAATACCTAATAAAAAATGGATAAAAAAAGAAATAAAAAACATATGCTAGGAGACCTAGTTTCTTTCAAGTCTTTCATTTGGTTTCTTCTTTCTCCTCCTCTTCCTCTTCTATCTCCTTTTATTCTCCTTCTCCTCTTCCTTCCTTGTCTTTCTTCTTTCTTCCTTCTCCTTCTTTTTATTCCTCCTCTCACTTCCTCCTTCCTCCTCTTTCCTTCTCCTTCCTCCTGCACCCCCTCCATCCTCCTTCTTCCTCCTTGTCTTCCTCCTTCTTCTTCTCCAGTTCTCTATGTCCTTGCTGAGTCCATAACACTACCATTACCCAGTTTGGTTCTTATGTGGTGTGGTTTTGCAAATGAGAATATATATGTGAATGTTTAATTAATTATATTTAGTTGAAATTATAAAACAATCTCACGGTAATAATTTGGAGTCCTTGAAATTTGTATGTCAGAGGGCAGCATTGAGTAGGAAGAGGGGGGTGGTAGAGATGGAAAGGATTTTGATTTAGGCGATGGCAGTCTTCTAAGAAAGTTGGGAGGAATAAAACATGCTGTGGGTGGGTAGGAAAGGTGTGGAGTCTTGCTTCTTAGTTAAGGAAAATAGCTGAGGGGGTTACTTAAAGTTATTTCTCTCCTGCCTTGGATTAGATTCATGCTTGCAAAGTTTAGCCTTTATCTCTGCATCATTTTCTGCCTGCAGGATCATTTGTTTACTGCTTTCGAATTTATGGTTGTTTACAGGGTCCAGGACATTCCACCATTTCTCACCTAAGACTTGAGAATACATTATTTTTACACGTAAAACTTCAAATATTGTGACGCTAAAACAGAGTGGGCTTGGCACGATATTAAAGCAAAAGATTGTGACTTTCATTGAATTGTGAGAGAAGGCAGGTCCTGTAGAAAGGCAAAAGCCAGGCAGGGAAACACACCTGTGTGTTTTAAATTTTCTCAGCTTCGTCTTTATTAAGAGTCATTTTATCTTTTGATTTGTTTGAGAATAGCCTTCTGAGACTTAACCCACACATTACACAATTCACCCTCTCAAGGGGTAGGTACACTACAGTGAATTCTAGTTTCTTCAGGGTTATGGTGTGGTTACCATATTCGATTTAAGAGTATT
This sequence comes from Mus musculus, assembly GCF_000001635.26. Classification (NCBI taxonomy): domain Eukaryota; kingdom Metazoa; phylum Chordata; class Mammalia; order Rodentia; family Muridae; genus Mus; species Mus musculus. The sequence continues at coordinate 107,124,387 of NC_000076.6, read as the reverse complement.
TTTATTACTCCAAAGAAATCTCACAACCGTGTGTTCTCTCAAAGAGAGTCAGCATAACTCCAAAGGGAGTTAGAAGGGAGGAAAGGTTCCAAGTCCTTTGTATTCCTGCCTCTAAATACTGTGGAATGGACAGGCAGGTGCCTCCTGCTCTCAGCTTGGCTGTTGTCGCTAGTGGCCAGACCTGTCAATCACTCCTGGAAACACGCCCCCCCCCCCAACCCTGCTGGGTAACCCTCCTTCCACACCTCCTCTAGGTTGCCAAGAAATCCTGGAACAAATGATGCCCCGGAGCTGCTTGTGGTTTTAGTAAGTAGGGTTTGAGTTGAATTTTAAACAAAGAAATAAATGTGTAAAGGAAAATGATATCCCAGAGCCTCACTATAATGTCCAAAGTTATATGCTTTTGCTTTAGGAAAGAGACACATGCTTTATTTTAAATAAGCCATTGGGCCCTTTGGGCTTTTTCTAGGCGTCTTTGTGTGTATCTAAGTCCTATTAAACTCTCTGTCAAATTGCAAGTGACTGTCATGGGCTGAAAATGCGTGTAAGAGTTGAATTTAGGGGTGACGCAACTCAACCCCTATAAACTCCTGGCCACTTTCCCCAGGCCTCCGTTCCAGCCTGTTGCTTTCTTGCTGACTCCAGGTCGGTTTTTATCGCAGACTTCAGTTTGACTTCCAAACTTCGGGGCTAGGGGCTCACCTCTTGATTAGCCCCGCCTCCTGCAGGCTCCCCCTCGGGGCTAGTGCCACAGCTGTTGGGACTGCAAACTGCTCCGACTGCAGCTAGGGACAGAGAGAAAGTATGAAGCCATCCTGGTTGCAATGTCGCAAAGTAACAGGCGCCGGGACGCTTGGGGCACCTCTGCCAGGATCCCCTTCAGTAAGAGGAGCCGCTGTGACCCGAAGGGCTTTGGTGGCCGGGTTTGGGGGCAGGGGCTGCAGGGCTCTGACCACCGGCAGTGGTGGTGAGTACAAGACCCACTTCGCAGCCTCTGTGGCTGACCCCGAAAGATTCTGGGGTAAAGCTGCTGAGCAGATCAGTTGGTACAAGCCCTGGACCAAAACTCTAGAGAGCAGATACCCGCCTTCCACAAGTTGGTGAGTGGTGTCTTAGTCATTTCCATTATCTCCTAACTTCTTAGATGCCAAGGCTGGAAGGTCTGGGACCAGGGATCTAAAGTTCTAAGAATGAAAAGAAAATCAAAATGTACGATGCCTTCAGCTATTGCTTGTTTGTTGGTTTCATTCTCATAGCTGTCCTACATTCTCTTTCTGAAGTTCTTGGTTATCTAGGGTGATCCCAGTGCCACAGAGGTTGACTTGCCAAGGCCCTGCTTGGCAGTGGGGATGAAGTTAAGTGACCAAAACAAAGGCTCAGGAAAACAAAGGCTTGGCTTGCATGGACTCTGCTGACTAGAAGAGGAGATCCTGTGTAAACAAATATAGAGTGTGTAATAGACTAGGGAATTATGGAGGGAGAAAGGGGGAAGGGCTGAGCAAGCCCTGGAAAGATTAGATCTCATCATTTCAAAGCTGAAGTGATCTTAGTATCAAAGTTCAAGGGGGTACCAGAGAGCCTGAAGTAACGGACACTGTAACTGTGTTATCTGGAGAAGTGAGAGAAAGGAGTTGGGGTAAAAGGAGGATTAGATAGTGTGCTAGGTACCATAGGCTTGTGCGTATGAAACCCCAGGATTGCCTAGGGGCTGATAGAGGCCAGGTGACCCATGGAGTCACAGTAGGAAGAAAGCTTTCATCTTGACATTTCAATTATAAATCCTTTCAAACATTGCTTTTATATTCAAAGGAGAAGACATTGTAGAAAAGTGTCTTTAGGCTACTGAGAGAGTGAGGCCCACAGACATGGAGTTTCTGGGTGCCTAGCCCTTTAAGGATATGGCTTCTCCCATCTGCTAGTTATTAGGAAATATTATCTGTAAAATTTGAAAAAAGAGCTTCGTAGCAGATGAGGGCAGTGCATTGGTCAAGCTGCCCTCTGTCTGTTCGGTTGATGACTTTATTCTCAGAACAGAGAATCTGTAATGAGAGTGAGAGGAGTCCCTTTTGCGTCTTCATCCTGCCTTGTTCCCTTTTGGTTTTGTTTGTGGGAATGTTTCCATGGTGATTCACATGCCCCCCCCCCCCACACACACACAATTTCATTTCTTATTCTAGTAGTATATGATCCATTCACTTTTTTTGTGGTGACAGCGAACTAGGCAGTAAGTATATAGCCATGGGTGAGTAACAGTGTTAGCTCTCTGGAACACATTGCCTGTGACTTAATCTCCATTTTTTTTCTTCCTTAAAATCAAGTCATTAGTTTGAGGATTAGCTGATTAAAGAAACAAGACTGGGTGACCCTGTGGATTAGACTGTAATTGTTATTAGTGGAAAAGCTAACTTTTTAGTTTTCATTTTGCAATCATGGTAGGAACAGGAAGCTTTTTTATTGCCCTTCATATGACAACAGAGATTATCACCCAAGGTTGTTCTCAAAGCTCAGTATATCTGTCATAAATTACTGCTCTCTAATAGTCTTATGTGGCTACCTTTACCACAAAACCAATATGCAAAGATTTCAGGTAGAAGGTCACTGGGGGCTGGTGAGATTGGCTCAGTTGGTAGAGGTTAGGATCTTGATGCCAGTATTGACAGCTTAGGTTCAGTCCTGGGGACTCTCAGGGCAGAAGAAGAGAACAGACTCCCAAAAGTTGTTTTGTTTTGTTTTGTTTTTTTTTTTTTTTTTTTATGGGAGGGGAGGGGATATCTGTATCCATGTTGTAACACACAGGTGCGCACGCGCGCGCGCGCGCACACACACACACACACACACACACACACTAAATAAACAAAGTTAACAATTTTACAAAGAGGTCACTGGGATACTGTCACTGAAACCTGAAGATAGTCAAATAAGTCTTGGGCAATGGCAGTGACAGAAGAGAGACTGAAGTGAGTCCATAGGCCCAGCATGGGTCAGTGAAGCTCCAAGAAACAGCAAAGAAAGAAAAATTAATGCCCGTGGCAGAAGGTGACTTAGGACACAAGAGCTCCTTCCAAAGACTTGTTTTTCTTCTTTAAACTCAAACTTTTAGTGGAAATTTTAAAAGTTGTGCAAGTAACATACTGCTTTTAACAAGAACTTTTGAAGATTTGTATGTCAATCATTTTAATCCGTGGTAGATCACTAGCATTTGCTAACGTTGCACCTGAATTATTCATCTTTGAACTCAAGGGTCAAGATCTCTCTTACCTCTTTCCTGGCATCCTAGATTAATACAATTTTTTAGTCTCATTAAGTTCAGAGGTTTCATTCAGTGTTTCTGAAGTCATTTGGTTGGCGTAGCAAAGTTGAAGTGGACAGAGATGGGGCAGCAAAGTTCCATTTCATTCAGTAGATGGCTTCCTTTTGAGTTACTGCTATTATTATACTGTATTGTTATATAATTTGTGGATATTACTGTTTGGTTAGTGATTACCAATAGGGCCAAACACTAAGAAAGGCAAATGTTCTTCACCGTCCTAAGTATCTCTGTGCCTAGAGTAGAGTTAGCATGCATTTTTAAAGACAATAGTCCAATAGCAGCATTTTCGACAAGAGGAGTTTCATTGCTGTATTTGAGTAGTAAGTGAGTGTAACCATGAGTTGATGTGAGGTAACTGCCTACTTTTCTCAAGCAGAACAGAGGGATTGCTTATAGGCAACTTCAGGTTTCCAGTTGTGGCGGACGTACTTTGGTTTAGTGTCTGATTTCTGTGGACTCACCTCAACCTACGTGTGTTCTCTTTCAGTAAAAGCCCATCTTGTCATTTTAATCATGAAACTTTTCTCAGAATGTGTGGGTCTGTCAAAGCACTTAACACACATGGCACAAAGTCTCTGACTATCTTACACGCACAGGCATACAAACATGGGATATAAGTTTTGAGGATGTCATGTACTTTTCGCAACATAAGAAGCTCACTGAAATTCATCTCTAGCTCTTTGCTCTGAGATGACTGAACAGGGAAGGCCAACATTAAACCGGTGGATTAAAGTTGCCAAAACAAACAAAGAAACAAACAAAAACCAACCAACCAAACAAACAAACAACCACCCAACCAACCAAACAACCAACCAAAAAAACAAAAAAACAACCAGAAACACAAAAAGCTTTGCTCATAGCATGGTCACGCCTTCTTGATACTTTGCTTTCTGGGTGATAATGTCTCTATTTGAGAGACTCTCATTGGGGCATTGTAATCAGAAGGGGAGCAATGTAATGTCTTTAATCTTGGAACACAATAGTTGACATTCTGGATCCTTTTTCTCGGAGGATTAGACATTCTTTTGCCTATCCTGAAATTGAAATGCCACTGCCCCACTCTCCAGTATTAGGCAATTTAGTTCTTTATTCAGATTGTAGTTTAGGTTCTGAGCTATCAAGATTGATTCTTCTCTATAGAAGCATCGGAATTCAATTTTTATCCCATATTTATTTAAATGATACTCAGTGTTAAGATTCTCAGTTTCTGGGAGGCTGATGCAATGACTTAGTGGGTATAGGCACCTAACACCAAATATGGGAAACAGTTCAACTCCTGGAATCCATCTGTTGGGAGGATAGAATCAATTCTGCAAAGTTGTCTTCTGGTCTCTACAGGTCCACCTTGGCGTGTTCCAAACTCAAATAGATAAATAAATAAGAGTCTCAGATATTGGATAAGAATCAAGTGTGTATCTTTATAAACTGAAAAGTATTATAAATGAAAAAGGGTATATAAACTAAATACATATTATTAAAAACTGAAAGAGACTAACTTTAGATTACTAGAAAATTATTTAATTTAGATTAACATTTCCTAGTGGAAATCGTGTGGTTTGAAGAAGTGCAAGGTGTTAATTTCCTGCTTTGGTTTTAATGTACAATACTTTAATCCTGCTAAGTCTTAAATTGGCTCAGAAGACTTTAAGGATACCAAGCTCTTATTCACTGTGTCTTCACTATAGAGAAAACAACTGGAGAGGTCATAAAAGGATTCAAGATGGTGATACATCAAGGACATCATTGCAAAACGATAATGGGGTGGACTGGGTGTAACTGTCAGGCAGAGAGCAGGGCAGATATTTTTATGAGCTAGTGTGTGCCAAGAAGGATTTAAAGAAAAAAAATGCTAGTCTTGGAATTCTAGATCTTTAAGTAGAACTCTGAAAGTTAGCAGAACATTTTTGTGTGGCAGACAGCATAGCATGGTAAATCCCTGGAGATAAGAAGGACTTAGGGCCCTTGGAAGTTAGTTAACAGTGCACCATGGATTTTACAGTGTTGCTTTTTTTTTTTTCCCTGAGTTGGCCATTCGGGCTTATTGGAGGCTTCAAAACGTGTGGAGTAGCAGTGAGCCAAGGCATTTACAGCTTCATAAGCTCTGGGTCATAACCCTGGGGAGGTCTGCGTATAACTGTGACTGGTTGAGGTGATGTTTTATTTATTTATGTTTGTGTGTGTTTATCAATGTATCCTTTCACAATATTGTACAAGCACATTATGCCCTCTGATTATTATAGTCCTCTCTCTACCATCTCTTATTCTTACCCTACTCCATCAGTTCCCATTTTCCCCACCAAGTCACTATCCCACTTTCATAGTTTCAATTTTATTTTACAAATCTTGTTTTGTGACCCATTGTATTTAGCCAAGGCACACATATGAAGCTATCTATCAGAGCATAAGTAACTCCAGAGGCTACCTCTATGAAAACAATGATCTCTTCCATGCCTTCCTACACTCTTCATGCCATGACTTCACAGGTGGGAAAGAGTCCCATGGACAGTCCCTCCTTCATCTATGATGGAATGTTTGTTTGCTGCCTCCGACATTGTACACACCAACAGGACAGTTGTGAGTTCCTGAGTGCTGTGGCCCATGTCTCACTCATAAGACAGCATTCCTTTACACCCTTGTCTATCCTTGGGCTCTTTCTGTTTTTCCATTATGGTTTTGAAACCTTGAAGGTACTGGTGGTGGTAGTGGTGGTGGTAGCAGTGCTGTGTGGCTGTGTGTGTTTCAAATTGTGAATATTGTTTAAATATTTGGTTATTTTATCTGAAATTAAACATTTTGCAAAGAGCTCTGTGTCTGAGTTTTTTGTTTGTTTGTTTGTTTGTTTGTTTTTTGTTTTGTTGTTGTTGTTGTTGTTTTGAGACAGGGTTTCTCTGTATAGCTCTGGCTGTCCTGGAATTCACTTTGTAGACCAGGCTGGCCTCAAGCTCAGAAATCTGCCTGCCTCTGCTTTCTGAGTGCTGGGATTAAAGGCGTGCGCCACCACACCCAGCTTGTCTGAGTTTCTCTTATAAACACCTCTAAACCCTACCCCTAAGAAAGAGAGGGAGAGAGACCGGGGTTAGAGGATGGGCAGGAGAGGGGGAGGGAGAAAGGTGAGAGGGAGAAAGATTTCTGTATGGTAATATTTGTCTAACCCCCTTGACTACTGTTCCCACCTCTGTTGCCTCATGTTCTCCTTGTTCTGCTCATTGGCTTTGACCATGGTAAGCACTTTCTTCTAAAGTAGAGAAGCTGTAGTACAGTGTTATGCTTAAGGCTAAAGAGATAAAATCATTCTAGGTCACATTTGACTTTATGTTTCTGTAGTTCTTGTGTAGTTGTAGAGTACAAAGCTTAGAGCTATTAGAGGAGCCTTAACGGTGGACCCAGTGAAGCCAGGCATGAGCAGGAGGAACGAAAACAGGAGCCTCAGAAACATTAAAGGAGAGAAAGGGCAGGTGGCTTGGGAATGAGATACCATAACAAGGGAAACCGAATCATGCATTGAAGTTTAGGAGTTGATTGGGGAATGAAAGATAATTGCCTGAAAACTATGAAATAACTTAATCTGGAATTTTAGATTTGAGTAAAAGTTGAAAAGAGGTGATATTTTAACTAGTGAAGGAGTTATGGGGGAAAAGGAGGTCAAGGGACAGGAAGGGAGGGACTGAGTGATTGACAGGGGAGGAGTAGAACAGGATGGGAGGGGGGAGGGAAAGGCCACATGTAAGGATTAAACTTTGTGAAGAAATCCAAGACATAAAAATGACTGTCATGGGACTGGATAGAACTTGTTCAAGAACATGTCAGAAAAGAGAGGAGTGTCCTTTAATGTTATGAAGAATAAAGAAGGGATGATTTAAGAATATCGGTTTGGAAGATACTTAATTCTTACTCAAAAGTACTTTGTGATGTGTAATCAGGCGATGGCCACAGAGAGAGAGAGAGAGCCGTGCCAAGGATAGAGCAGTGTGTTGTAGAGTGACCTGCTGGCAGGCAGAAAATTTCTGTGGACTTATTTGACAGTGACAAGAGAGAGAGGCAGAAAAACAGCTCACTGAAGTTTCTGTGTCAAGTGAAAGTTGATTTGTTCACTAGCTACCTTTTTCTTCTGTCCTCTTTGGGGGAAATGTGTGCTTCAAGGGTGAAGTGAAGAAACTAGGAAGGAAAGGAATTTTGTTTATTTGGAAACTCATTGCTTCAGAACGCAGTGATTTTGCAAGCTGGACATTTTGTGCTTTGTGTTTTGTTCTTTTTGGTGCTGGAAGTTCTTGGAAGAAACAAGATAGCAAAATCTAGAAGATGAAATTCAGAGCTACTTAGGTTTTATTTATTTATTTATTTATTTATTTATTTTTATTATACCCTGTAATGATTCAAATGAGCCTAACAGCAAAACATTCCATTATGATCCCGGCAGAGAAGATAAGGAAATAGTTTTTTTTAAAATTATTTTTAATGCATGCTCTTTAAGTTATGGACTAAACAAATGGGTTTGCATGTCTTTCCATTATTGTTTTACTGGGTGCTACAGAGTTAGTAATGCTCATGTGCTTTGCACACAGGAGGGGTGGAAGTCAATCTTCCCAAGAGGCCATACAGCCAGTTAGAGGATGGCAAAGATGGTTAGTTATAATATAACTTCAGTGGTCCTGGATCAGAGCCCAGAATCTTTGTCTACAAATACCTAGGCAACTGTTTCAGAAGCTGGGTGCCAAATCTTGAATCATTTCAAGGAGGATTTGGACAGAAAAATTGTTCTAAATTAAAAGAGAATAAAGAGACCTGAACTACTTGTGATAGGTAATTCAGAATTGGATATAGTTTGTTTTAATTGACATTTTTTTTAAGGACAATTAAAGACCCTGAACTGGAATTGAGGATTATGCTGTCATATGTCAGTGTGAGTTTCCTCGATTTGATGGTTAGATGGTGGCTCTCCAGGGGACCCTTGTTTGTACTGATTAGGAGGTAATTTATTCTGGAGTCATTTGGCATTGTGTCAGAAACTTGTTGGGAAGCAAGCTTTCCTGTGCTTGCAACTTTTCTGTGAACTTGAGTTTATTGCAAAGCAAAGAGAAAATAATATGAAACTAGGCTGTGATTTGTTCTCTATAATGAATTGGCTGTTTGTTAAGACAAATCTGATTACCATTAGGATTATATAAAATGTTGCTCCTATTTATCAATATGCATTTCCCTTTCACATTATATGTCTTTATCATGTGCAGAATTTTCTGAATTATATACAGATTGCAGAATAAATAAGCCTAATTAGCATAAACACTATTTCTCATAGGTCCTGTGTGTGTGTGTGTGTGTGTGTGTGTGTGTGTGTGTGTGTGTGTGTGTGTGTCTTAGGACTACCTGACATCTATGTTTCAGCATTCATCTTCAATTCTAGTTTGAAATGAGAGTTTTGTCTGAGGTTGAGACATGGGGCCCCTCCTGACAAGCTTTAAATTAAGCAGATTTATTCATAACACCTGTACAGGTGTACTTAAAATTTCAAATGAACCATCTTTACAGATGTAAATATGTTTTAAGAAGGCACATGGTCAGCATGAAATATCACCTGTTAGAAATAGTATCCCTCAAATAACCTCATCAGGGAAAGACCAATTTTAAAAGATGGGCCTTATTTTGTATTCTGAAGGTCAGGAGCTTGGTACTGTGCAGGATCTAATTTTCTCAGCCTGTCACACTACTGAACCTTCAGGACAGAACAGGGTGAACTACAGGAATGCTGCGATTACATAAGCAAGGATGGATTGCCTGGCAAATAGCACAATCAATGAACAATGGAAATTCAATCAGCTGGGACAGATCAACTCCCAGGTGTGGGGAGAAAATCTGAACTCTTAGTGCCTCCTGCAAGGGACCTTACTTTGCCTTTGTTCCAGCTCCTTGTTGTTAGAAGAGAGAGGGAGAGGAAGTGGAAGAGGGAGAGGGAGAGGGAGAGGGAGAGGGAGAGGGAGAGGGAAAAAAGAGAGAGGAAAGACAGAGAGAGGAGAGGGAGAGAGAGGACAGAGAGGAGAGAAAGAGAGGAATGGGAGACAGAGAGGAGAGACAGAGAGAGAAGAGGGAGAGAGAAGAGACAGAGAGGAAGAGGGAGAAACAGAGACAGAGAAAAAGAGAGGAAATAGAGAGAGAGACAGAGAGACAGAGAAAGCAAAGGAGAGGGAGAGAGGCAGAGACAGAAGAAAGGGGAGGGAGAGAGACACAGAAAGACAGAGAGGGGAGGGAGGGAGGGAGGGAGGGAGGGAGGAAGGAAGGAAGAGAGAGGAGAAAGGAGAGAGAGGAGAGACAGAGAATAGGGATGAGAGAGAGAGAGGAGAAAGAGAGAAGAGACAGAGAGGAAGAGGGACAGAGACAGAGAAAGACAGAGAGAGAAGAAAGCGAGAGAGGAGGGAGAGAGACAGAGAGAGGAGAGAGAGAGAAGAGAGGAGAGGAGGAGAGGGAGAGGAGGAGAGGGAGAGAGAGAGAGATGCAGTGGTGAGAGTTACTTGCTTCATTTTTTTTAAATTCACCTTCATAAGCAATTAGAAGCCATTTAATAGAAGAGATCATTGCTTTCCCTGTCGAGAGTCAGTGCAGGAGAACTTCTGGGAGGCCAATGGATCTTTACAATCAAGATAATCAATATAAATATATCTGTGCACACTAAACTCTGTAAATTACAGTGGTATGAACATACTTGTGTAGAACTCAAATCCTTTATCTAAACCACAGAGCAAGAGATTGTTATTCCAAGGGTGCTAATTATATTTGCTTTTTCTGCTATTGTTGCTGAATGAGGTCTGTGGTGGTGGATAAAAATAAGTTACTATTTTAATAAAAATTATTTTTTTAAAAAAACCTAAAGTACAAGAGCTCTGGGTGTGAAAGAATCCAGTTGAAGAAAAAGAAAAACAAATACAAACAAACAAACAAAGCCAGAAACATAAGGACTTTCAAACACTAAGCTAGAGAGGGGTAGGGTATAATTGTATATATTTTAGGTAAGTAACCAAGCTTAACCGACTTAACATAGCAAATGAACAAACTTGATATAAAACCAGCTAAAACTGTAAGCTTTGGATAATAGAATTACCTTCTGTTCAGGTTTGGCTATTAGGATAATAACACTTCTAATATATATATCTGCTAATATTTAAAAGGAATATTGAGAAGTGAAAAATAAAGAATTCTCAGTCTCTCTTGTTGATCTATATGGACACTTGTAAAAGTTAACTAAGATGGAATGATAACACTTTTCATTGTTGAGGAGACATAAAATCTGTATTATTGATCATTTGCTAAATAACATTGTGCTAATGGATGCATAGACACTGAGAACTAAGTCAACATTTTATTTAATGTCATTTTGTTTTCTCTATCTTCTCTCATTTTTGACTCTCAATTGAGAGCTAAACTAAATTTTCTGACTCTTCATTTAATCAAAATGAGATGAAGGTAGGCAGTCGCATCAATGGGGAAATCTCAGATACCCTACCTTTGGTAGCTAGCACAAAATAAAAGTAAAGGTTATTCAGTGTTATAGAATTTGTGATCTAGAATCCTGGATCTGTTTGCTCAACCTTGCCTTGTCCCAAATAATTATGAACTGGGAACATTGTAAATAGCATCTGGGATATACCTCAATGTTTGGTGTCTTCCCCTCTCATGTGTTCTCTACCTTAGGCTCCACAGAGTGGAGGGGAAAGGTTAGGTATCTCTGGACAAGTGTGATTGTGTGATAAGCTTTGGATAATTGTAGTAAATGAAATAAGACTTGTCACTTGAGTATGAAGCATGTCATTGCTACAAATTTAAGCCTCGTGGCTAACCAAGCAGGCAGGACTGAATAAATGTAGATTGCCTAGCAACATTGAATAGAATACAGTGCATTGGGAAATCCTCTCCGAACCACAATGTGGTAGCACGAATGACAGACAAATATTTTTGTAAGCTACTGAGATTCTAAAAGTTTTATTATGATACAAATTATCTCATTATAGTTGGTTAAGAGGAAATAATGTATAGGATGGTTGCCATTATTAAATATTTTAATGAACACAGACAGTGTTAAAACAAAACAGCCAACCTTTGTTATAGCCACATAGTCCCAGGGCACAATGCTGAGTACTTTAATTGTTTAATATTATCACAACCATATGATGTAAAAACAGCTTTCTGCCTATGGAAATGGAGGTGCAGACATTGTCAGGAGTCTGACAATGTCCAAAACTCCCAAGTAGATGACAAACCTAGATTTGAATCTAACCTACTTTTGTTCTAAATACACTGAATTGCTTCTATAACAATTTCAATTAATTTTAGTATTTCATTCTTCTTGTATCTGTTCTCCTCTGAAACATATAATACTAATTTATTTATGTATATAAAGACTAGTGGCATAAGATAAATACAAATATCTGGATTTGTATGGCAGAAATATTTGATAAATTTCGTACTAGCTATGCAACCATATTTGCACTCTGATAAAACAAGCTGTATTTTACTGCGCCCAACATACCGAACAGTAGGGAGGGAGCTTTAAATCAGCTGACAATTACTGTTTCCTGAGCAGGAGAACACAGTATTTATCTTCATCCTAAGAATTCCCCATTAGTTTCTGGCTTAAGGAAAATCTATAATGACCACATTATTCATCATGTGCAGTAATGCTTCAGTGTTATGTTTTATGAGAAGATGGTGAAAAATGGCTTACTTAATTCATCTAAGTATGAATATTTGAAATTTTTTTTCAAGCACTCATTAAAATGTTAGGACTCACAGTGTGTTTGTAGTTATGAAAGTTGTTGGTTTGGTTTACCTTCGAATACATTTATATGTAGTAGTCCTTGCCACCCCCATAACTCTGTCCTGATACATGCTTTCTTCTGCATATACAAGAGGCAAGATTCAAGTCAAACAGACCATGAGAAGTGGCATGCTTAGTAGAGTACAGAGATATATTTCTCAGGAGTCTTTACAATCAATAGTTTTTAAGCTTATATCTGTCTATCCATCTATCTCTCCACCCAGATATCTACCTACCTACCTACCTATCTGCCTGCTTGCATATCTAACTATCTATACTTATGTGTATCTATGAATCTATCATACCTCTCTCTCTCTCTCTCTTTCTCTCTCTCTCTCTGTCTATCTATCTATCTATCTATCTATCTATCTATCTATCTATTTATCTATCTATCTACCATCTACCTACCTACCTACTTTATTATCTGCCAACCTGTCTATCATATCTATCTACAATCTACACATCTGTGTATCTCTGTACCTGTCTATCATATCAATCAATCAATCAATCAATTTATTATCTGCCTATCTTTCTATCATATCTGCTATCTATCTATCTATCTATCTATCTATCTATCTATCTATCTATCATCTATCTTCTATTTACTATCTACCCATCTACCCATCTATCATATCATCATGCCTATCTTTCTACAATCTATCATCTATCTATTTATCTATCTATCTATCTATCCATCCATCTATCATCTATCTATTTATCTGTCTATCATCTCTTTCTTTCCATATCTATCTGTCATCCATATATCTCTTCCTATTTATCTATCTATAACTGCTCCTCTGTCATAAGTGATAGTGTAGCCTCTATCACTTTTATGTTATTCAATAAAAATTGTGGCAGTTTGGGGGAAATGAATGATCTAAAAAAAGATGATATGCTTCATTTCAATATGTTAAGGATGAGCCGAAATGTGAAGTAGGTTGCTGGAGTCCATGATTTATCAAAAGGAAATGCATATACAATTATTCTTTATTTTGTGACTGAGTCACCCCTTTCTTCTGTACTGGTGTGCTACCTCTCAATCATGACAATCATCATACCATAATTACAACAACAAACAATAGCAAACGTAGCAATTATTGAGCTCATGTTTTGATCAGCCTCCTTGCTAAGCCTGTCCCTTTGTTTTCTTAGAGCTGACTCACATGTTCTCTTCATTTTATTTCCTTCCAGTGTGACTAATGATTTTTAACCTAAAATCTTCACCAGTTATTTCCTAAAAAAGATACCAATCTTGTTATCCTTTGTGCTAGTTAGGCAAAGAAAAAAATGCTTATTGTATTCATCTTTACTTAATCATAGACATCTGCTGTATATATGCTCATGCCCTTCTGTGCTCTTCTCATACCAATAATTAAAAAAAAATCAATGCCAGGTAATAGAATGGTAGATTCAGATTCAAGTCTCTCTCTCTCTCTCTCTCTCTCTCTCTCTCTCTCTATATATATATATATATATATATATATATGTGTGTGTGTGTGTGTGTGTGTGTGTGTGTGTGTGTGTGTATGTGTGAGAGAGAGAGAGGGAGAGAGAGAGAGGGAGGGAGAGAGAGAGGGAGAGAGAGAGAGGAAGAGGAAGAGAGAGGGAGAGAGGGAGAGAGAGAGATTTAAACATATATTTAAGTCAACACTGCAGGTTGTTCAGGGTACATCAGTTGATAAGATTTTAATATGCCTTATATACATATTTACCTTCTTTATCATTTCAGGCATCTGAGCTCCAATGTAAGTTACACTCTGATAGTATTTGAATCTTTCATTCAATTAGATTTTCACATGGCCTATAAACCCTCTTCAAAGGCGTCTAAGTATAAAAGTTCTTCATGGGTTTAAGCTTTGTTCTGAGTCAAGTGGCTCACTTTTTACCTACCTGAATTTTAAGGTAGAGGGTCTTTTACAGCTACCAAGTATTTATGTTCATCAAGACCAAATGTGCCTACTACCTAAGGCAGTCTCACTTGTTTGTGTTACATAGAATTAGAAATGAATATGCAGTAAGAAAGTAGGCTGGAACATCGTGGTTCTCTACCTGTGGGTCACAGCTCCCTTTGGGGTTTGCAGATAAGCTATCCTGCATACCAGATATTTGCATTATGATTCAAAATAGAGGAGAATTACAGGTATAAAGTAACAACAGAATAATTTTGTGGATGAAGGCCACTACAACAAGAGGGTTATTATATTAAGGGGCTGCAGCATTAGGAAGGTTGAGAACTACTGCTATAGTATAATAGAATAAAAAGATTTGAAAGTTCAGAGCTAGGTTGATATTATGTTAATAGATCACTTTATTATAGGAAAAGTATTAAATGATTTAAAATGGTCTAATGGCTCACACATTTAATCTTTGTACTACAGAGGTTGAGGCAGGAGGATGTTCACACATTTAAGACCACCCTGTATTAGAATGTGTGGCACTGTATCAAGAACCAAACACTAAAAAAGAATTAAAAATGTTCATTTTATAAATCTTAGAATAGGTTTAAAATTACTGTATATTGTGAATTGTCTTATAGTTAGAGAAATAAACACTACTTTCATGTATAGAAACTTGATTTTATAAAGATATCAAGTTTTTAATTTGTTTTTGCATTTTTAAAATTCTGCATTCTAACATCTCCATGTGTCTATGGTAAACACTTCATTATCTCTAAAATATGTCTAATATATTATTAATAATAAGTCTATAATTATAGGTTAGATTTAAAAATTATAATTATAGTGTTATTAGGTACAATGTGATAAGTCTTTATTTAACTAAGTTTTCTTTGTTTATAAAATTCTTAGTTTAAAATTTATAATTAATGAAAATAACTTAATCAAGAATATTGTGTTTTCTTATTAAATACCTAATTATTCCAAAGGGCCATACTTTCTGGAAATAATAACATTCTTCAATAAAATTCTCTTCAACTAGTGCTTCTGAACTTATTTAATGCTCTGACCCTTTAGTAGAGTTCCTCATGTTGTGACATCCAACATAAAATTATTTTCATTACTACTTCATAACTGTAAATTTGCTACTTTTATTAACCTTAATATAAATATCTGTGGTTTTTGATGTTCTTAGCCAACCCATATATAAGGATTATTCACTTCTAAAGGGGTCATGATTCACAGGATGAGAATCTCTGAATACTTGTAAATAAGTATGTGTTGTTTTGAGTGTGTATTAAGGTACCATAGGATTCAAAACATATACTACTAAATCAACAGTATATCCTATAGTTGTTTACTTTTTCAACACCAGATAGTGTTAAAAAAATAGTTCAGGGTATTTACTTAACTGGCTAATGTTCTTAGCTTATAGACAGCAGATCTAGGCTGCAAACTCACACTTGTTAGATTCTAAGGTGCACCAGGTTCACTTCTTGTCACACTTGACCAGGGGGAATCCTTCTTTATTTATTTTTAATTTATTATAAATAAATGCCATAACTTTAAAAATAAGTCATATGCACATGTACCTGCATGCATACACAAATTTGTATTTATATTTGTGTAATATTTATGGGCTTGACATATTCATGAAAGTATATTTCTTGGCTCTGTAATTTACTTATTCTTTAATTCATTTCCCCCTTCATTTATACTTTTTCTTTCATAAGTTAGTCATTCATCAAATATTTATCAAGCACTTTTACAAGCCAGGTAGTATCCCAGGTGCAGGATTAAAGTCCAAATAAAGTATAAATTGGAACAACAATCTAATATATTAGAGAAAAAGTATTTTGTTTATAACAAGGCAGCAAAACAGATGAGCTATTTAATAAGGTAGGACTATTATAGGTGATAGGGACTATCTAGTTATTAACTTGTGAAATTATACATAATGAAGTCCATTTTGTTTTATAACCAGCTCTTGTCTGAATTGCCTTTGACAGTTGAAGTATGAGTACTATAAACCGATTCTATTCTGGCAGACAGTGGCTGCTTTCCATCTAATGGGCCCTTCAGTAGATAAAAGAATCAAGTCATTTTCATTTTATCCTTCTGGGGAGTCTCTCCTTTTTAGGTGGAGGTGGTAAGAAGTGGAAGGTAGAGGGTGAGAAAAGATAGGTAGCAAAAAGAGAGAATAAAGGGAAATAATGCCCTTGATTAGCACCAGCTAGATAATGATCTCTTGGAGAATTAAGTGGGCTGCACTGTATTCAGGCTTCAAAGTACTGACCTGCTAATGGGAAGTGTTTCATTTATGAATGTGGCCTGTGGAAGGTTAGCAAAGATGTAGCAAAGAGTCCTGTCTGGCATTATTTTCTGATGGTTTCAGGATGAAACTAGGGAAAAAAAGGGGCAGGATACATTCTTTTCTATTTGTCTCAGTAATTTAAATTATAACCAATAATTAGTCCAGTTATCTGTGTAACTTTGCATGTTATGTTTCTGTCTATGTGGAAGGTACTTTTATTGAGATGTGGAGTTTGAATGGAAATATGGGATTTAATTAAAAGAGGAGAGATTTTATAAACATAATCTCTTAGGTTTTACTGCTTAGGTGTGACTTAATTTATATTGACATTGCATAACTCAGAAATAATCATGGCTGAAGTTTATATCCTTGCCTTTTATTCAACCATAACTTTAATATTATTTTAAAATTTAAGTTGACAATCTCAAGAAATATAAAAATGGTAGAAAAATACAGTTTCCACATAAAATATGATTGCTTTATTAAATATCATCTATCAATTATCTATCTAGCTATCTACCTATCTACCTATCTATTTATCTATATTCTATAGTCTATCTATATACTATGTATATGATGTATCTGTGTGTGTTTATTATAATTCTTTTCAGTCTTTTTGTTTGCCTTTTAAGATTTTATCTTGAAGAAGCTGTAGACTAAGAAGAAATCTCAGAAATTGTAAAGATTGGATGATTGTACCACCACCCAACTTCCTTCACTGGCAACCTTTTGGTAACTATAGCCAAAAGAGGTTTAAAGCCCAAAGAGATTTTGGGGTGAAACCACTCATTTGTACACATTTTCTGTAGATGCTCCCAATTTTACATGAATTCACATTTTCTCATGTGTGTTTAATGTTGATTTTAAGATGTGGTACTTGAAATGTTAGCTAGAACAATAAGAAAACAAAAAGAGATCAAGGGGATACAAATTGGTAAAGAAGAAATAAAGGTATCACTATTTGCAGATGATAAGATAGTATACATAAGCGAACCCAAAATTTCTCCAGAGAACTTCTCCAATTGATAAACAACTTCATCAAAGTAGCTAGATATAAAATGAACTCAAATAAATCAGTAGTCTTCTTTTATACAGATGATAAACTGGCTGAGAAAGAATTTAGGGAAACAACTCCATTCACAGTAGGCACAAATAAATAATATAAAATATCTTGAGGTAACACTAACCAAACAAGTGAAAGACCTTTATGACAATAACTTCAAGTCTTTCAAGAAAGAAATCAAAGAAGATCTCAGAAAATGGAGAGATCTCCCATGCTCATGGATTGACAGAATTAACATAGTAAAAATGGCCGTCCTACCAAAGGCAATCAATAGATTCAATGCAATACCCATCAAAATCCCAACATAATTCTTCAAAGACAAGGGAAGAGCAATTCTCAAATTCATCTGGAAAGGCCAAAAACCCAGAATAGTGAAAATACTTCTTAACAATAAAAGAACAGTGGGGGAATCAACATCCCTGACCTCAAGCTTTACTACAGAGCAATAGTGATAAAGACTGCAACATATTGGTACAGAGACAGACACATTGATCAATGGAATAGAATCAAAGACACAGAAATAAAACCACACATTTATGGACACTTGATTTCTTTTACAAAGAAGCCAAAAATACATAATGGAAAAAAGAAAGCATCTTCAATAAATGGTGTTGTTCCAACTGACTGTCTGTATGTAGACCCATATTTGTCACCTTGTACAAAACTTAAGTCTAAGTAAATCAAGGACCTCAACATAAAACCAGATACACTGAATCTAATAGAAGAGAAGGCGGGAAAGAGCCTTGAACTCATTGGCACAGGGGGAAATTTCCTGTACAGAACACTCTTAGCTTATGTCCTAAGGTCAAGAATTGATAAATGGGACCTCATGAAACTGAAAAGTTTCTGTTAGGCTAAGGACATAGTCAATAAAACAAATCAACAACCTACATATTGAGAAAAAAAATCTTCACTAACCCCACATCAGATAGAGGGCCAATATCCAAAATATATAAAGAACTAAAGAAGTTCAAAAACCAAAAACCAACCAACCAAACAACAACAACAACAACAAAAAAAGAACAACCCAATCAAAAAAATGGGGTATAGAACTAAACTGAGAATTCACAACTGAGGAATCTCGAATGGCTGAGAAGCACCTAAAGAAATGTTCAAAGTCCTTAGTGATCAGAGAAATGCATATCAAAATAACCCTGATATTACATCTTGCACCAATCAGAATAGCTAAGACCAAATCCTCAGGTGACAACACACGTTGGAGAGGATGTGGAGAAAGAGGAACACTTTTCCATTGCTTGTGGGATTGCAAATTGGTACAAACACTCCGGAAATCAACCTGGAGGTTCCTCAGAAAATTGGAAATAGATCTAACTAAAGACACAGAGATACAATTCTTGGGAATATACCCTAAAGATCACCCACCATGCCACAGGGGCACGTGTTCTACTATGTTCATAGTGGCCCTATTTGTGATAGCCAGAAGCTGAAAACAAATCAGATGTCCCATGACAGAAGAATGAATACAGAAAAGGTGTTTCATTTACACAATGGAATACTACTCAGCTATTAAGAACAAAGACATCCTGAATTATGTATGCAAATGGATAGAACTAGAAAATATCATCCTGAGTGAGGTAACTCAGATCCAAAAGGACATGCATGATATGTACTCACTAGTAAGTGGATATTAGCCAAAAAATGTGCAGAATACTCAGGATACAGTCCACAGAACTCAAAAAGCTCAACAAGCTGAATGGCCCAAGTGAGGACACCTCAGTCCCACTTGGGAGAGAGAAGAAAACTATCACAAGTGGGGAAGGAGGGGTCTGGGAGGGAAAGTGGACTGGGAGGGAGTGGAGGGAAAGAGGAGAACATGATCTGGTATTGGGTGAGGGAAAAGAACTTAAGCCCTGAGGGCCAGCAGAAAGAAGGGAAACAGGCAACCTAGGAAGAAAAGAGGTTGGGGAACCCTCCAGTATGCACCAGAAACCTGGGAGGTGAGAGACTCTCAGGACTCAAAGGGAGGGACCTTAAATGAAATGCCTGACAGTAGAGGGAGGGAACTTATAGAGTCCACCTCCAGCAGGAAGACAGGGCATCAAGTGAGGGATGGGGTTGCCATCCTACAGTTGCAACTATGACCTATAACTGTTCCTGTCTGAAAGAATTACAGGGATGGAAATATAGAAGAGCCTGGGGAAAAGAAGGTCCAGCAACAGGCCCAAAATGGGATCCAGCTCAAGGGGAGGTCCCAAGGCCTGACACTATTACTAAAGCCATGGAGAGCTCATACAAAGGGATCTATCATGACCTCTGAAAGACCCAACAAGCAGCTGAAAGAATCAGATGCAGGTATTAGCACCCAACCAATGGACAGAAGCAGCTGACCCCTGTTGTTGAATTAGGAAAGGCTAAAAGAGGCTGAGGAGAAGGGCGATTCCGTAGGAGGACCAACAGTCTCTATTAATCTGGACCCCCAAGATCTCTCAAACATTGGACCACCAATCAAGCAGCATGCACCAGCAGACATGAGGCCCCCAACACAATATAGTAGAGGACTGCCGGGTCTGTGTTCATCCAGAGATTATGCACCTAACCCTCAAGAAACTGGAGGACCCTGAGAGTTTAGAGTTCAGGTGGGGTGGGGGGTTGTGGATATCTACGTGGAGACAGAGGGGAGTGGAGGAGGTATGGGATGTGGAATAGTAGGAGGGTGGATGGGATGGGGGGGTGAATAAAACATGGAGTAAAAAAATTTTAATTAATAAAAAATGTAGGTTTTATGTATGATTGCTTCTCTTCCTGTTTGTTCCAGAATTATTATAACTATATAGTTCTCATTATCTGACATCTATTCTTTCCTCTTCTAATTAATTTTTCTTTTTTTCTTGAATTTTTTTTATTGACATTTCAAATGTTGTCCCCTTTCCTGGTTTCCTCCGCAGAAAACCCCTATCCCAACTCCCTTCCCTCTGCTTCTATGAGAGTGTTCCCCCACCTACCAACCTGCCTCCTGGCCCTCACATTCCCCTACACTGGGGCATTGAGCCTTCACAGGACTAAGGGCCTCTTCTCCCATTGATGCCCTACAAGGTCATCCTCTGCTACATATGTGATTGGAGCCATGGGTCCCACTATGTATACTCTTTGGTTGGTGGTTTAGTCCCTGGGAGCTCTGGGGTGGGGGTTGGGGGGTTGGTTGGTTGGTTGATATTGTGTTCTTCCTATGGGAGGGTTTCCTTGTTGCAAACCCATTGGGGACCCCGGGCTCAGTCCAATGGTTGCCTGTGAGCATCCACCTCTGTATTTGTCAGGCTCTGGCAGAGCCTCTCAGGAAAACAGCTATAGCAGGCTCCTATCAGGAAGCATCCACAATAGTGTCTGTGCTTGGAGGCTGTATTGGATGAATCTCCAGGTGCGGCAGTCTCAGGATGGCCTTTCCTTCAGTCTCTGCTCCACACTTATCAGTTGTTACCCGCGTTCGCCCAACTGGCCAGGAAGAACGACGCTGCTACAGGATCCTTCTGCACACATTTATTCAGTCCTGTTTCTTCTTGTTTATATCTCCCTTGTTTATATCTCCCCTGTTTATATCTCCCTTGTTTTTATATCTCCCTTGTTTATATATCTCCCTTGTTTTTATATCTCCCTTGTTTTTATATCTCCCCCGAACCCTGGGCCTCTCACTCCTTTTATACTCTCTCTCATCCACGCACTGCAGGCCACGCCCCCTCGCCAGTCACGAGGCTTCAGCTAATCAGGGCAGCAGGGGCAAATCTCCACCAAATTGGATTCACCTGTATCCTGGTACACCTGCGCAGCACTCAAGATGTTTGTGTCTTATATGAGGAAGTCAGGTGCAAGTCATATGACTTAGCTGCAGTCCCTGGCACCTTTGGGACTGCCGCCACACCCGCTCCTAACATCTCCCCCTTTTTTCTTTTCTGGCAGAGAGAATGTCTGTAGATAGCCCCCCGCAGCCATGCCCCTTACCCGTCCTTGGGAGACAAACAGCATTGGTTTGATCCCTGTCTTAGGTTGGTGACATGCCCAGGGAGTCTTATCACTGACTACCTCTCTATCATGCCAAGCCACACCTGGGGAGATGGTGTTTTGCTTGTGGCAGGTGCATCAAAAGGCCAGGATGTTGATTAATCTATGGCCAGATCTTAATTGCTGCAAGCAAGCCTCATGGGTGAAGGTAGAGGTCTGATCCCCAGTGTGCAAGCATAGGGGCCCTACACAAAACCATCCCTTGGGCTCATCACCCAGAGAGGTCTTGGCCAGCTCCCGTGTCATTTTTCCTGAGGGAAGGGAACTAGGACACTGAACCTTCATGCAATCAGACGTGCCTTCCACAGGATGCCAACAGCAAGCTATCCTCTGTGCAGTGCTTAGCCT
Source organism: Mus musculus (assembly GCF_000001635.26). Lineage (NCBI taxonomy): Eukaryota > Metazoa > Chordata > Mammalia > Rodentia > Muridae > Mus > Mus musculus. The sequence continues at coordinate 107,102,640 of NC_000076.6, read as the reverse complement.
CGCACCCCACGGCATAACGCAGCATAATTTCTTTTAGAGCGGCAAACCGAATCTGAGGAGATTGTCCCGCCTCCACTGCAGCAAAAGCCTACGCTACCATGGCGAAAGTGCGGGCCGCACACTCTGCACCTAACACATGTGCCAAACACAAAAAACACACACACTATAACAAGCATACATCCCAGGGCTCTCATCCCCGCTCATCTTCCCTGAAGCAAGGGATAGATAGCCAGAGGGGCTATCTCTTTAAGGGAAATTCAGGGATCAAAAAGGCATGGAAAAATTTGAATGTCATGTTGAGCTGGTATCGGCTTCTGGAATACCGAAAGGATCTCTCATCTCGGCTCCATCCTTTGTGCTTGTGGGATCATCCACCACATCCACAGGGGCAACTGGATCAGGAGCCTCATTCTTGCAGCGTCTCACCAATCTCTCCGGCACCCAAAGAGGTTCCATCTGGTCCTGTGGAAACACACAAACAGACCCTCTCGCCCACGTCAACACCTGATCTGGTCGATCCCAGGGGGGATGGACACAATACCTCGTGGTGATGAGACCATAACCTCAATCACCTGTGTGTCCATCTGGGGAGTCAATATGAGAGTCAAGTTTTCACTAACTTCCCCTCTGTTAGGCAATGATTTCCAAGCCCTTATAGGAATCTGATTCACCTGCTCAAACACCTGCAGTGGATATCCTGTCTGTTGTTGTGCAAATCGACCTTGATCAAGCAGCATATCTCTATCCCATGCAAATTCAGCTTGATCAGTGAAAATAGGACATCCCAGCAAGGAGAATCTATCCTTTTTCCAGACCTCCGGACAGAAGGTCTGCCCATAGATGGCTGACGAGGAGGCATAGGGAGGGGGAGCAAAAGCTAATTCGCCTTCCTCCTCTGCCTCAGCTCTTTTATTTTGTCCTTTCTGTCCACCTGATAACACTGTGTCTCCTTTCTTTTTCCTTTTTCTTTTTAAGCCCTTTTCCTCTTCCGACATACTTTCTTGTTGCTCTGTAAGGATTTTCTGACCTGTCTTGACTGCCTCTACACACAGTTTCAAACAGTAACAGAGTCCATATATCAGAACAAACAAGACCAAAACTATCAGACCTACCCACAAAGGGTCAATGGGAGAAAAAAGCATAACTACACAGCGAGGATCTCTTGATCACTACACTGAGGTTATCATACTTCCTTAATCTATCCTGAAACCAGGAACCTTAACTTGTCCCAAAGCCGGGAACCTTTAGTTACCTTGTACCTGCTTCCTGGCAACGTTATATTCGCCTCTATTTTATCGGAGGTCCTTCCCAAACTCCTGGGTTACTTTGTGCCTACTTCCTGGCAACTTTATGCTCACCTCTATTTTATCCGAGGTCCTTCCCAAACTCCTGGGGTTGCATGTTTCACTCACCGTGAACTTACCCTGCCGGCAACCACTGACTGCTGAAAGTTCTGAACTCGGTGGGGGAGTCGGTTCCCCGTACGGGCCACCAATTGTCGCGCCCGCTCTCGACCAGCAAGAACGACGCGACCACCAGTCCTTCTAACAGCAGTTTATTCAGTCCTCATCTTTCTTCTTTCTCTTCATCAGTACCGTTCCCCAGCTGAAGAGTTCTGAATCCACGCCGGATCCTTCTCAACAGTCTGTTTTACAGGAACCTTTATTAACCCCTTCTTCCCCGTTATGCAGTTCTGAATCCTCCCTGTAGCAGGGGGTCTTCACTCTTGCCTGAAGATGTTTCTTGTCCCGGGTTTCGGCACCAACTGTTACCCGCGTTCGCCCAACTGGCCAGGAAGAACGACGCTGCTACAGGATCCTTCTGCACACATTTATTCAGTCCTGTTTCTTCTTGTTTATATCTCCCTTGTTTATATCTCCCCTGTTTATATCTCCCTTGTTTTTATATCTCCCTTGTTTATATATCTCCCTTGTTTTTATATCTCCCTTGTTTTTATATCTCCCCCGAACCCTGGGCCTCTCACTCCTTTTATACTCTCTCTCATCCACGCACTGCAGGCCACGCCCCCTCGCCAGTCACGAGGCTTCAGCTAATCAGGGCAGCAGGGGCAAATCTCCACCAAATTGGATTCACCTGTATCCTGGTACACCTGCGCAGCACTCAAGATGTTTGTGTCTTATATGAGGAAGTCAGGTGCAAGTCATATGACTTAGCTGCAGTCCCTGGCACCTTTGGGACTGCCGCCACACCCGCTCCTAACAATCAGTGAGTGCTTACTCACTTATCAGTGAGTGCTTACCATGTGTGCTCTTTTGTGAATGTATTACCTCATTCAGGATGATATTTTCTAGTTCCATCCAGGCAAGGGTTTGATGAAGACACCCCATTTAGGACTGAATGCTGCAAAGTCACTTTCTGCACCTTGCCAGTTTATGGGCCTCTGTGTTAATTCCCTTCCAGTGCAGAAGTAACCTCCTCTGATGTGAGCTGAGTGCAGCCCTATGGGCATAGCAATATGCCATTTTTGCAATAGAGTCTTTATTGCTGTTGTTGCTAAGTTCCTTTGGCAGAATAATAGTATTTTGTTCTCCCCCAAGCCAAGAACTATCTAATCGCAGGTTCTTGAGCAGTGTCAAAGGTGGGTTTCATCCCATGCAGTGGCTGTGACCTCCAATGTAAACAACAACAAAGTAAACAAACAAACAAACAAACTCCCCCAGCCCCCCAAAATGATTTGGTCATCCTATAACCTTTGTGCGACTATTGCAACAGTATGTCTGGTGGGCAAGTTACTGTTATAAATGTGAATACAAATAGGGTTCATAGCTAGGAATATTGATGGTGATCTTTCCCCTTCTGGTAGTGTGCAGAATGCCTTCTAGGGCCACAAATGCTGATCACTAGCAGTGAAACTTCTATTTAGGAGTCAGTTCGATTTCTCTGTGTTTTATGGCTTGGTGAGTGTTGTCTTCCACAATAGGCCTGTAGTCTCAGATTGTTGAGAAAGATCAATAACTTTCTCAGTAACCTGTGATATAGAGAGGGGTTCCCCTGGCCAATGGCCCAACAAGTTGTAACCCCCTTCTGACAGTGAAGGTTTTACTCTGTGTTTAAGATGGCTAGTTGGACATTATCTCCTTTTTCATGTGGTGACTTTATTTGAATTCCTAACATATGTGTTTATATTTTAAGGAAGCTTCTCAAGTAGGAATTTACCACATGGCTTTTCAAATGGCCTTTAGTTTACTGCCCCTCCCTCCACTTTCTCTCCTTTACCCGCCCACCCACATTCAGACCAACTCCTATTCTAGTTTTTCTTTATCTCTCCACAACACTATTTTATTTTTCTTTCCTTCCGAAATCCTCTTCTACCTCCTTATACTTTACTAGTTACCTAACTTCTGGAGTTATTCACATTGCAGCATACTATCAAAACCTTAAAAGCTAGCATCCACATGTAAGAGAAAACATGCGATATTTCTTTTGAAAGGGCTCTGGGTCACCTCACTCAGAATGAGTTCCTTTTCCTAGTTCTATCCATTTAGCTGAAAGTTCTATTTTCCTTTACAGTTATGTGAAAGTACAATTTCATTATTGATTTATATGTTTATGAACATCTAGGTTGCTTCTAATTTCATGCCATTATTGATAATGCAGCAATAAGTGAGGATGAGCAAGAATCTTCATAGTACGATGGAGAATCAGTTGTGACTATGTCCAAGAGTGGTATAGCAGGATCTTGAGGTAATTCAACTCCCAGATTCCTGTGAAACCTCCATATTGACTTCCATAATGGCCATACCATACCAGTTCGCCCTTCTGCCAGTAATGAATAAATTTCTGCATTCCCTGCATTCTCTCTTACATGGGTTGTCATTTGTTTTATTGATCATGGCTGTTTTGAATGGGACAAGATTATATTACCAAGTAGCTCTAGTTTTCATTTTCCCCCATGGCTCATGATGGCGAATATTTCTTTACCTATTTCTAAATGATTTGTGTTTCATGTCATTTTTTTTAGAACTTTTGGCTTAGTTCTCTACCCCTTTTTAAAATCTGTTGTTTGTTTTCTTGGTGTTTAGATACCAATTCCTATTAGATGTATTACTGGTAAAGACCTTTTCCCATTCTGTAGCCTGCAACTCATCTGGATATGTCCTTTTTCAGTTTCATGAGGCCCCATTTATTAATTGTTAATCTTAGTGACTAGGCTATTGCTGTTATGTTCATAAAGTCTTTTCCTGTGCCAGTGAGTTCAAGGCTATCTCCCCATTTCTTCTTCTATCAGATTAATGGTATCAAATCTTATTTTCGGTCCTTGTTCCATTTGGAATTGAGTTTCTTACACAGTGGTAGGCATAGATTTACTTTCATTCTTCTACATACAGTCACCCAGTTTTACCAACATCATTTGTTGAAGATGCTGTCTTTTCTCCAGTGTATATTTTCGCCTACTTTGAAAAATCAGGTGTATGTAGCAATGTGGAAACATTTTCTTGGTCTTCAATTTGATTCCATTAATAAATGTGCTTTTTTTAAAAAATGCAAATACCATACTGTTTATATTACTATAGCTCTGTGTAATTTGATTTCAGCAATGGTGAAGCCTCTAGCAGTTCTTCTATTAAGGATGGCATACTGGCTGGTTTTGTGTGTCAACTTGGTACAAGCTAGAGTCGTCAGAAAGAAAGGTACCTCAGTTGAGGAAATTCCTTCATAGATCCAGTTGTAAGGCATTTTCTCAATTAGTGATCAGTGGGGAAATGTCTGGCCTATTGTGGTTAGTGCCATCCCTGGGTTAATGGTCCTGGGTTTTTATAAGAAGGCAGGTCGAGCAAGCAGCGAGGAGCAAGCTAGTAAGCAGCACTCCTTCACTTCATGCTCTCCGCATCACCTCTGGCCTCCAGGTTCTTGTCCTGAGTTCCATCAGTGATGAACAGCAATGTGGAAGTTTAAGCTAAATAAATGGTATCCTCCCCAACTTGGTTTTTGGTCACAGTGTTTTTTTTGTCGAAGCAGTAAGAACCCTAACTAAGGGCTGGGGGCAGTGGTGGCACATGCCTTTAATCCCAGCATTTGGGAGGCAGAGGCAAGCAGATTTCTGAGTTCAAGTGAACTCCAGGACATCCAGGGCTACACAGAGAAACCCTGTCTCAAAAAACAAAACAAACAAACAATCAAACAAAAGCCACCACTACCACCACCACCACCACCAACAACAACAAAAACCTAAGACAGATGGTTTTAGTTACCCTGGTATTGGTGGTGGTGGTGGTGGTGGTGGTGTGTGTATGTGTATGTATGTATATGTGAATATGTGTGTGTGTGTGTTTCCATGTGAAGATGAAGAATTCTTTTTTAAATTTCTGTGAAGAATTGTGTAAGAATATCAATGGAGATTTCATTGAATCTCCATTTTCTCAATGTCTTCAATTTCTTTCTTCAGTGCCTTCATTTTTCATTATAAAACTTTTTGATTTGCTTGGTTAGAATTATTCGGGGACTTTGTTTTTGAGGCAATTGCGAAAGTTACTGTTTATTTTTCTGATTTCTGTCTCAGTATATTTGTTGTCTGTATATAGGAAGGGTACTGATTTTTGTGTGTTAATTTTGTGTCCTCCTTCTTTGCTAAAAGTGTGTCTTGACTGTAGACATTTCCTGATGCAATTCTTCATTTCCTGTTTAGTTTCTCTTTATCCCTCCAGTTCCCTTATTGCTCTACCACGTGGGGTAGGTTAACTCTATTCTCCCTCTCTTTTTCTTTACTTCATTGTGATAAATTCTTAGACGGTAACTGACTCGAAGGTAATTGTAAGTTGTTAATTCTTACTAAATTGTTCTCCAAAAATTAATACTCAAGATAAGGTCTCGCAGTCTTTTACAGAGTATTTAGCCTTTACAAAAGCAAGAAACTCTGAAAGAATACCTAATGTTGGCTTTGGAAATCTAAGCATTCTGCTACGTTTATCTGAATCATTATACTGTAGACAATGAAACAACATGGCAGCAAAGCTCCTTGTGTATCCTTTCAAGCTCTATGGTCATTTCAGGAACAAGCCCAGAAAATTATATATAAGGCTCAAAGGAAAAAAATGTCCATAGGTATTTGTAATTGATGGGTCACAATCTTCCTCTTTAATAACAGCTTGCACTAAGTGTCTCTCTGGACTTCTCTAAACAGTGAGCAGGATGGGTTAACAAATAGAGGTTGCCTCTGGTAGCCCTGGGTGTAGAAGTTAGCTTCATCACGATATTACAGAGTTCCCATCATTATCCTGGACAGAATGATGATATTTATATATTTGTGGCCTCCCTTTGAATACCACACTCTAGGAACAATGCATGCCTCAAATTAGAATTTCTCTTTATGAATCTTATCCCAGGAGAAGGACAAATATGAAAACTGGATATAGTTAGCATGGAAGTCTTTTCTCCAAAAGAAATTTCACGTTATTTTGAGCATCTGTGAGATCAAATTTATGATAGATTAGAACTGAATCAATGATGGATCAGCCATGAGAAAGACCACACCTCACCTCAGACTACTCTGTACTTAAAATGCAAACTTATATCATGATCCAACATCATGGATTTGTGCAAAGTAGCCCCTGGACACCCCTCTGTTTCTTTTTTAGCTGTGGAAATATTGAGTAAGCCTCTTGTTTCCACTCATCTCTGTTACTTCTCAGCTATATTGGCTGTAATTTCCAGGGCTCTCCCTGACCCTAACAGATCTCCTTCCATAATTCTCATGAGTTATAACCCCATACAGCAAGCAATTCTAGGAGACTGCACATTACATGGTAGCACATTTATTTTCATCTCTATATATCTGACCCGCTTTTCACTTCCAGTAATTAAGAATATTATAACAACAAGTAAATGAGTTAGACTCCTTCCTGATGCTGCCAGGATTGCTTTTCTCATCTTCCCTTTGCCTGTTCTTTCCTTCCTTCATTGATTCATGATTCTCACCATCACTGGGATTAAATTCTGGAAGGCATCTTCTTCCTCTTCCAACAAACACACATCAGTACTGATGAATACATTTTGCTATTAGCCAGCTTTTTATCTCACGGGATTATTCTGCAATCTCTTGCAGGGTGCCAGCTTGGAATCTCTGTGGCATCATGAGTTATAGGTGCTCTCTTAAAAAATAACTTGTTCAACTTTGCAATCTACTTCTCTGTGACCTCATGACATTTTATTTTCTGAGTCAGTACAGGGAGGAGCCTGTTCCTAACATATCGTACATGCTGCCATGGGGAGACTAGTTGAAGGAAGAAGTTTGCTCATCCTTAAGGAACTACTTTACTATGTCCATTTGGCTTATGGTTCATTTTAATAAACACAGAATTTAAATTTTTATTGTATTTGGTCTTACTATTTACTTCTGACCCTTTACATCAAGTTAACTGTAACATCTTTCTTCCACATTGAACCAAATCTTCTTTTTTTTCTACTTGAATTCTCCATTGTTCCTGCATTTACTAGTAGAATGCAAAGAACCATGATAAATTTGTGTCCTCACCTTCTTTTCTGAGTTTACCGTCAGGTATGACTCACAACCTGAGAATCCATTCATGCCTTTTCTCCTTACCGACAGTGGATGTGGTTCAGATCTCAGGTATTGATTTCCGGAAAGCCTTTCTTTCTATTCTTTTCACTTTGGGATGCATTTCTTGCCATTGCCAATTCATTCACCTTGCATCTGAGATGATCTGGCTGGGCTGTGGATGGGTGCAATGTCCTTTCATGCCAAAGAGGTCTGGTCCTTTCTCAGAACTTATGTGATAGGTTCTGAGGACAGATACTCATGGAAAAGAATAGGGAGGGATAAAGAACATCTTTCTATTTGCACCGAGTTTCTTTGTCAAACTCATTGTCCTTCAAAGAGAAGCTCTTTCCAAACAATTACACACACACACACACACACAATATCCCTCGTGGTTACATTAACATAAGGTTATTACTCTGCTGCAAGTAAGCAATTACCCAATTTGGAGGGTTTCCTGGAACAGCCAGTTGCTACTGCCCAAAGCCAAGTGCCTGTCATTTAGATAGGATGTCACTGTGTGAATAGAGCAACATGATGCTTTCTCAAATGTGCTTAATGCGCCCTCTGTTCATGGGTAATAGTAGTCTTTTGAGCTAGCCATTGTTTCTGTTGAACAGAAAACTTTAACTCATGAGTCTCTTTCCTTATTTGTGTTCATGTGTCAGAAGAGTACTGTTGATTTATGCTCAAATATTTATTTAAAAATATGTGTGGAGCATTTGCCCTTTGCAATGAATGGGTTACAACAGGCCTCTGGTTGTAGGAAGCTAGTAATCTAGCAGAATGCGAAGGTTAAATAAGTACCCAGAGACTTGAAACTGGAAACGCATTCATAGCATTCGCCTTCAAGCCAGGAAACATCCATGTTTTTTATTCTAGAAAAATTGACATTTCTGAGACTACTTCCTCTCTACAAAATGGGGAGACCATTGTCTATCCTGAGGGATATCATGTACATTAATAATTTCATATGCACATAAATTTTAAAATACAATAATAGTATGAATAAAATGTTTGTATACCCTCTACTTCGAAACTATTTCTTCTTATCCTTGTTCCTGATCTGAAAAGGGCATTTAAAACTGACATTTGCAGATCATAAATTCTCTTTCTCTTTGATGGCATAAATTCTCTCTCTCTTTCTCTCTCTCTCTTCCATATGCTTGTAATTCCTTTTGATTCAACTCCTTCCCACTCATGCTTTTATTTCTTATTATGACTCTCTCTCTTCCAGTCAGTATATCATTCCAGATCCCATTTCCTCATTTATTTCACAAGTCTTACATTCACTGTGATCTCCAGGACTTCTCCCCCAAATTCATTTCTGAGAAGATTTTTTTTCTGTGCTGAAAACCCTTTCTTAGTTTTCTGTTTATGCACACAGGGCTCTGGCTTTGGAGAAGAGGCTGACACTTGTCATTCCTGCCTCCCTCAGGATGAGGACTCCAGCTTCAAAGGAACCCCTTTGCTTGGCATTAAAGCACTTGACCTTCCCAAGCAGAACCTGTTGCCCTGTTTACACTCTCATCTCACTTACCTTGGCCACTGAAAAACATCCATCCCATTAATTTTCAGTTCCTCTCTCCTTAGTATTAAACTTTCCATTTAATATGGAAACCAGGTAGTAAACTTGTACACCCTGAAGTGAAGTCCCCTACTTCAGCCCAGTTTTTAAACATCCTAATTTTCATAGTCTCAGTTTCCACTCCATTTTCAATCCTATACCAACCCATCCATGGCTGTGGGGCAAGATGGTCCATCCTCTATCTAGAGTCATCTCCCAAGTTCTTCAATACTTGTCTGTCATTTTCTTTGGTGACTGATTCCCAACATGATCTTTCTTCTAATACAGGCAGTTGCCACTTTCTTGAAATTTTCTATAACTGTGATATTCTATAGATCTAGTTTCATAAAAATTAGATGAAAATTTAATGTCACTTCTCTGTCGCATTATTTGTGATTATTGCTTTGAGTACTTGATAAATAGCTAGGGTGGCCGAGGAAACCTGTCTCTGATACTCAGTATGGTAGGTACCTGGCCATTTAATGAGTGAATGGGAATGGGCAAGGCTTACTTACTAGAATTCTATAGGCTACAGGTTGAAGCTATACCATGTTTCATTCTTATAAAATAGGATAGTGTCATGGGATTGAGGGACAGAGTTTATATTTGTTCAACTCATCTTTTTGTAGCAGGATCATTAATGCTACAACTTAAATGCTATCTAGTTCCCATTCATATAAAGGACAGTATTTTTAGGGCAAGAATTATATTATCTTTTAAAATACTTAAATAATGAATGAAAATTTACATAACAAAATATCTTGGAACACAGGGGAAGAACAACATGGCATTAATAGAAGAAGAGGCTCTTGGTCCTATGGAGGCTTGATGTCCCAGAGAAGGGGGATGATAGAGGAGTGAGGTGGGAGTGGGTGGGTGAGGTAGCACCCTTTTAGAGGTCAAGGGAAGAGGGGTTGGGTGGGGGATTCATGGAGGGGAGACAGGGAAAGGGGATATCTGAAATGTAAACAAATAAAATGATTAATAAAAACAACTGAAAAAATGTGAAAGCTAATTTCCAGCTAGAGTTATAGCTTTAACATTGACCAGTGATTGAATAGAGTATTTTGCCATCATTCAACACATTTTATATTAAAAAAAATAAGTCAGGCCTTTGGGAAAGCTCACTGTACAATGCTAAATACAGTGTCAAAGTAACACATTATCTTTGCAGTGAGCCATATTTACACTTTGAAAGAGAAACAAAATTCTGTGAAGTGTAATTTTTGGAGTATTAGTTATTTTTATAAATGGGAAAGACTCTCATTTCAAAGCTACCCATGGATTTAGAACTAGCAGAGGCAAGGCAGCATGTAGCTTTTCAATTGACCTTTACTGACGTGATTTGATTTAAGAAGAAATAAACATCTTGCCATAGCAGAATAATCAGGATCTTTGAGCTGAGAAGTCCCTCACAGTTCACTTGATTCAGTCATGAACAGTGCATCCATCTCTCTGGCCAATTTGTGCTGCTCCTAAGAGCCATGTAGCCCTGCTCACTCCTGCAGCGAGGTTCAGCTGAACATTGCTTGCAAGCCCTTTTCCTTCTGGATTCTCTTCTTAAGTTCTCCAGAAGACATTATGTTTTTCCTAAATTGCTTTAAGCAGAGTCTCAAAAGAGGAAAGTATACGGTTATAGCAATGTGAATATTAAGCTATTCAAAATTTAGAAACAACAGGCAAAAAGCCAAATTCAGTGTGTGTGTGTGTGTGTGTGTGTGTGTGTGTGTGTGTGTGTGTAAGTTTGTACATGTGAGAGCACGTGTTAGAAGTCATATAATAACTTTGAGGAGATTGTTCTTTTTTTTTTTTTTTACCTTATTTATGTTTATAAGACAGCATCTCATGTAGGCCTGATGATTTGAACTCAATATGCAACCAAAGATGAACTTCATCTTCTAATAGTGCTGTTTGTACCACCAGGGTTCTGGAGTGACATGAGGAGGATGTCACCTTGCCACGTTGGGGATTGAACCAACAGCCTTGTGCATGTTAGCCAAACACTCTACAAATGAAGCTACAACTCTAGTCTCTCTACTTGATTTATGAGACAGAGTCTGATTTATTTCTGCTTATTCCAAGGTTGCTGGCGCACAAGCATCTTGAGAGTCTTACAGTCCTCTCCCCTTTTAACTTCCACTTAGGAGTGCTATGGTTACAGATATACGACTGCTTTGTCCATGTGTGATGAGGTTTAAAGGTTATTGGGTTTTTCTCTGAGCTATCTCACCGGCCTTTTGTTGTTGTTTTAATGGGTCTACACATGTGAAGAATTGACCTATGAATACAGATTAAATAAAAACTAGGGGCTTCTGGTTTTGATTTTAGGTGGAAAACACAATTCACTTTCTTCTCTTTTAAGCATAATGAAAAACCTGGAACTTTATAATTAAAGTCCAAATAGGAAGACTTCTGACAAATGAGTGCAACCAACTTAGAATTCAGGACATTAGAAGTGGGGTAGGAATGAGTTCTTTATGTTTTCTTTGTGCTTCTATAGCACAATCTGTTTGCTGGAGAAGCTGACAACCCAAAAGGACTACAGAACATACACTGAAACATGAACTACAATCAACAGTTCTCTCTTGGGGGAAAAAAGCGGAAAATAGAAAGCCTACCTGTACAGAAAACACTAAGTGATAAGTATCCTAATCTTTTCCAACAGTACAGAAAATATTGGTTCTAACAGAGTACTCACCAGGAAAAACAGAATAGAGGGTTTTTTGTTTTTGTTTTTGTTTTTTTTTTTTGTTGTTGTTTTTTTTTTGACCAGGCTGTAAGAAATCAACCCAATAGTCCTTTCTTTTCTACTGATGTCTGGTAAGTTTGTGAGCTAGTTTATTCCGATTAAGGAGGTCACATAATGAAGAGCCATATAGAAAAAAAAATTCACCTTCTCACTGGGGATGGAGAATGAGAACGGAGTTGAAAGCTGAAATTTCACCCCAGCTCATTTCCCAGGGATATCAAGGAATCCTGATAATAAGCAGAACTTAGACATAGGTTGGGGAAGAAGTGTCACCCTTTTCAACTACACTGTGCCAGAATTAAAAAGGAGATTGCAATTTTATATTTAAATTAGCTACAGAGAGATGTAACAGCACATCCATGATGTTCAAGGTAAAATCAAAACATGCTGTTATACTGAAGACCAGGAAAATGTCAGCATGCATGACAAGGATGATCAAATAGATATGAGATTTAGATGGCACCAATACTAGACTCATCTTACAAGGATTTTAAAGCAGACACCATTAAAAATGGCTCACATAATTCTCAACACATCTGGAGGAGTTAGAAGCCTACACAAAATTAATTAAAGAGAAAAAATTAATAGGATTGTGAAATGTAAAAATAGAAAAAAAGAAATAAAAAAAACCCATACTGCTGAATATAGCAGAGCTGAATGGAAGTGGGAAATAAGTTCATTAGTGAGCTGGAGAACAGGAAACAGCGTTATTTGTAAGTGATGAATAAGCATAATGCCATGACATCGACACCAGCCAAGATGTCTAAATATTTTTATTTCAAATATGGCTTTCTGCCATTCCTAACTAATTACACTTGGTTTTTCTAGGTCACTCTTGACTTTTTCTTAAAAGGGGAGAGTTAATGTACCTGGGTCCTTCATGCCATTTTCCTTGAAGAGTTACTAACATTTTATTGCACTCATTTGTCAGCTACTAGCAGAGTGCATAATGTATGGGAAGCACACAGGAGATTGTTGCATCAGTACAATGACATGGTCTCAGCTCTTAGGTAGTTTACAGTATAACAACAAAAACCCTATGGGTGGTATATCACTTGTTAACATGATGCAGCAAGTGCTATTGTAGAAATACAGAAGAGAGCTTTGGAAATGCTTACAACTGGTTTGTGTTAGGATAAAGTATAGACCTGGAAGTATTTCCTGACTGAATTGAAGAAAATACCCATGTTTAAATCAATATTATTTGATTGTGTAAAGTCAGTTAAAGGAAAAATAATCAGGAGAAACTAATCAGTTATTTATAATCATCTATATTATATACTTTTACTCCAAAGCTTAAGGAAAGATATTTAATTATTTCAAGTGTCACTTCACCTCCTACTGAGGCTGGGTTGGACAGTTTGAGAATACCCTTTCGTGCCTGCTTATATCTTCCACCTTGAATATATCAGACTCTTCATACACAGCGCCAGTCATGTTCAGTATTTCCAGAATTCGATTGCTGAATCCACATTTGGCTCACAAGTCCACTGAAGGAGCTCCCGCTATGTATCTTCTGACATGGTATTAGGTGAAGCACAAAACTAGAGGAATGACAATCAGTGATGGCATCTACTAAGAGCCCACCATTAACAGTACCTTGTTTCCCCTGTGGCAGTCCATTAGAGGAAACTAAACTTTCATTTGCAATTGGTTATCAATTTGGACACAGCTTCTTGGTTAAGGACCAGGGCATGTGTCCACTCCTCCTTTCAGCTAAGGATCTCTTCTGGAGCGGACTTACAACCATTTTGTGTGTTTTATAAGTTTGGGTATGCCGTCCATTCATTTTGATTCCATTTTAGTAGGTCTTTAATTTCTGCCTTGATCCATTTTTTTTTTCATTGAGTAGTGAGTCGTTCAGTTTCCTTGAGTTAGTCGTCTTTGTTTGTGTTGTTGATGTCCAGTTTTAATCCATGGAAGTCAGATAGGATGCAGGATGTTATTTCAGTCTCCTTGTACCTGTTGAGAGATGCTTTGTGTCTGAGTATGTGGTTGATTTTGGAGAAAGTTCCACAGTGTGCAGAGAAGAAGGTAGATTGTTTTATTTTGGGGGTGAAATGTTCTATAAATATCTGCTTGGTCTTGTTGGCTTGTCATGTTAACTCCAGCATATCTCTGTGAAGATTTTGTCTGGATGACCTGTCTATTGGTGAGAATAGAATATTGAAGTCTCCGACTGTCAGTGTGTGAGTCAATATGTGATTTAAGCTGTAGTAGTGTTACTTTTATGAACTTTGGTGCCCTTATGTGTGGTGTCTAGATTTGTAGGAATTGCAAGGTCCGTGGAGGATTTTTCTTTTGATGAGTACATAGGTAGCAGCCTTTCCTATCGCCTCTGATTCATTTGGTTTGAAGTCTATTTTGTCAGATATTAAAGTGGCTACTCTGGTTTACTTCTTAGGTTTACTTTCTTGGAAAATCTTTTCTATCCTTTTACCCTGAGGTGATGTTTATGCTGTTAGGGTGTAGTCTTTGAATGCAGCAGAAGGATAAATCCTTTTTTCATACACGTTCTGTTAGCTTGTACCCTTTTATTGTGGTATTGAGAACTTTGATGTTGAGAGTTATCAATAAGCAGTGTTCGTTGATTCTGTTATTTTTGTGACTGTCATTTTTTGTCTTTATTTTTCCATTTTTTGTTTCTCCTTCTGATTTGCTGGTCTGATATTTTTTCCAAATAATTTATTTATTTTTATTTTATTTGTGTTTGTGTTTTGTATGCATGTTTGCCGGTGTGATGGTATTAGAGTCATGGAATTGTAGATAGTTGTGAGCTGCCACGTCAGGGCTGGGAATTGAATCTGGGTGCTATGGAAGAGTTTTCAGTTCTTTTAACCACTGAGACATCCCTCCAGCCCCCTAGTCTGATATTCTTTATTTCTTATGCTTGTGGTTGTGGTTAACCTCTTCATGTTGATGTTTTTCTTCTTGTGCCCTTTGTAGGGCTGAATACTGCTTAAATTTGATTTACTGTGGAATGCCTTTCTCGTCCTATTGCAATACAAAGTATATAATAGTCTGGGCTGACATCTGTGGTCTTTGAAGACTCTGTAGCATATCTTTTTAGGACCTCTGGCTTTTAGACTCTTTATGGTGTGGTCAGGTGTTACTCTAACAGGTCTGCCTTTCTATGTGTCTTTATTAGGGTTTTATTGCTATAAGTAGGCACCCTGACCAAGGCAAATCTTATAAGGATAACATTTAATTGTGGCTGGTTTACAGGTTCAATTCGTTATCACCAAGGCAGGACAATGGCAGAATCCAGGAAGGTAAAGTGCAGGAGGAGCTGAGAGCTCTACATCTTCATCTGAAAGCTGCTAGCAGAAGACTGACTTCCAGGCAGCTGTGAATAGGTTATTAAAGCCCATGCCAACAGTGACACACCTACTCCAACAAGGCCACACCTCCAAATAGTGCCACTCCCTGGCCCAAGCATATACAAACCATCACCATATGTTATTTGGTCTTTCTCCCATGCATCTTTTAATATTCTTTGCTGTATGTCCAGTGCTATGATTATCATATCCCTAAGGGAGTTTCATTTCTGGTCCAGTATATTTGGTGTTGGGGAAATTTTCTTATATGATTTTGTTGAAAATGTATTCCTGTTATTCACAGATTTGGTCTTTTTATAGCGTCCCAGATTTCCTGGGTGGTTTTTGCCTGGCTTTTTTTTTTTTTTTAATTTAAACTTTTTCTTGACTGAGGTATCTATTTCCTCTACATCATCTTTAATATCTGAGATTCTCTCTCTTCTTCTTCTTCTTCTTCTTCTCCTTCTTCTTCTTCTTCTTCTTCTTCTTCTTCTTCTTCTTCTTCTTCTTCTTCTTCTTCTTCTTCTTCTTCTTCTTCTTCTTCTTCTTCTTCTTCTCTTCTTCTTCTTCTTCTTCTTCTTCTTCTTCTTCTTCTTCTTCTTCTTCTTCTTCTTCTTCTTCTTCTTCTTCTTCTTCTTCTTTTGTATTCTGTTGATGAGGCCAGCCTCTGAATTTTCTGCTGGAATTCCTAACTTTTCTTTATTTCCAGCCCTCCCCTCCAGTTTTATTTTTCTTTATTGACTGTTTCTGCTTGAAAATCTTAAACGGTTTTCTTCATTTCATTCTGGTGTTTTTCTGTGTGTTTCCTAGGTTTCTTTAAGGGGTTTACTCATTTCCTCTTTAAGGGCCTCTGTAGTATTCAAAAGGCTCTTATGAAGTCATTGTCCAGTGCTTCATCTACATTGTATTTCCCAGGGCCTACCATGGTAAGAATTTTGAGCTTTAGTGGAACCATTTCGTCCGAGCCATCATATTCTCATGCTGCCTTCTAGAATCTGGATTTATATTTGTTGAAAACTAGCTGGTGCTATCTGGACTTGTTCTTGTTAGATTGGTAACCCACCCCTGGCTTGCTGCTGCTCTCTCTGGTTCCTAGGGTACTGTGTTGGCTGTGTATTGACTGGTAGAGAATGTTTCTGAGGCCCTGGTAGGTGTGACCATGGGCGGGGCCTCAGAGGGATGGTTAGACTGATTCTTGCTATTGGAAGCTTCCACTCAGGGATGGAGATTGGTTAGAAGAGGGTGTCTGGAAGGAGGGAAGGAATCAGGATATGACACCAGGATCTGCTTAATCTCCTGGGATAGAGAACAGAGAGAGCAAGGAGGCCACAGTTTATAGTCTGCTACAGAGATGGGGTTGAGTGTCAGAGACTGGGTTCTGATGAGACAAGGGTTAATGAACATCTGAAGAGCACCTACCTGACTCATTGGCCAGTGTGGCCTGTGAAAGTGGTTTATTTTGGGGCAGGTGATTGTTCATCATGAAGACTCAAGGCAGGAACTTACCAGCAAGAGCTGCGGCAGAGACATGGAAAAATTCTGTTTATTAGCTTGTTTTATCTTGCTTGCTGTCTTAGTTAGGGTTTCATGGCTTTGAGGAGACACCACAACCAAGGCAAGTTGTAGAGATAAAAACATTAAATTGGGGGTAGATTACAATTTCAGAGGTTTAGACCATTATCATCATGGTGAAAAGCTTGGCTGTATGCAGGCAGTTTAGTTGCTGGAAGAGCCTAGATTTCTACTACTTGATCCAAAGGCAGCCATGAGGAGGAGACTATATTCTGTAGACAACCAGGAGGAGGGTCTCTTTCATTCCTGGGAAGAGTTTGAGCATATAGAATTCAAAGCCCTCCCCACAGGGGTACATTTCCTTTAACAATGCCACACCTCTTAATAGTGTCACTTCCCATGAGCCAAGCATATTTAAACCATAGTTCAGGTCCATCTGACCGTGAATGGGATAGTCTGCACTGGGTTAGATATACTACTGTTAACTAACACTTTTAAGAAATGGCCCCAAAGACTTGTACACAAGACATTCCAATGGAAACAATCTATCAGGGAGGGTTTGCCCTAAGTGTGTGTTTACAATTGAAGCTCACAATTATGATATATTCAAAGAACTGCTTTTGCTAGTGTTTGCCTATTTGTAATAGCTAGCAGGACTTCCACTGTACATCTGCCATTTTCCTATTCATAATTTTTAATGCTTCTGCACCACACTTACACAGGACTCATTTTACCTTTATAAAGTATATTACTCAGGTGCTGTAGACTCCACTTTCATCTTAAGTAATAATATCCACAAAGTGTATTTTTTTCTGTTATATGTTAATATAGATCCATATTATTCAAGTGAAAGTGTTCTCTGGGTGTCATTTTCAAAAATGTGCTTTGCCACCCTCATTTCCTGACATGAAGTTCTGTAGCCAACACTGTCCTAAGGAAATCTATGGCAGCAAGATACGGAGCAAAGTAGTTAAAGAAAAACTCTATTGTGAAAAGAATCATTCATTTTTCTATCTGCTGCGTTTCAGGTTTGTGGAAGGGATGCTGAACATTTGTTACAATGCTATTGATCGGCACATTGAAAATGGCCAAGGGGATAAGATTGCTATCATCTATGACAGTCCCGTTACAGACACCAAAGCAACTATCTCCTATAAGGAAGTCTTGGAGCAGGTAATATCATAAACTTTCTCTCTCTCTCTTGGTTATTATAGAGAAGTTATGTAGATACATATATTGTCACAAAATAACCATTTTAAATATGTCTTAGCACTTTTTATAATTTTTGAAGTTATCACTGATATCCAGGCGGACAAATTAGATACTTTTCTATTAATTCCTTGGCTTATATTTTATAGTACTGAAAGGTACCTGTTTTACTGGGAGAAGTGGCCAAATGCTCAGAATAATTTTAAATACTTTTCTTGCCCTTGTTCTCCATACCCACTGCTGCCACTGTGATTAAAAGAGGCCACACCTTAGTTTTATATGATTAATGGTCTCCTATTCGCTCTCCTTCTTACCTAGCGCTGCTCATGTTTTATTATCATATAATTTTATTTCTTTCTCATTTTCTTTAAAATTTCAAGGCAGTTTTAATTTCCATTTATCTAATTACTAAGGATATTGAACCCTTTCAGATTTATTTCTTGACCGTCTTTATTTCTTCTTTTGAAAACTCTGCATTGAGTTTGTTAGCCCATTTTTAACTGGGTCATTTGTTTTCCTGCCTCTTTGTTTTTTGAGTTCTTTGTATATTCTCGATATTAATCCATTTCTCATCTGGGCTGTGTCACTTGCAAAGAGTCTGATCCTGCAGGTTGGCTCTTCTGTTGATGGATTGGAGAGGCTTGATGGAAGAATCGAAAGGGAAGAAGTGATGTAAATATATTTTAATTAAAATGTATTTTCATCATACTGTTCATTGGAGAGTAAAATTCAGATTCCCATGGTGGACAAGACACAACAACATTATTTTCTATTTGTAATCTAATATTCACTTCCTAATATTCTTAGCCATTTATACCATGTTTCCTCTTCTCCCCTCCCACTTTCTCTTTCTTCTTGTCTTTGGTGGATGGGTGTGTATGCACATGATTGTGCATATATATGCACGTGCATTTTGGAGGCCTGAGGTTGATTTGAGTGTCTTCCTTTATTACTCTCCTATGTACCTGAGACAAGGTCTCCTGGTGATCCTGACAATCACTGCTTTGCCTATATTTGCTGGTTACTGAGCTCCTGGGATCTGCCTTGTTTCCTTCTCCCTGATGCTAGGTCACAGACATGACATGTGCCCTCATAGTCAGGTTTTAAGTGATGGCTGGGACCCCAATTCAGATTTTCAGCCTTGTGCTGTAAGTACTAAAACTATCATCCATTCCCTCAATATTTGTGTCTTTGAAGCTCTGCCTTCATTCCTTGGTCCCACGCACTCTTTTTAATGTGTGGTCTTAGGTGAATCATGTTGTTCACAAATGGATGACAATATTCTTTTTGCTACGTTAAAACATGCATAAAGTTCTAGAAGCAATTCTAAAGATGTTTGAGTATTTTGGATGATGGAAATTATTCCAGCCTTGTGGGCATTTCACTGTATATGATTTTAAGGGGAAATACAATTGCAGGACACTATTTCTTACCTCACTATTGATATTTTGCATTGGAAAAAATTTAATGGGGTCCTGCCGAGTCATCCTCTACATTGGACCATGTTTAGGAACACCCTGACTTCTACTTGCACGTTGCCAGTAGCAATCATGCCTGGGTTGAGATGTAAACATACACATTTAAACATTGCCTTCTTTGGCAAAATTTCCCCAGATTGTGTCTCATTGTTAGCTAAGCAGTCTAATTGGCCGCACTTAGGTCACATGAATAGAATATCGGAAATGGGGAGGAAGCATTTCATTCTTTGTTTTATACCATCAGTTGGGACTCTGCCTCACTCTAGCCAGCTGGTTCTCAACCTTCCTAATGCTGCAACCCTTTAATATACTTCCTCATGCTGTGGGGACCCACAGCTATAAAATTATTTTTGTTGCTACATCGCAACTGCAATTTGCTATTCTCAAGAATCATAGTGTAAATATCTGATATGCAGGGTATCTGATATTTGACCCTCGTGAAAAGGTCCTTCATCACCAAAGGGATCCTAGCCCACCCATTGAGAACCACTAGTCTACAACAAATACAAAGGAACTTCAGTCCAGTCAAAAAGACTTTACATGCTGAGTAAGCCAAGACATGGCAGAAGATAAAACCCAAATGGAATGTTTTACTATGTTGCTTGGTGTGTTTGTTGTCCTGCAAATAGAAAAATCTGTATTTGTGAAATGAAATACACAAGGAGTTGACACTGGAATCAAGCAAGGAAGTTACTCTATTACCAAATTGTTTATAATATATGAGAATCAAAGTGTTAATATAGGAGGAAATAACAAACTCTACAAAGTACCACATACCTTAGTATAGGTCCGCACTGACACATTTTAGAAGATGTTTCATCTGTGAGCAAAAGAGTGCTCCTGTGATTTGGGCATACTGCCACAATCTCACTTCGAGAATTGGAAAATTTAAGATACTGGTATACTTCAGTTGATGTTAGACTGTACAGAATATGATATATTTCTTCATGCACTGTAAAGCTATTGTCTCTATTAGCATATTGAGTTTGATAGATATGCAAACACTAGAGTCAAAGAAAGATCTGCAGTGAAAATTTAAATAATAAGAGTGGTGTCTTTTTTTGTGACTTTCTCTTTAATTTATGTAATTGGCTAAGATCATCCCATGCAGGTGATTATCTCAGAATTTTTTTTTTCTGCTAACTCATCTTATTTTCACGTGTCAAATCTGGACTCAGACTCTTTTGACTTCCTTGCTAGTTCACTGGTTTCAGTTTAGCCTGACATGAAAGTACTGAAGAGGACCATTTCTCTCAGCTGCTGACAGCCTCTGATTCTTTAGGCTTTCTTCTCCAAAGTATTAAAGGAAGAACTGTTCCACTGGTGTGTGGGGGTGGGTGGGTGGGGGCATTGTCCAGCTGCTTTGATTACCTGCTCCCAGCTCCCTACGGTCTTTATATTACTAAGTGAGGAAGACAGAGAAAGATTTAATGAGCATTGCCTTGAGAACAAATACAAAGAACAGTTTATTTTTTTGTACCAGGACTCATTTAACCTACTGGTGCTTCATTTTCATTTGGCCTTTCTGGATAGGTGAAACTTGATTTAAATTTCTTATTTAACTAACAATCTGCAAATTTCAGGCTAACTCACCTGTGTGATATGGAAGACCTGACAGTTTTAAGGGAGGAGCCAGAGCCTTTCCAAACTGCTGTGTTCTCTGCAGATCTGATTATCTTCAACAACCTTTTGGTAATTCCTTGTCCAGGGATTAGAGTCCTGCTTAAGGTCTACCTTCCATTCAGTAAAATGCTGACGATTTTGTTGTTGTTGTTGTTGTTGTTGTTGTCAAATCTTGCTTGGAACAAAGGAGGCCTTATAACTGGATGATTCTCTTACTGCCAAGTGCTGAGGATTTATGTAAATTCAATAAATAAGATGAATTCAATTGTAATACAAGAGTCAGAGTTGGGTGGAGCGATGTCCTCTGCAGGAAAAACATGGAGAAGCACTGGTGTTTTATGCTTATTCCTCAGCTGTAAACTCCTGCAGTGACTTGATGAGCCAGGGTGGGTTGATGCCCAGGCAGCCCTGCTCCCCATCAGAAGAGAAGCAGAGGGAGCATGGGTGGGGTGGTGTAAGGCGGGGGTTGGGAGGTAAGAGGGTGTTCGTGATCAGGATAGAAAGCGATTAAATGAATAAGTAAATAAATGAAAGAAGAAGTTACTCTTGATAACTAATTTATCATTTTTCCTTTTTTAGCTTTAATTTTTTAAGGGTACATGTGTTTTGTCTGCATGTATGTGTGCACATGTGCTCAGAGGCCATAAGAGGATGTAGAATCCTCTGGAAGTGGAATTGCATACCATTGTGAGCTGCCATGGCAGTACTGGGAATTGAACCTGAGTTCCCTGGAAGCGCAGTTAGTGCTCTTAACGACTGAGCTATCTCTCCAGCTAGCTCCTATAATGACTTATTTCTTAAGACAAAAGGTTTACTTACCATTCATCATTGCATGGACCTATTTATTTGGGCCTGAGCTGTGTAGGATCACAGTGATGGAGAATTTGTGGTGAAGCAATGTCCTCATATCTTGGAATTGGAAAATAAGCGAGATGCCAAAGAGCCATAAAATTCTCTGTAGATACGAAAGATCAGTGACCCAAGGAGGCTCCACTGCTAGTTCTGGTCTGTAAGGCATATAGAGTTAGAGGTGTTTGTTTTATCTGCAGAACATTGCCTGACACAGTGAATATTTATCGAGTTATAAATGCATAAATGAATGAATGAATATACTATCATTTGAAATTTAATGTCTACCATATTTACTTGAATGGAATTTTCGAGAGTACATTAGTTATAGAACTTGATCACCTTTCCCAAATTATTTTTATTCTGCTTGGTTATCAAAGATATATAGATTCCCTTTTGGTTCTTCATATTAGTATCTGAAAACCCTGAATTCTAGGAAGCACACATACGCTTATTTTACTCTTTTCATTTTATTTATATTCAAGTTAACGGATGATCATATTAAACCTCAGTGACATATAAGGCAAATGTACTTGTATGGGCACACATATATTACGCAGAATGTCACTAATTTAACATTGAACTTGTCTCTCGATTTGGATTTTAGTTTTTGTTCTCCCAGCAATTACGAATTTTTATATTTATCCACCAAGTAAAAAGGTGACCTTCCATGAAGGACATCTGAGAATTTTCATGAATAAAAGTATCTGAAGAAAATTGATAATACATAGTGTGTGTTAAATTCTCCTGATCTAATTCCTCTCAAAGTGCCTATTATCTTTATTAAAGGTAATTTTTGCAGTATAATTATAGCTGTAATTATGAAGGCTTAGTAATTTGGCAGAGGACATTACTCTGAAATCATTGGCTGTGGTTTGTGAAAAGTCCACTTCCAGCCCCTGCTTTTCAGAAGGCTCTCCTCAAAGCATAAAATCCATCTTCTGAGAAATAGTTCAGGGGAGAGCAGCCTGACGCTCCTTTATCATTGGAACCAATATTTTTTTTTAAATAGACACCTAAAAGACAAGGAATAATATTATATACTCAAATCTATCCCTGCTGGTGATGGACTTGTTGAGGGAAAAGGAAACAGTATTTCTTCTATTTTTTTTCTCAAGTTACCCAAATAAGTATTAAAAGCATCATTTATATTGCAGTCAGTCCCACGGAAAAATGTATATATACAAGGTAAATTATTGCTTTGATGCTTGGTGAATAGATGGGAATGATCAATATGTAGAAATTGTTATCATTCATGTAATCCCCCTCCCAGGGTGCAATGTGTTCAGCTTTATATACAGAAAACATATTCAAATAAAAGTAAAAATGATATCTATAGGCATTATTATATTTTTACAAATCATATTTATATGCAAACAGCTCATGAAGCACAGAATTCCCAAGCATGTGTAAGTCCTCATTATTAATTCTTTACTTATTTCTCATCTAGTTCCTATATAAGTATAACTCTGACATGTACAGACCATTCATGAGATATGCCTATGTTTAAACTTCATACAGATTGAATAATGCGAAATTGTTATATGTGTACAGGTTTTTCTGTCCCAACTTTCTGTTTGTGACATTCATTTCATCCCTAGAGGCTGTGGTCTGGTTATTTGGGAACTGCCTGGTTCAGAGTAGTGCCAACATGGGTGAAGATAGGAATTTGGATTGGGATACATTTAGGAATGAGGTGTTTAGTTCAATTTTGGCTCAAGCAGAGAATTATTTGTTAATTCACAGTTGTGTGATTTTATGATCTGAGACTGAGGAAGATATTCTTTTCTATTTTTAAGATAACTAATGAAAAAAAAAACCCAGAAATCTCCACCATGATATTTCCCCTTAGCTATTCTTTGAAATAATTTGGACAGAAATACTCTCCAGCAGAACGTCTTGAAAACAAAACAAAGACAAAAACCCACAAAGATAGACCTGTGTTGATTCTTTTACTAATTTAAAAATATCCAGGAGCATTGGAATTTCTGTGATGAGTTGCATGCATTTGGATTGGGATACATTTAGGAATAAGATGTTTGGTTTGATGTTGGCTCAAGCAGAGAGTGATGTGTTGTGAACTAATTTTGAGTGATCAAATGCAAAACTTCTTAAAATATTTTTCTATTTGTGAGCTCTTTTTATGATGTACTATTATATACACTATTATATACACTTGCCATGAGCAAGTAAATTTTACAAAATCACAAGGCTCTTTATTATTCTGGACTAAAAGGATGAGAAAAATGTATTTATGCAAAACACACAGGAGCTACCCATATATGATACCTTGGATACCTCATGAGTGTCAGTTGTGAATAATAATAGCTCTGTATTCAGGGTAAACACTTTGTTGTTGTTTTTTTTTAAATCATGTGTATTTAATTTAAAACAAGTTGTAATCAACTAAATACTAACTTGAATTGCTTCAAAACTCTTTACAACTTAGAAAATTTGTTAGAGTTGGAGACCATTCAAAATAAAGGGCACAATTACAAGTGCAATTATAATAGACAATACAGGAAACTATTAATAAAAGGGAAGAAACAATGATTTGATACTTGCTAGCTTCCTGTTTTCAATATTTGGAATCACTTTTTCTGAACAAAAGCTGTCTGTTATTTTTACATCAGTCTAAAATAGCAGCAATACAACCAATCTCCTTCAATTTTCTCAGCTTCATTTTTATAGACGATGTTACCCATGAAATCAAGATAACTGTTTGAAATAAAAACTAACTTCTTTCCACTTCCTGCCATGCCATATGCTATTTTACCCCTGCGAGACTGAGAGCACCTTCCTCGTAATTTTCTCCAAAGATTGGTTTATTCTCCATTTTTACTCTACTTGTTAATGTCCTAATGTGATCTCTTAGGTGGAGAAAAGACTCCTGTGAATAGGAGCAATAATCTATTCATCTTCTAACCTACACAGTAGCTACACCAGGCCTCCCACAGAGAAAGATCATATCACACACAGATAGAGTTCAGGAATAGAAATTCAATAGCGTTCATTAAAAAGTAAAGACAAATCTAGTCTGTGACTAAGAGAAATAATTATTTCTAAAAATATCACTGTCCTCCCACATTTTAATTTCCACACGAGGATTTTTACTTTTAATGGGGTGAGCACAGGCCCTGTCTTGATGTGTACCCTAACTTTGAAGATCTATATCCTGTCCTATTTAAACTTCGACTTATGACACTTTCCTTATGTTGTTGTCTTTAAAACCCGGAAAACTTGTCTTTATTCTTGTATTTTTTTAGTGAACACATCCTATTCATTGGTTGGTAGACCTTACTAAATATGTACCTTCGAGGTGGTTAACCTCTGAGCTATCAGCAAATCAATTCAACAAAGTCACAGGGCTCTTTTCTTTAATTCATTATTCTATACTAAAATGATGATACAATGTATTCATTTATGCAAAACACACATGAACGACCCTATATTGATACCTTGCGTACCTTTTGAGTGCCAATTGTGAATGACACTGGCTTCGTACGCAGGGTAAAGCCTTTTTGTGGAGGGGGGGGATATATTATGAAGATAGATGAAAACGCACTATAATGGAAGCAAAGGAAGAATCAAAGGCCAGAGAGGAACGTGGGCTGCTTCTTTACATATATATTCAGATAAATCTGAGCCAATCCATGAATACAATGTAACAAATAACATTTAAATATTCATGTGAGAATTTTATCATGCAGAGACTGTGAAACAAAAGTAGACCCGGCCCACTGGGAAATCTAGGGAGTGGTAGAAGTTGATGGTGGGACATCAAACTGTGTAGAAACTTATAAACCAGGATTTTATTCCCAGTTTAATACAAGATGTCAGATGGCTGAAGGAGTCATCTTGTCTTCTCAGTAGAAGCATGTGAGTACAAACGGATGGAAGCAGATGACAGAGGTTCAGCAGAGAAATGCATAGGGACAACTTAGACTAAATGACCCCAGAATAGCAGCTTCCAGTGACATACAGACAAAGGGGAGACAGAGTAGAGATAGTTTGTGTCATGGCTTTCTGCTGGCTGTTCCACACTTATTGTCATCTCGAATTTCTTACTGCAGTTAATGCATTTGCAAAAATCTCTGATCTATCAGTCACTTGCATGTGCCCCCTTTGCTCTCATATTTGTTCTTGTTCTTTCACCATAAAGGGCTGCTTGTTTCTATCTAATTTATTCGCAGGGAATCATTTTAATGATGATTTATTAGTTATTTTATTCTTTTTTATGTATCTATTTCTTTGATTCCACATCATAGACATACAATATGCATGTTTTTCATAATTTAAAGGGTTTGTAAGAACTTATGTAATTTTTTGAAAAAAAAAAAGTAATATCTTAAATGTTGTCTGAAGGCCAAGCTGCTAAAATTTTAATACTCAGTTTTCCTTTGTACTCTGCCTTGGACCTACACTCCCACTAACACAGCCAGGAGATATTCTTGCTGTCGTGCCTGCCCCACTGTGTGCTCCAACAGTGAGGCTAGAGAAATCTTTTATTATTCCTCATACAAATATGCTTGTACACTGGTTTAGTTTATTTTAATTTGATCCAAACCAATTTCAGAAAATCTTATTGTACCCTCATCTGTTCTTCATGGCTGTCATTTGTATCATTGAAGTTGTAATGAAGGCCCATATGTTCCAACTCTAGAAAAGGTGGGTGAAGATATAAACAGACTCAGATGGCCTTGCTAGAGATCTTCCATTTGACCATTATCCATAAGGAAAGCAAGAAAATAGAGTGTAGTCAGGTGGATTGAATGTAGAGTTACAAGTGTCAACTACAGAGAATCATTTCATAGTGTAAACTAAACATTTCAGTAATTATTGTCTATGAACATCAATAAATAATGAGTCTAAAGTGAGTTGGTGCTGAATACAAAGTATCATTTGCTGGCTAGTTAGAAATAAAAATGCATTTTGCTGCAATATTCCTTAGAGATGTAGTGCATGTTGTCTCTATATCATTATTGTATTAGGCAAAGAGATTATAAAAATGAATACATGTTAATTCTTCAACCAAAGTGTTCCATTGTTTTCCTGGTGAGAAAAACACAAAAACAATTGAAAATATTGTGGTGCTGTTGCAATAAAGCCCTCTATAGTGAAGCACTAATAATCTTTAGTATGAAGAAGGAACCAGCCCAGATTTAGTAGCTCCCAAATGACACATAAATCATTTGGGTCATGAAAGGTGCGTAGAACTATGTGTCTCTTACCTAAGTGGCTCTGGTAGAACTTGTGTAGATCCTACCATGACTTGCCTTTGCCATACTTATGAGTGATGGCACACATTCCAAAGCTAAAACACCTTGCTGGGTGTGGTTCTAAATCTATGCTCATAATGAGTCTAGTGGGGGCAGAAGACGTGTGGTTCTGATAGAGCAATGGAGGAGAGACCAATGTCAATGTTAAAAACCAGCAAGGAATGAAAGAAAGATACTTTTATGAGTAGAATTACAACAGTTGGATATAATTATGCCCTTTCCCTGTTGATTAGCACATGAGTCTACTGTATGCTCAGCAATAGCACAGCTGAACACCTCAGCAACTCAGTTTCTGACCTTTGATAATTAACATGGGAAATTAGAAAATCATTTTACCTGACATAAATGTCATAAGAACTAGAGAATAAAGCTCATTAACATATATTGAAGAACACTGAGTGGGTAAAGTGGTGGAAATAAAATCGGGGAATAATGTTGCCTTTTGAGTATGTGAAAGAGAATTTTTTATGAGTCTTTTTCAATTAGATGAAATAATAACATTGTGAAGATGATGTTATCAAAATTATTTAAATTAATTTTATTTGAATAATTTGCCTGTTTTATGTTCACATTTATGAACTTTCTAGGGCTGCATCATAAAGTAAAATAAATTTGAATACTACAATGGAAATTCACAGTCAATTAAATAATTTCAAGATTATAGATCAGGGGAAATTGATGGTTTATCATGTCATACATGATATTACAAAGCGATACAATTTTATTTTATGTGGTTTATGTGGGAAATTTTTATATATAAATATTTATGGTACATTCTTATCCTATCTGCTTTGTTTATCAGTTAATAATGTGTGTTTTATATCTGTTCTTTTAAAAATTTTTTTACTTACTTATTTATTTATTTATTTATTTATTTATTTATTTATTTATTTATTTTCATGACAGGGTTTCTCTGTGTAGTCCTGGCTGTCCTGGAACTCACTCTGCAGACCAAGCTGGCCTCGAACTCAGAAATCTGCCTGCCTCTGCCTCCTGAGTGCTGGGATTAAAGGTGTGCACCACCACTCCTGGCTCTGTATCTGTTCTTTAGTCTTCATTTAATTCCACAAAGAGTCTTTGGTTGATTGAGTCAAATGTTGTTGACTCAATCCATCCAACTATTAAGATGGTCCTATATCTTTATCTCACTCCTTCTTCCTTAGTCGAATAGTTTTTCATGAACACTTTGCAAGCATTGATGGACTTTCAGGATGTACCAAGCAACAAAACCATAAAGGTCAGTCGGAGCCTAGCCCAGGGCAGCAAAAATGTGCTTCCTGTGCCCACAGCAATGGTCATGGTGTGGACTGCTGATGGTGTTTGTTTAATTAGATGTTTAATTAAATAATGAATACAGAAGTGACCTAAACAGGCATGGTTTCTTCTTGTACCTTGTTTATTTTATACCAAACTTTCTTTAAAAGATAAGAGACCGTAAAAGAGGAAATGAAGTTATTAATCTATTTTCTTCAAAATCATGAGACATACAAACATTTTATTTTTAAAAAAAATGTATAATCTTTTGGTACTGACTGGTTCATTTTAACATGCAATTCAACCTCTTAGTCTCTCTGTTTTTTTCTCTTTCTACATACTCACACACACACACACACACACACACACACACTCAGTAACACACAAATCAGTCTGATAAGATAAAAGTAAACCTACAAATTATTGAACTACTTACTACCTCAATATAGTAATTTAACATAGTGAAATATGTCTTCCTAAACCTACATGACTGAAGATTGATATAGGTAGTTTTGACCTTGGAGACATGTTGTTTTCAATGCCTCAATACTTGAATCACATATTAGTGACTGAACTTCAATAAAATTTTTGATTATAAGCTGTTTTATGATGTCATTATTGTCTGAATTTACAAGAGATTATAAAATGTAGCACATAGTTAATTTAACTAATTACCTAGAGAACCTCAAATAGGATTCTACATTAATTTAAAAATTATTCTGTTAATGAAAATGCAAAAATTTAAGTTTCGTACAGAAAACTAAACTCTGAGAACATTTCTATAGATCCCTGTTAGAGAAACTCTGAAGTGAACATCTCTTTAGGGCAAGGGAAGATTAATCTGACTTCATTACCATCATAGTTTAGTATATTTAATGTTCTTCACTAGCTGATTGTTGTGGTTTGAATAGGAATGACTCACATAGACTCATGTGTTTGAATGCTTGGCCACAAGGAGTGGCATTATTAGGAAGTGTAGCCGTGTTGGAGTAGGTGTGGCCTTTTAGAAGGAAAGGTACCACTTTGGGGAGTGGGCTTTAAGGTTTTGTGTGCTCAAGATATGCTCAGGGTGACACATAGTCTCCTGCTGCCTGTCTTCAAAAGGTAGAACGCTCAGCTCCTTCTGCACCATTGCCATGTTTGTCTGGAAGCTGCCATGTTTCCCACCATGAGACAACGGACTAAAGTTCTGAAACTGTAAGCCAGACCCATTAAAGGTTTTCTTTTATAAGAGTTGCTTTGGTCATGGTGTCTCTTCAAAAGCAATAAAACGCAAATCAAGACACCAATAAATACAGGGTATGCAGAGAAAGAGAGGGTGCCATAAAATAATCCTTGCAGAGATTGCTCATTAGGTAAAGAGATGTTTGCATTAGAATGAAAACTTGAAGGTGACAGCCTTAACATGAAACCCTAGAATTAGGGGGTAGAAGGCAAAAACAAGAATCTTAGGAATTGCTGGCCAGCCATCCTAGTTAAACAGTCAAAACATTTAGTAAGCTCCATATTCAACAAGACACTTTTTTCTCTAAAAATACAGTAGAGAATGATGGAGGCAGACACTACATATGTAGGGACACACACATTTATGCATGCACACAAGTACATGTGCATATACATGTGTACAATACATGCAAATAAACTAAATAACTTTTCATGTTTGTTATTGCATAAAAAATATGTCGGTTTTTAAAATATCATTAAGGAATCCATTCAAAAGCCCTCATAGGATACAACCTGACATAGTGAGAGAGTATTTAAAATGCATTATATATCTGTGCACATTTTCTGACAATCAGTTTACTTAAAATAATACTATTAGTGCTTCTAGGAGAGAAATTATTTCATCAATAAGTGTATCTTAAAAATTTCAAAATAGCAAAAACTCTTTGAAGTTAGACATTAAAAAAGTGCAGTTTAAGACAGGGGTGACCTGACAGGGGGATTGTGATCATTTCAATCTTCTTGTATCTGTTGAGGTCTGTTTTGTGACCAACTATATGGTCAGTTTTGGAGAAGGTACCATGAGGTGCTGAGAAGAAAGTATATTCTTTTGCTATAGGATAAAATATTCTATAACTATTTTAGATCCATTTGGTTCATAACTTGTTACTTTCACTGTGTCTCTGTTTAGTGTCTGTTCCCATGATCTATCTGCCCATTTCTGAGAGTGGGACGATGAAGTCTCTCACTATTATTGTGTAGGGTGCGTTATGTTCCTTGAGCTTTAGTGAAGCTTCTTTTATGAATGTGGGCACTCTTGCATTTGAGCATAGATGTTCAGAATTGAGAGTTCATCTTGGTAGAAATGCAGAAAACAGTCTACTTTGAGTGGAGTAAATTTTAAAAATTCATTTGAGAACTTCAGTGGGAATTCATACATTATTTCTCAACATATTTGTGAATAGTTACTTTTGAGTATTTAAATTCTTTTTTTTTTAAGACAGGGTTTCTCTGTGTAGCCCTGGCTGTCCTGGAACTCACTCTGTAGACCAGGGTGGCCTTGAACTCAGAAATCTGCCTGCCTCTGCATCCCAATTGCTGAGATTAAAGGCGTGTGCAACCACTGCCAGTCTTAAATTCTTGTTTTGTTTTGTTTTGGTTTTGGTTTTTTTGTTTGTTTGTTTTTTAATTTTTTTAATGATGTATTTTCCTCATTTACATTTCCAATGCTACCCCAAAAGTCCCCCATATCCTCCCCTCCCCCCCCCACTCCCCTAACCACCCACTCCCACTTCTTGGCCCTGGCTTTCCCCTGTATTGAGGTATATAAAGTTTGCAAGACCAATGGGCCTTTCTTTCCACTGATGGCCAATTAGGTCATCTAGGCAGCTAGAGACACGAGCTCCGGGGGGTACTGGTTAGTTCATATTGTTGTTCCACCTATTGGGTTGTAGATCCATTTAGCTCCTTGAGTACTTTCTCTAGCTCCTCCACTGGGGGCCCTGTGATCTATCCAATAGCTGACTGTGAGCATCCACTTCTGTGTTTGCTAGGCCCTGGCATTTTCTCAAAAGAGACAGCTATATCAGGGTCCTTTCAGCTAAATCTTGTTAGTGTACGCAAAGGTGTCAGCGTTTGGAGGCTGATCATGGGATGGATCCCCAGATATGGCAGTCTCTAGATGGTCCATCCTTTTGTCTCAGCCCATAATTTGTCTCTGTAACTTCTTCCATGGGTGTTTTGTTCCCAGTTCTAAGAAGGGGCAAAGTGTCCACACTTTGGTCTTCATTCTTCTTGAATTTCATATGTTTCACAAATTGTATCTTATATCTTGGGTATTCTAAGTTTCTGGGCTAATATCCACATGTGAGTTCTTTTGTGATTGGGTTACCTCACTCAGGATGATGCCCTCCAAGTCCATCCATATGCCTAGGAATTTCATAAATTCATTTTTTTAATAGCCGAGTAGTACTCCATTGAGTAAGTATACCACATTTTCTTTATCCATTCCTCTGTTGAGGGGCATCTGGGTTCTTTCCAGCTTCTGGCTATTATAAATAAGGCTGCTATGAACATAGTTGAGCATGTGTCTTTCTTACCAGTTGGAACATCTTCTGGATATATGCCCAGGAAAGGTATTGCTGGATCCTCCGGTAGTACCATGTCCAATTTTCTGAGGAACCGCCAGACTGATTTCCAGAGTGGTTGTACAAGCTTGCAATGCCACCAACAATGGAGGAGTGTTCCTCTTTCTCCACATCCTTGACAGCATCTGCTGTCACCTGAATTTTTGATCTTAGCCACTCTGACTGGTGTGAGGTGGAATCTCAGGGTTGTTTTGATTTCCATTTTGCCAGGCTTAAATTCTTATCTAACCATTTTAAGTAGCTTGAATGAGAATGACCTCTGTCTTTTCTTCCTTCCTCACTCCCTCCCTCCCTTTCTTTCTTTCCTGATGTCTTAGTTATTTCTCTATCATTATGATAAAACCATGATATCCTTGGTCTTATATTTAAATACTTGGTTCTTAGTTGGTGGAACACTATGGAAAAGGTTAGGTTTTTGGAGGAGATGTGTTACTAGGAGCAAGGCTTTGAGGTTTCAAAAGACTATGGCATTCTCAGATTTCTTTCTCCCTGCCTCCTATTTGTAGATAAGGATGCACACTGATAACTATTGAAGACCAGTGTACCATGTGTGGCTTCCTGCCTACTGCCACAATCTGTAACATGATGGTGTTATACTCTCACCCTCAGCAACCATCAGCCCCTGTGGTGGTTTGTATATGCTTGGCATAGAGAGTGTCACTATTAGGAGGTATGGCCTTGTTGGAGAATTATGTCACTGTGGGGGTGAGCTTTGAGACCCTCCTTTGTAGCCACATGGGAAGCAGTCTCCTCCCATCTGCTTTTGCATTGACATATAGAACTTTTGGCTCTTCCAGCCTCACATCTACCTGGATGCCGCCATGCTGATAATGGGCTGAACCTTTGAATCTGTAAGACACCCCAATTAAATGCTGTCCTTTATAATACTTGCCTTGTTCATGGTGTCTGCTCACAGCAATGGAAATCCTACCTAGAAAAGAAGTTGGAACCAAGAGTGGGATATTACTGTGATAGGCCTGAGCATACTTTTGTTTGGAAGACTTTGGATTTGTAAAGTGGTAGAGTGCTTTAAGTAGAGGCCAATGGGCTATTGTAGCAGGAATATGGAAGACTTTGGTGTTGAAGGTGAGTTGAGCTGTGGAAACCTGGATCTAGAGGTTTCAGAGGAGAAGAATTTTAGTATGTGACTTGAAACTTTTTTGTGATATTTTGATGAAGAATGTGGCTGGTTTTACCCTTGTCTGAAGAGTCTGCCTGAAGTTAAGGTGAAGAGAGTCAAACTAACTGCATTGACAATGGAGGTCTCAAAACAATCCAGTTTAGATTCTTTGCTGTGGTTTAATTTCATGAAAAATGTTTGGATGAAGTGCAGCAGCAAGTTTAGGAAGGAAAAAAGTACAAAATGTGTAGTTTATGTAATAAAAGGGCACCAGGAAGTACCAGGAGCTGGATACTATGTTCAGGGAGATAAACATACTAACCTTGGGGCAAGAGAGAGTGGTAACCTTGGGCCAAGATCCCACCCAGCTAAGCTTATTTTTTATGTGTTTGCATTTGAACAAGCAATAGTTATAGCATTTTTATCTGATTATTGTTTTCATTTGGACTTCTAACTGGAAGGAATTACAATCCAGAAATGGAGAGCACACATGTGAACCTGATCTTGAGGCTAGAGGACACCATCTTTTGATCTGGATCTTGAGGAATAGTAGTCATGAAAAGTGGGCCATACCTTCTCCTAGAGGCCTACATAAGGCCTTTGGAAGAGGGAAGACCCTCTCATCTTTGCCTGTTTGCACTTACTTGCCAGCACATCTGTTGGAACCTATTTCTTCAGGATTCTAGCTTATACAGAAGACCAGCTGAAACTAGCCTTGTGGAACTGAGTAACGATTAGATTCTTGGCTTTCCCATTCATAGCGACACCATTGTTGGAATGACTGTAACTCATTCCAATAGTTTCCTTTAATGTATAGAGACATTCCATAATTTCTGTGACTCTAGAGAACCCTGACTAATATAGCTCCCAATTCAGTGTTTTATTTTATAAGTAGCCTTGGTCCTGGTGTTCTGTCCTGACAAAACAAAAATGTCTAAGACATCTTTAAACATTTAACTCATAATATAACTGAAGTGCTATGTGTTAAGTAATGAAAATTAATATAATTAGAAAACAAGAAGAAAAATGAACAAAAATGCAGGCCCTTGAACTCACATTTATAGAAATGTATAATTAAACTTATTGGTCACAGGGATGGTGTGGGTGAAGAATTGAAATGATCCAGACTTACAATTCCATCATGGAGCTAAGAATTACTTTCTGTCTCCATTCAAGAGATGTGACAATATTGGCAAGAGAGGAGTTCCATGATTAAACAACAATATAAAGCAATAACAAAAATCTAACCAGAGGAGGTGATCTGAATGAAAAATGGTCCCCTTAGCCTCATATGTAACCAAGGACTTTTCGACCTGTGCCCCAGTTTTCGAAATAGCTACTCTGAGACTTAATTATATATGAATAAATACTTAGGCCATAAGTTTGGCCTTGTTCCCAGACTATCTCATAACTTAATTAACCTATTTATTCTATTCTATGAGTGCCACATGGCTGGTTACCTCTTTTCAGTTGCATACATCACCTCAGAGTTAGATATGAATTTCTTTTGCAACTAACTCTATCCCAGAGTCCCTTCTCCCTACTGGAACTCCCACCTCCTATTTTCTGACTCAGCTCATTGGCCAATTGACAAGTGATGCTTCTACATAGTACACAAGACACTCTCTCTACACTCATGTATTTGAATATTTGGTTTGGATCTTTGTGAAAGGATTAGGAAGTATGGCCTTATTTGAGGAGGCATGTCACTGGAAGCAAGTCCTGAGACTTAGACTCCTGCCATTCCTATCTTTTTTCTGTCTGACTCTGTGGATTGAGATATGAGTCCTCAGATGTCCTTTCCTTCTACCATTATGGACTCTAATACTCTACAATCATAAGCCTAATTAGACACTTTAAAAAATACATTGCCTTCATTATGTTGTTCTATTATAGCAATAGAAAAGTAACTAAGATACTAGAACAATGAAAAGGAAGAAGGGATGTTAGGTAGTGAATATATATGATTAGAACCACTGAAATATACTGTTTTAAGAATATTGTGTCTAACATGCAAAGTGTTTGAAAATATGATGTGGTTATATTACTTATTACTCCAACGGGTTTTAAAAATAACCACATTAAAAGTTATAAAATCTGATGTCAAATTTTCTTCATGCACTTTCTAACTTCAATCTGCCATCCCCTCCCCTCAAAACAAAACCAAATTATAGAAGTCTGTTGTGCCTCAGTTTAAAGATTACCTCCACAGACATCTTTGCTCATTTTAACTGCATGGCACAATGGAAAACTTGAATCAGTTCTGTTATTTCCATCTTTACACAATGTGTTCAATACTTGGAAGAAAAAATCAGTAGTCAACCAAAGTCAGTCCTTCTTTGTTCAGACTCCAAAACCTCTGGAACCTTCATGCCATCTTTAAATATATATTTTAAACCAGCTCTAATAAATTTCAATTCATTTTAAACATTCGAACTTGTACATTCAGGGTAATAGAGAAAATTCTTTAAAACCCAGGAGCCATGATTGAAACTTTCTGTTATTAAACTTACAGACATTTTGCCTACAGACTTTCCTGTGCCCACGTGTTCTGTGTATGTTTCTCTCTGTTCACAATTGTCCTTTTTTGGGGACGTGAAAAAGCGGTCTTTGACATCTTTCTCATCCGTTGTTCTCTTGAACCGATGCAGCATGAACCAGTGCTGGGCCTTCCCTTTAAAACCATGCTTGCTGCACAGGAGGTTGTCCCATGTACGTATCATAGATTGCGTAGTTCCCATAGTGAGAGGATTATGAATGCTTTCACGATAAAGGAAAGGGTAAGTGTTTAAACAGTTAGATGTTTAACCTGACTGGATCAGTACACAATGTTTGCATGTATTGAAATATCATATGGAATATCATAGTTAGTAAGCACAATGTGTGTGCCCTTATATCAATGAAAATTAATTCAAATTTTAAAAGTAACTTAACTAGTTGATTTTGAAATGATAGCCAGTATGCTTTTTCCTGTTTTTTTTTAAATCACATTCTTCCCTAGAACTCTCTAAAAATATTTTACTTCTGAAGCTGCTTCAGATAAATAAACATTCTATTACTTTACGATATTTTATATTATTTCTTAGATTTTATATTCTTGGAAACTCAGCTCACCGTTCTGCCTGCCTCCATTTGCATCTTTCCTTGGCACTGTGTTCTCTCCTTGTTCTCTGTAAGTGCATTTCTCTCTGGCCCCTCCTTGCCATTCCGTTAGGCTTTCTCCTCTTGGCTATAAACATCTACCCTGTGTGATAACCCCTGACCTCAAGACTTCTGTTGATAATTTTACTGTGTTCAGCTCTTTCACACCATCCCATATCATTCTCTAAGCACTGAGATATTTCCTGGATGTGAATAGATATCCACACTTGGTACTCCATCTCCACTTAGTCTAAAACATGCCAGGTCCACCCTTCTCCCTTTGAATCCATGCTTTGTGATTGATATCATTTGGCAGACAGTTATTAAAGATGAAAACCAAGTCCTATTCTTACACTTTCTTTCCTTCTACTTCCCTGAATCCATCAATTACCCTTGTCTGTACTCTATAATGAACATTTCTTATTAGTTTATTTTTAACCACAGGTCTCACAGCAATAATTCAGGAAATAACCATCACATTGTAGGAATCTATAAAATTTCTTCAATTATTTTACCTTTTGTGTTTTGAGCACAAAGTATTTCATAAGTCCAGTATTAACGGGTTGGGGCCCAGAATGGCACATGGGAGATGATATGGATATTTAGGTTGTATGCTGTAATGGGTGATCGTTGAAAGTGTGCCCTTTAGAGGGTTATCGAATTCCATTATCATCCTGTCTCTCTGTCGCTCTTTCTACCTTATCTTCCCAGTATAATGTGCTACCCTGCTTAGAGACTCAAAACCTCGGGTCTGCATATTTTTAAACTCTAAATTCCAAATCCCTGAGCTGAAATAAATATTTGTGTTTACACGTTTAATTCCTCAGTTATCTTGTTTTAGAAGTTGAAGCTGACTAATAATACAACATCATTCTTAGGACAAATCTAACTCAATGGGCCTTAACAAGTTTGCATATTTGGTATTCTTTCCTGGCATTTCTAACCATCTCATATCCTCATGGTGAAGTGTTTCCAGAGCCACTCAGAACTGCTTTGATATTCACAGCTAGATGACACAGACAATGAGGACTAGTGATTTGTCACACGTTGTCATCTGAGGAGAAGTGGGAGAAAGTTATAATTCTCAAAGTATTAACACCTAGTGTTCAGGGATGTCAGACTGGGTATAAAACAGAGGAAGCTGAGGACCCATTCTTTGTCTGTGTATTTCCTTTCTGTTTTGTTTCATACACTGTATTTATTTTTTTAAACTTTTTTATTAGATATTTTCTTTATTTATATTTCAAATGCTATCCTGAAAGTTCCCTGTACCTACCCCCTGCCCTGCTCCCCTACCCACCCACTCCCACTTCTTGACCCTGGCATTCTTCCGAACTGAGGCATATAAAGTTTACAAGACCAATGGGCCTCTCTTCCCAATGATGGCCGACTAGGCCATCTTCTGCTACATATGCAGCTAGAGACACGGGTTCTGGGGGTACTTGTTAGTTCATATTGTTCCACCTATAGGGTTGCAGACCCCTTCAGCTCTTGGGTACTTTCTCTAGCTCCTCCATTGGGGGCCCTGTGTTCCATCCAATAGATGACTGTGAGCATCCACTTCTGTATTTGCCAGGCACTGGCATAGCCTCACAAAAGACAGCTATATCAGGGTCCTTTCAGCGAAATTTTGCTGGCATGTGCAATAGTGTCTTGGTTTGGTGGCTGATTATGGGATGGATCCCCAGGTGGGGTAGTCTCTGGATGGGCCATCATTTCGTCTTAGCTCCAAACTTTGTCTCTGTAACTCCTTCCATAGGTATTTTGTTCCCAATTCTACGGAGGAATGAAGTATCCACATGTTGGTCTTCCTTCTTCTTGATTTTCTTGTGTTTTGCAAATTGTATCTTGGGTATTCTAAGTTTCTGGGCTAATATCCACTTATCAGTGAGTGCATATCAAGTGACTTCTTTTGTGATTGGGTTACCATACACTGTATTTATGCTGTGAATTTGATAGGCATAAATTACCTTCAATTCCTGAGCCTTAAATTTCTCTTTAATGTTGAATTATTTTCTGTATTAATAATGGTCTGTTATATAACAATATTGTTAACAAGGTATTATTTTCAAGGTGTGATAAAATCTAATGCTCTATGTGTAGGTTTCAACATGTGCATATTAAAGAAATAGGAAAATATATCACATTCCCAGATTGCGAGCACATAAATATACAGAAATATGAGATTGAACTAATTTTCTGTGAAATATAATATGGAGTTCACATTAGTCGAAATGTGTTGAAAGCACACAGATTATTGAAGTTGAAGTTATTTCAAGCTTGAATCAAATGAATTGAATGATTCTTAATTGCACTGCCTGCAAATGTATAGTAATAAAATGACTAAATATTGATAGAAACTCACATGCGAAGAAAGCACAAATGAGAAAAATTATTATCAGTGATGATATTTACTTCTTTACTGGAGGAAATTATTTCACAAGAAGAAACATTACAGCGAATGTTTCAAAGAGTCACATAACTGTTTTAAGTGTAATATTTTACACGTTTTCTTCCAATATGAAAGTGTCATTCTTAAATATTCATTATTTTCTGCTTTAGAAAAACAATAGTAAACATCCCTCTTGAATAATATGATATGATGCTGTTAGAAAATTGTTATTTTTCTTTGTTTAATAATATGTCTATTTCTGCTGTTGGAAGATAGGAGACCTATATTAACACTGGTGTAATAATATATAGTATCATGTTTCTTGAAACT
The DNA here is from genome assembly GCF_000001635.26 of Mus musculus. NCBI lineage: Eukaryota > Metazoa > Chordata > Mammalia > Rodentia > Muridae > Mus > Mus musculus. Next base: position 107,063,714 of record NC_000076.6, on the reverse strand, counting down.
CGTTTTAATGTTGAATATAGTAAAGTCCCACTGTCTTCAAAAATGACTTTTCTAGAAGTGTATGTTATAAGAACAAATGCACATGCCAAAAATATTAGACAGTTTTGTCTTTTTTAAATTTTTAAATTTTATTATTTTTATTTTTTATGATTTTTTTATTTTTCTCTTTTTTAAGATATTTTCTTTATTTACATTTCAAATGTTATCCCCTTTCATAATTTTCCCTCCAAAAATCCCTCATCTCCTCCCCCTTCCCCTGCTTCCCAACCCACCCACTCCTGCTTCCTGGCTCTGGCTTTCCCCTATACTGGGCATAGAACTGTCACCGGACCAAGGGACTCTCATCCCATTGATGACCGACTAGGCCATCCTCTGCTACATATGCAGGTAGAGTCTTGAGTCCCACCAGGTGTTTTCTTTAATTGGTGGTCTACTCCCAGGGAATGTGGTTTACTAAACAGTTTTGTCTTAATTTTAGATATTAAATATTTTAAAATAGTGAGTGTTCATAGATATTTACCTGAATACTCAGTTGATACGTGGCCAAATTAAAAATCAATCATGAAAAATGAACACGTGTGGAAACATTCCCTGGGGTGCAAGGATGCATGATCAATGATCAGTATATGATCTGAAATAAAACAAAGGTATTTTCAGTAATTAAATATTATACCCAGAAGGTCTTCTGTCCCCAAAGGTAGTAATATGATTCTTCAAGTATTATTTGTCAAGTTGTACTTTTGTCATAGAGTGTTGATTACGATTGCTTGTGTGTAGCTGTCATAAAGCACTCTCACTTAAAGCAACTTGGAGAGAAGAGGATGACGGCTTCTTAGGCTGTTATCCATCAGTGTGGGAATTCAAGGCAGGAACCCAGAGCCGCAGACTGAAGGAGACCATGCAGGAAGGCTGCTCACCGGCTTGCTCCCCATGACTTACTCAGCTTGCTTGTTAATACCCAGGACCACCTGCCTAAGGGTTAAACCTTCCACAGTGGGCTGGCGCCTTCTACATCAATCATCAATAAAGAAAATGCCCAACAAGCAAGCTCACAGGCCAATCTAATGGATGCATCCCTCAAGTAAGGTTGTCTTTTCCCAGATGATCTTACGTAGGGTCAAGTTGGAAAAAAAATTAAGCAGATCCCCATTGGATAAAATAATATATTTATTCTCTTTTTGATAAATTTCTTTTATTTTTTAATTTGAAGTTTATAAACACTTCAAAACCCTGAATGTGCAGTAGTACTGGTGTATCTTTGCTATTAAATTTTCAATTGCACTGCTTTATATGAGCCATTATAAACTCTTAGATAGCTGGGGTTTCCAGATAGTTTATACTCGGTTGTTCACTATTGCTTACACATATTTTAAAAATAATTTTCTTTGCACTTGAGACAAGATTACTGAGTGCTTTGTTCTGGACCTTCCTTAAAAATTGACTCTAGATTTTATTTTATTTTACTTTATCTATCTTTCTTTCTTTCTTTCTTTCTTTCTTTCTTTCTTTCTTTCTTTCTTTCTTTCTTTCTTTCTTTCTTTCTGAGACATGATTTCTCTGTGTAGCCCTGGCTGTCCTGGAACTCACTCTGTAGACCAGGCTGGCCTTGAACTCAGAAATCTTCCTGCCTCTGCCTCCCTAGTGCTGGGATTAAAGGCATGTGCCACACTGCCTGGCTAGATTTAATTTTATTAAGAAATAGTAAATTGATAGAATTGAAAGAGTTCTAAAATGGCGAACCATACAGTGAAGGATTGCCAAAGCATCCACGGCACCAACCCTCAGTATATGGTGGAGAAGATCATCCAAACGCGAATCTATGAATCAAACTATGGGAAAGAAGGATGTTTTGGACTTACAGCTGAACTTGTAGTGGACAAAACCATGGAGTTAAAGTTCGTGGGTGATGTGTATGGTGGAAACATAAAGCCGACTCCTTTTTTGTGTTTAACCTTGAAGATGCTTCAAATTCATCCTGAGAAGAATATCATTGTTGAGTTCATAAAAAAATGAAGATTTCAAGTATGTTTGGATGTTGGGGGCACTTTACATGCGGCTGACAGGAACTGCAATTGATTACTATAAGTATTTGGAGCCTTTGTACAATGACTATTGAAAAATCTGAAATGGAGAGTTTGTACTAATGCATGTAGAGTTCATTTATGAACTACTCTGAGTTCATTTATGAACTACTGCACAGTGAGAGGGTCTGTGATATCATTTTGCCCCGGCTACAGAAACGGTATGTGCTGGAAGAAACTGAGCAGCTGGAGCCTCAAGTTAGTGCTCTAGAAGAGGACATGGATGACGTGAAGTCTATTGAGAAAGAGGAGGAAGAAGATAAGAAGCTGGAAAGAGTTCCATCACCTGACCATCAAAGAAGAAGCTACAGAGACTTGGACAAGCCAAGACGCTCACCTGTACTGCGCTACAGGAGGAGCCAGAGTCGTTCTCCAAGAAGGCGAAATAGATCCCCTAAAAGAAGTCCTTCTCCCCGAAGAGAAAGGCATAGGAGCAAGAGTCCACGATGCCATCGAAGCAGGTCTAGAGACAGACGACACAAATCCCGCTCTAAATACCCAGGTCACCACAGTAGTCACAGACATAGAAGCCACTCAAAGTCTGCTGAAAGGTCTAAGAAAAGCCACAAGAAAAGCTGGAGAGGAAATGAGTATGGATCCAGCTTGACTTTAGTCCAAATGACCTCCTGTGGATATGAGAGCATCTGTTTAAGTGGAATGATCAAGATCTCCTCTTCAGGCAGCTATGAGTATTTTGGGTTTTTCAAAATCAACTTCTTGTTTTGTTGGGTTTTGTTTTTATTTTAATATTACAGAGGTGCTAAATTCTGTATCTCTTTGGATTATAACCAACAGCTCTGAAGAGTGTTTTTAACCAAATCAAGGTCAAGTTTTGGCCTAACCAACTATGGTTATTCATACTTAACAGGATCAAGAAGACCCGGGAATTTGAGAAGTTCCTGAGTAAAAAGATGTGATCCTTTCATTTGTAAATAAACCTTCTGAAGTTCTCAAAAAAAAGAAATATTAAATTATACATCACAAATCAATATATATTGACTTTTATTATGAACTAATGTATTATGAACTAATACATTTTCATAAGCTATTTGTTAGAAACCAAATACCTCACTATACTTCTTCCTGTATATTTTTCCTGTTAACAACCTATTTAAAATTTCAAATTACAATGAAAAAATAGAGAGACACTTGATTTTGAAAACTATTTAAAAGGAAGTATCTGTATGTTTCTCATGTAAACATTTGTTTTGTACCAATTCTAGTGTTTACATAGTACCAAATGAAAGCCAACAGGAAGTTCAAACATACTCCATCTAGTGCTTGCACAGAACTATTACATCTTAATTTGATGGCATGTCAGTCAAAGCAGTGATTGACAGTGAAGTTGCTTGCATAAGCTAAGCACTTATAATAAATAGGTGAAGTAGGTAGTTAACAGAAAAATCAGTTACTGGTGTTTATCATATCATTTTTACAGTTATGAAACTATGACGTAAGATGCCAGTAGAAGCACACACACACACACACACACACACACACACACACACACACACCACACACACACACACACACACACACACACACACACACCACACACACACACACACACACACACACACACACACAGGTTTTTATAGAAAGTATTTTAAATTTTAATGATATAATATATAATATTTATATTAAATGCCCTCAGGAATAATAAGTAATAGCTCAGATGGCCATCAGTTGATTGATATCCTTCAGAGCACAGGCTCGTATCAGGAAACCTTCCTGCTTTTTAGAGAAATCCCTAGGTTCTCTGAATTTGTATAATATCGTAGTCTATTTAGTCTATCACAAAATATTTGAATCTGGGTAGCTTATACAGAGCAATGTGAGGGAGAAAAGATCACATAGTGAACAGGAAATAGGATAGATTCATAGCTTGGGTGATTTCTTTTTATAGCAGTCTGCTCCCACAAGATCCGACTTATATCCCAGGGGAACTACTTTTATCCCTGCCAACAGTGATGTTCATAATGACCTCATTTTCTCATCTGAGACCTCAACACTTAAAAGATCTGTTACAACTCAAAAAAAAAAAGCTATTCCTGGTACTAGGCATCTTGTTTGATAGCATATAATTTCTAGTCTGGCCTGTCTCCCCAATTATATGGCAATGCCATTTAAATTTGTAAAATTTTCTTCCTATGAATTTTAGCAAGCTTCTCCATTAGTAGATTTTCATCATTTAGCTTTAGCTTTTTGTCACTGACCAGGGACAGGACAAAATGCCATTGTTTTGTGTTACCATTATGAATTAAAGGGAAGCTCACACATTGTCTGGAGCCCTTGATGTCCTATAGATGAAGGAAGAGGATGTCCCCAAGTTCCTTGCCACAGAAACCCACTTACATGGCACCAACTTTGACGTCGAGATGGAACCCTATGTCTCCAAAATAAAAATGATGTTATATAGTTCACAAATCTGAAGAGAACGTTGGAGAAGGTATTGGTCAAGGTGAAGCCATTCTTGCTGTTCAGAACCTTGCTCATCTCCACACTGGTCAGAGAGCTGTGCTGAGGTTTACTGCTGCAATGGGATCCACTCCAATTGCTTGCAGCTTCATACCTGGGAATTCACTGACCAAATTCAAGCAGCCTTCAGAAAGTCACGACTTCTAGTGACTTTCTAGAGCCTAGGCCTGAACACAACTCTGTCAAACAGGCCTATTATGTCAACCTTCCCACCATTTCTCTGTGTAACAAGCTCTCCTTTGTGCCATGTATGGTCATTGCTATTCCAGGCAACAAGGGGGCTCATTCAGTGGACCTAAGGTAGTTGTTGTTGGACCATGTAGTTCTCCACATCTATGTCATGATCTCCCATGAGTACCCATGGGATCTTATGCCTCATCTCTACTACTACAGATATCTGCTCTGCTGTTGAGAAGTTTATGCCTAAGGAGGAATATCAGGGTGAATGGACTGCATTAGTTCCTATGTTTACTGATGCTCAGTCAAAGGCGGTCTCAGTGTGTGCATGTGCCCTCCATGCCTGTCCTACAGTGTGCACTGAACAAAGGAGTGGCCAGCCAGCCACTGAGGACTGGAAAGTAGCTTCCACTGCACAGATCATTCAGTGGATTGGAATTACTCAAGACTGGTCCTGAGCAGTATTGATGACTCTTGAGGAAAGAGAAATAAGGTAGAAGGAAAATAATGTTTTTATAAACTGTGTGGGGGTGGGGGCAAGTGAGCCTTTAGAATTATTCAGCCTTCCCTTACTTTATCCTGCCCTTCCATCTCCTTCATCTTTAATCCTCCTACTATGATATTCCTTTATATCCCTTTATAATAACACTATATTCTAATACCCTCTCCACAGTGGTCCCTTATGGTCTTCCTAACTTCTGTAGATATTCTAAATGAAGCACGTATCTAAAGCTTAAAAGAAAATATCCACATATAAGAGGAAACACACAGTGTTTGTCTTTTGGAATCTGGGTTACCTCACTTAGGATGATTTTTTTTCTAGCTCCATCTACCTGCAAATTTCATTTTTCTTAACAGCTGAATAACATTTCATGGTGTAAATGGACCAAATTTGCATTATCTAATCATCATGTGATGGGCAGTTAGTCTATTTCCATTTTCTAGCTATTATGAGTAGAGCAGTAATGGACTTGGATGAGCAAGTGTCTCTGTAGTAATACATCTTTCAGTTTATGTCCAAGAGTAGTGTAGCTGGACTTTGTAATAGAGACGTTTTCAGATTTTTGAAGATCCATCAAACTGATTTCATACCATTCTGTACTCTCACCAGCAATGAACAAGGGCTGTCACTTTGCCGTTTGTTTTATTGGTCTTGGTTATGCTGACTGGGACAAGATGTAATTTCAAAGTAGTTTTACTTTTCATTTCCCTGAAGACTAAAGGGGTTAAAGTGCTTCTTAGCATTTGTCCTTACTATATTGAGAGCTCACTGTTTAGTTCTACATTTCTATTTTTAATTGGGTTGTTGGTTTCTTGAGATTCAGGTTTTGAGTTCTTTATATTTTCTAGATATTAACCCTCTGTCAATACATATAATCAGTAAAATTTTTCTACATTCTGAAGGCTGATTCTTCTTGAATGTTGGTGTCTTTTGCTGCTCATAAACTTTACATTTTTGTCTTTATAAGGATCCACTTATTAATTATTGGTTATATACATAATACATATATGTGATATAATATACTATATACATTATATTTTGCATATATAATGTATAATACCTACATTATTAGGGATCTGTTCAAAAAGTCCTTTTATGTGTGAAGGAGTTCAGTTCTATTAGTTCTAATAGTTTCCTTTTTGTCTTATTCAAGCTTACTTTGAAGTTCCTGGTCCATTTGGAGTTGAATTTTGTGCAAATAAGAGATGTAGATCTAAATCATTTTTTTACATGTAGCTATCCATATAAATCACTCCCTTCTGAACTACAGTCTATTGTTAATGTTATTGATTACCATCCCCAACCTAATGGTAATACCCTACAGATGTGTCCACAAACAGAGAAATTGTTCAACAATAAGCTCCACCCCTACTGAGTAGCGTTTAGTGTGCAAAGGTAATATATATGTTACCAGAGGAAATGTTATCAAAACTGTAATACTGACCTGCCTATAAGATAATCATATAAGTACAATTGTGGCACAAACATTATGTCATGGGCCTAGGGTAAAGCTGTGTGTGTGTGTGTGTGTGTGTGTGTGTGTGTGTGTGATTGAGTGATATAAGTGATATATATGACTCAATGCACATCAGAGACGTTTCTTCTTGTAGTAGAAGATGATTTACATAGGAACTCACAAATAGATGGAAGACATTGGTGTGCTCACTACTAAACGAAATGCCCTTACTGTACCTCTACCCTAAAGGCTTAGGGATTTAGGTGGAATAGGAGGCAGGCTCACTGTAAGCGCCAGTGGTGATGCAAGATAACAAATAGTATTTAACAAAGACAACAGGACCAATGCACACAAGAACTCACAAATACAGCGGATGCCCGCAGAAAACTTACACCAGCTCAAGTTAGACAAATTCCTAACATGGAGAAGAGGAAGTGAGAACAAAGCATCATCCCTAAACAGGAAGTTATTTCAGTTCATTGTTGTTGGGAGAGGGAAAATCTTTTTTTTTTTTTCAACTGAGTAAGCCTGGGTACATCCATGACCCTCCAGGGTAGACCTCATTCTCAGGAATAGTTAGTTGGCCCACACAAACTAATACTCCGTGATTTTTGTGTGCTTGTTTTCTTTTGAGTTTTAAGAAAGAGAAAGAAATGAAGTTGGGTGGATCAGGAGCGAGGACCAAGGAGTGGTAAGAAGGGCAAGAAAAAGAAGAGGAACAAAACATATATCAATTTAAAATATAAATAAAAAGAAGATCAATAAGCTTCTGCCACTTCAGATCACCATAGGGGAACAAATTAATTTAAAGGGCTCACCAGCTCACACTCAAAGGAGAGCAAATATGAAGCCTAACAAATTGTATATGTTGCTTACCTGTTATTATCTGTTATAATTCCAACTGAAACTCATTGTGATGTCACATTAGGTAAATTACTTATCTCTACAAGATATAGGTTTTTTAAAGTAACTTCTTGAGTCTGTTGATTTTATTTCTTTCAGTAGACAGAAACACTGCAGCCATCTTCCAGTTTGTGAGTGAGACTAAAACATACAGTTCGGTTCATCATTCCTAGATCAGCCTTTATTGGAAGAATATTGTAATTTAATAACAGACATCATTTTATTTTATTTTTTAGGTTTTTGTTTTGTTTTGTTTTGTTTTTCGAGACAGAGTTTCTCTGTGCAGCCCTGGCTGTCCTGGAACTCACTTTGTAGACCAGGCTGGCCTCGAACTCAGAAATCCACCTGCCTCTGCCTCCGGAGTGCTGGGATTAAAGGCGTGCACCACCACACACAGCTAATAGCAGACATTATTCAAAATGTTAATGTTAAACTTGTAAACAAGCAATCTTGTCCAGCACTCCACTCTAAATGGTGTACTGGGCAGTGCCATGCCATGATTTCTGTAGGGATTACACGCTGAAAAGTTTGTCTACAGCTCCCTAGTGTTTATTTCCATTCCTGAGACTTACATGGAATTTAAGTTTGGTATATATATATATATATATATATATATGTATGTATGTATTTTTCATTTAACTTTCTCCTGGGTAGCACTTCACTATCAGATTTGAAATATTAGGAAAAATAAAATACTGTTTGTTTTGTTTTGTTTGTTTCACCTCTCTTTTTAAATTTAATTAGAAATGTTTTGACTTATTCACTCTACATCCAGCTCATTGCCACACATCCCACAATGTTTTCCCCATAACACGGTCCCTTCTCCTCTGAGTGGCTGAGGATCCCCTGGGTATTCCCCTCACACTTGCACTTCAACTCTCTGAGAGGCTTGGTGCTTCCTCTCCCACTGAGTCCAGACAAGGCAGCCCAGCTAGAAGAACATATCCCATGTACAGGCAACAGCTTTTATGATAGCCCAGGGCAGTCAAACAGCACATGTGCTAAATATGAGCAGGGAAGTCTAGGACCAGCCCATGTATAATCTTTGGTTGGTGGTTCAGATTCTGAGAGCCCCAAGAGTCCAGGATAGTTGTCCCCTTTCTTTTTTATCAGAGCCCTTAACATTAGAGAAACATGGTGAGAATTCAGAGCTGTTTGAACTCATCAGAAAGGAGAGGTAGAGAGAAGAGATGAGAACTGCCAACAGCTGTGTGCCCTAGTTCCTTCTCACAGGCCTCCTGTGCTCATTGTTTTTGAACAATCATTTTATTTTTAAAGCCATAATCCTTGTGGTTGCCCATTGGGCCCTTCAGGTTCCTCAGCTGTGGCTCTCTCTGTCTGAAATAGCATAATTGTAGATATCTACTTGGCCTTCTACATGTCTTTGCTAGAATGCGGTTTCCTTGGGGATATCTCTACTTATTGTCCCATTGACAGCTACTCCTGCCTCTCCCAGGAGACTGATGGTCTTTGAACAAAACACGTGCACACATATTCAATTACAAGTTTTCATTTTTCTAAAATTAAATATCAAGATGGTAGCGTCTTTTTTTCCACAGCTCTGCTCTATCATCTAAATGAAGAGGGAGCAAAAGAGTAAGGAGAAAGAAGTGGAGGGAGGGAGGTCAGACACTGTTCCTATTTTGGTAGAAACATTTTGAAGAACAGCTTTTAAGGGATAGAATATTGGACTTATACTGAAGTCTGGGCACACAGCCTGCTGTAATTGGGTGTAGAAAGTTTGCTTGCAGTAAATTACACATGTGTTTATGAGCTGTTTTGGTATATTTTTACTAGAAACTGCAAAAAAAAAAAGTTTTAAGAGGAAAGACATTTTTATAATTGATCCCAAAACACATGATAAACGTGTAAAGAGGTTTGTGTAGTTGGTCCAAAAGGAAATTACTCTGTAATTATTTTATATAAACACATAGCAAAAAAGTATAAAGAAAAAATTGGCCTGACTTACTAAAAAAGCCAAGAAAAGGTCAGCAACCCAGACAATTTCATCATGATTTCGTTTACTAGCTATATGACATTTGGTTATCCGTGTGTTACCTCTGTGCCTCAATTGCCTAGCCCATAAATGGGAAAAGCAGTGTAGTAAAATCTGCTTTAGTTGAGTTTACATTTTTAGCCATGTTTTCTTTCCTAATGCCTTTATTTTCACAGTTAGCCCACCATATGTCTACATTTATAGCTCTTTTATTTTCTCTTTTGCTTAACTGACTGCAAAAACAGAATGGAAATTCTATGAGGAAAAAAAATATATGTTCCTGTTTCAATTTAATTTATATGTTCCTGTTTCAATTTAATTATCAAGTCAGGCATGATAAGTTGCTGAGTAAACATGCTGTATGATGAGTAAGCAAATGGAAGTCATGGAGTTTTTCTGATCCAGTGATGGCAAACCTCATACGCAATCATTTAAAGTAGAGAGACACCATTGTTACCACATCTAAACCATTATCTTCATTATCAAGTCTATTCTCCAAGACTCGTGAGTTTGCCACAATGGAGACGGTTGGTTGTCTTCTAGATCTACTCCCGCAGTTTCAAATTTAGTGATATAATCCAGTTCTATAATGGTTTTCACAACAGGTCTCTAAGCTGGCTGGTGTCTTGGTCAAGCAGGGTGTCAAGAAAGGCGATACAGTGGTCATCTATATGCCCATGATCCCACAAGCAATATATACCATGCTGGCGTGTGCAAGGATAGGAGCAATCCACAGTCTCATATTTGGAGGATTTGCATCCAAAGAATTAAGTACGCGCATTGATCATGCGAAGGTAAGTGCTTTCTTCAGGATCAAGTCATCAGCTGCCTATAGCATATCTCTTAACTGGAGGACTATTTGGTCTTACTCTCTCTCTCTCTCTCTTCTTTTTTCTTTCATTTTTCTTCCTTCCTTTCTTCCTTTCTTTTTCTCTTCCTTTATTCCTTCCTTCCTTTCTCTGCTGTATCTATCTATTCATCATACACTAATATTGGAGTTAGTGACATATCATATACATCCTGCTAGGTGCTTGTAGGAATATAAAATAGGAGATGAAGCACGTGCCTTCCATGTTATCTAGTTATGTACTGAAATGTATAAGACACTGGAGAAAAACAAGTGACAAGTTATTTCCTCCCTAGACATCTCTAAGTCCCTGATACTTTTCTTAGAAGTGGACAATAAATGATTATTATAGAGATTGACACGTAGAGATAGGTTTTAGAGGGAACAGTTGTGAGATTGGTGTCATGCGATTAAATTTGGATACTAAAATAACAAATGCCTTAAACCTATTGTGAAAGATTCTAGAGGTTTCACTTTAAATCATCTAGTATACTATTTGTGGCTTATATGACTGGAAAAAAATGGCTTTTCATTTCATGAATTTAGCAGTAGTCACCACACATTTTTCTGTAAGCTGTTGCACAGTAAATACTTTAGGATTTGTATATGTCACCTTGCTTCTGGTGCAGCCATTCAGGCACTAGTGTAGCACTAAAGTAGCCACAGAGAAGGATGAAGTTATCTGTGTCACAGTAAAACTTAACAACAGCAAAAAAAAAAAAAAAAAAAAAAAAAATCATTGGCTTTTAACTTAGATGTAGGACATAGTCATTTTGTTGCGTACCTGAAGAGGAACTCCTGGAAAATGGAAATATTTAAGTGGAATCTTGACTGTGATATCCTGGTTGACCAAGATGAGACAATGAGATACACAAACAACACAAACCAATATCTAGAAGCAAAAAGGGAGAAGAGTAATTTGGGAGAGAGCATGAATATTAGTCTGTCAAGAGATAAGGAGAGAGCTCCCTAAATCAGATTCCACTGAACCTACAGAAATAACAGTGAATCCTTAGAGCAGGCAAGGGATGTATTTTAGGTGATGTTAGAAGACAGCCTTGCTGTGAGGGAAACTGAGATTGAGCAAGGATCTATTTGCAAAGCCAATGTGAATATATGGAGGAAGTGGTGGTGGGGAGATCTTGGTAGGAAGGAGGAGATGGCTTACCTTACACTTACACAAGCTCCAAATACACTCTTGAGAGGACTAGGGGTTAGTCTACGAGACATTGGGAAGTGGCACAGTGTAAGACTGCGCATCTGCCTCATCTGGAAAGCAATTAGTTATTAGAACTGGGAAATAATTTTGTGAATTAAGTACTTGAGTTTATTGCATTTTCTTGTTTGTTTACTTGTTCTTCTTTTTATTAAGTCTCATCAACAAAGAAACAGCAACAGCAGCTTAATAAAAATACTTTAATAAAAGTACTCTAAAGGAATTATCAGTCAGTGACTTGTAAACAGAAGGAAAAAAAAATGAGGAGACAGTAGACTTCAGTTTTTGGAACCTGAAATCCTGAACACTATTTTGACAAATGTGTTGAATGTGTTACTTGCTTTTATAAAAACTTTTATAAGGTATAAGAAAATTAATATAAAAAATACAGAGACTGTTTGTGCTATATCATTGAGTTTTGTTAACCATACACATGCATGCATACTTAACCCTACTAATAGGTTTAGGGCATAATGCATGCTATTATATGCAGAGCCATTTATCATGTCAAATTAAATAAATTCATGAGTTGAAATGCCTGTTTTCATATCATGATTAAACAAGTAGAATAAAAGTTATTTTGACACCATAGAAGCAGGGAGGAGGGGTGGGATAGGGGGTTTGCAGAGGGGAGGCAGAGAAGAAGGACAAAATTTGAAACGTAAATAAATAAAATAACCAATAAAAAAGTTATTTTGACACATAAACAAGGAAAAAGTGTATTCTGCCAAGTCAGTCCAAACACCATAAAACCTATAAATACTGATAATAGAAATGCAAACGGAGTTCTTACTCAGAGAACAAGTCCAATTCTGACTTCCTTTAGTTGTTCACATGTCTCAAGTTGACATGTGTTCTTTATTCAGTGCATAGCTTACTTTCATTTGTTCCAAATTCTAATATTAGAAAGTGCCATCAAGTGCTATGCTCACACACATTAAAAATAATGTGAACTAAATTAAAATATATATCATTTCAATTTAATAACACGAAGAGGCAAGTTATATAACTACAGTGAGCTTCAGCTCCACAAACATTAAGTGACTTTCAAATTGCAACATTGACTGCATGGGTATGTATTTGAAATAGTCTAAACCTTCCCAAAATGACCTATATTGTAACCAGAAGTCAGACTTCAAGAACAGATGCAGTACTGTAGAGTGACTATCTGTTTCTTGATTATTCATTACCTGCAAACTTGTCTTGGTTAAATTCGTTAACAAAAATAAAGATGTACTTGTTTCTCTAAACTTCTAAAAATTTTGGGTTACACTCAAGGTTGCTGTTGACATTGTAAGAACTTTATTAGGCATAAGAAGCATGAAGATGTTTGACATCATGTGCTTAACTGGAGTGCTTACTGTGTTAGGAGGAGAAGGAATGTGTGGAGTGTAGTTACATATCTGAGTTATACCCAGCATGCTCCAAAGGAAGATTAACATGGCCATTCCAGGGACACCGTTCTTTTACAGTTAAAATATGTAAACAAGTGTTCTTTAATGGAAGGAGGAAGTTCTGAACTTGTGAGATCTAGACAAGTTATTTGGCAGAAAAATAATTCAAGGCAGGTCTACTGGCATCCCTTTAATCCCAGCACTCAGGAGGCAAAAGCAGACAGATCTCTGTGAGGATGAAGGCGTTTTGCTCTAAGAAATGAGTTCCAGGACAGCTAGAGCTATATAGTGAGGCTTTTTCTCAAAATAATAACAATTATTATTATAATAACAATAATAAACTATATAATATGTGCTAGCACAATTATGTATTAAGAAGAAGGGAAAAATCAGTAAAATATATTAAGTTTTGGATTGCCTTCTTTGTCATATTTAGGAGATAACCCTCTTACAAAAAACCTGCTTTGTGGTTTCTGCTTGTTACCTTCTTGCCAAACACCCATAAACAAAAAGATCTGGATCTCACATCTCTGTCTCTGTCTCTGTCTCTGTCTCTCTGTCTCTCTGTCTCTCTCTCTCTCTCTCTCTCTCTCTCTCTCTCTCTCTCTCTCTCTCTCTCCCCTTCCCCCTTCCCTCCCCTCACCTTTTTTCTTTCTCTCTCTACCTCTCTGTGCCACCTGTGTGTGTGTGTGTGTGTGTGTGTGTGTGTGTGTGTGTGTGTGTGTGTATGTGTGTGAATGTCTCTGTGTGCATCTGTATAAGCATGTGGGTACCTTTGGGTGTATATGTATGTATATACTTGTGTGTGTGTGTGTGTGTGTGTGTGTGTGTGTGTGTGTGTGCATGTAAAAGAGCATTTTACTGGATGACAAGTGATTGACTTGGCTTAATGAATACTCTGGAAGGTATTTTATATAGTTCATATTTATGAGCCCTAAGTGTCATTGAATGTATAATTTTGAACAGGTGATATTTATGTATAAATAGTCAGGATTAAAAACATTTACATGAAGAACATGTTGGTTTTTAGGCCATTTGTTTAATAGCAAATAGAAACCAAACATTTCTTTCAAGACATTAAACTGACAGTCTACACTGAAATACTGTGTGATCACCTTCACTATGATTGTGAAAAGATTTCCTTTTGTTCTTTTTTCCCATTTTAGCCTAAGGTGGTTGTTACGGCATCATTTGGCATTGAACCAGGAAGGAAGGTGGAGTACATCCCACTTCTAGAAGAAGCTCTGAGGATAGGACAGCACAGGCCAGACAGAGTTCTCATTTACAGCCGTCCAAACATGGTAACATGAAGCTTAAATTTCTTCTTTCTGACAGGATTGTGCCAAAGACAAGTTTAGTTTTAGACTTTTGAAAACTACAGGTGATTCATAAACTATTAAATATCCTGAACATAATTTGCAATTATGGGAGGGAAAAAAGATGTGGATGATAGCGTATGTGGAAAACCAGATGAAAATAACTAATAATAAAACATGCAAATGAAGGTGACATTAGTGCTTGGGGCTTAGTAAGGCTCTCCTGGGCTGTCGTTTATTACTTTAAGCTTTATGATAATACTAGTAAATAGTAGCTAACTATCTTATATTTGGTTATCAAGATAATGTGGATATCTTTTTCAAGATTTTAGGAGGATTAAAAAAATAAAAAACAATTCCAAGAACTGTTTGAGTTAGAGAGCATTGTTACTCCTATTTGAGAAACAAGAATCATTGTACTTTAAGATGAAGTACCCTGCCTAATACTCCTAACTTGGCCTCAAGCACTTGTACTGTGTGTGTGTTCTTAAACCTTCCACTGCATGGTCTGTTAGAAATGTCTCATTAGTTTACACACAAATATCTTTTAATGACTAAGGAAAGTTCTGTTTGAGCCAGAGATAGATTACCCTCAGAAAATTAAAATTTGACTGTTCTACACAGATAAGTTGTTCTATAAATCATGGAGAATGAAAGATTGTAGTAATAAAAATGTTTCTTGTAATTTTGCTTGATGACCACCTTGAATCTAATCACAGTTGGTCAATTTTCTAGCTACACATAAAGGGACTAAGTTAAGTTTTTTTAAAAAACAGATTATTAATCTATTTGCCAAATATAAATTATAAAACCACAAACACCCATGTGCCCTTTTGTAGACCTACTGAGATCTTTACAGCAGAAGGTACTTAATCGACAAGTTTTGAGACAAACCTGTTAAGACTGTGCCATTGGGATGATTCCATAGTAAGAATCATTGCCACATTAAATTCTCTTGTGGAGTTTCAGTGTGTTGGTACAAGAACTGCTGCACTCCATGAATTTAATGTCCTTACTATCTCAGACTAGAATGATAAGTTTCTTTCAAGCACATATATTTTTTAAGGGGGTTTTGATGTCATTTAAATCAAGGAACACAGAGTCAGCAGCTCATCAGCGTCTAGGCAAGGGAAGGGCAGGGGAATGGCAGAAACATGACCACAGAAGTGTTTATTTGAATGCTTCCTCTTTACCTATTGATATGAAGTTCCTTAGGCTTTGCGAAGGTCTTTTGTTAGCCTGGGAACAAGGTTACATGCTGTCAAGGGCTTTGCTTATTTAGTTCTTGAAGATCAATGCTTTGCGTCTTATAACTGCTTCCATTTTACTGCTGAAGAAACAAGAATCAGCAAATACCCACAGTCTCACTAAGCGACAGAACAATGTTCAAATTCTGGTTTGATAACTTTTAGAGGACAAGATATACAGGATATATGCTATTTTGTCTGCCCTAAACACACATCATGTTTAGATATTCAGTCTCTCTATTAACATTTTAATATGATTCTCTTCATTTGATAGAATTGTTTTAGCTCCTTTTCCCGCACGACTGTTCCACATCCCTACACTTTGCCCGTTCTCCAACATGTCTCTATAGAGGTACAGATGAAGGCTTTTCGTGTATCTTGCCTTTATATGAGATCTATTGTTTAGGCAGTAATTAAACCCAATGGATTGGATTTGCTTTGAATTTAAGGGAAAGAAATGATGAGGTTGGGTATTGCATTTTATTAACCAGCATCCACTTTTGCCAAATGAGGTAAAAATTTGGTTGTTATTCCTAAGCCTCAGGCAAACTATGTCAGAACCAAAGGAACACTACTTGTTACCCTGGTATTCTTCCAATACTGACTGTTAAGAATTCTAATATCTAAGATGAATTGCCTGCCTATAGAGAGAAGCACACACACACACACATTGCATATAGTAAACATTAATGTTGCTACTTCCCTCTTTATTTCTTCAGATCTTTTTTTATTGACGCTTACAGTTTTTTACACCTAAGGAATAAACATTTATCCCAGTGCCCATTTCATGAGAGGCCTGTAAAAATTAAAAATGTTTGTAATCACAATTTGGTTTTCATTTTGCAGTATGATGAATTTTACAGCTCTACAATTATGATGTTAAGGCTTTGATGGTTTGGAATTGGTTACTTTTCTCTTCTGCATCTAAAGAAATGGGAGCATGATTTGCACAGCTAGCTGTCCTGTTTATTTAACTGATACCAGCTATTAACTACCCAAGGGAGGCAAGCAAATTCAGCTGTGCTTGAAACATAAAATTTACAAATGGTGTAAAATCTTCAATTTTTAAAAAATCTACAAGTGAATATATTCAGGCATATTGTATTTATGATACTGCCTTCATGCATAATTTGTAAATGTGAGTATTTAAATATATGACAAGTATTTATAGCCTGGTTAATAGTAGGGATCCTGGACAAGTGAATTTTAAATCTTTTTATTTTTATTTTATTTTTTAAATTTTATTTATTTTATTTTATTTTTTTATTTTATTTTTATTTTTTTGGTGAATGCCCTAGAAACTATTAGAGTAGCCCAGACATCATCTTGATGAAGTCAATAGTTACATACATGTTTGGCTCTGTTGTTTATTTACTCTTCTGAACTTGGTTCTGTTTACATATTTCTTAAGTAAAAATATGCTGCTATGTCTTTAATCAGAGAACTCTTCAGATAGAGGCAGGCAAATCTCTGGTCTTAGAGCCAAGTCTATATAAGGAGTTTCAGGCCAGTCAAAGATGCAGAATTTGACAAGGTCTCCAAACCAAACCAAACCAAACCAAACCAAACCAAACCAAACCAAAAAACAAAACAACAACAACAAAAAAAAAAAAACAACAAAGAACAACAACAAAAAAATCCCTTCCCTGGAAAGGAACTGGCTATTTCAAGAAGAAGCCTGTAGGTTCTCCTATCTACATAAATGTATTTTTTCACTAGAGCCACTTTTCCACCAGCTCACTCCTTACTCTTCACCTTTGTGCCCTCTTAAATGCTGCTTAAATTTATCTAAAGTCATATCTATTCATTGATATGGCTGTTACCACAAAATTTGTACCAACAAATCCCTGTTCTTAAGAAAGGAAAAATGAGACTTTTTTTCAACTATATTAATGACTGAAAAGGAGGAAAACATTTTGACTCTGTCACATACTCTAATTTCAAAAATTGTTTTCCCTTTTGAGAAAACACAAGTGGAACTCTTTCTTATCCCTGAAAGTATCTTTAATTGCCTCATTAAAAAGACATCTGAAGTATTACACTCAAATGTCCCTATATAAAAATATTTGAGGGCTGGAGAGATGGCTCAGTGGTTAAGAGCACTGACTGCTCTTCTGAAGGTCCTGAGTTCAAATCCCTGCAACCACATGATGGCTCACAACCATCCATAATGAGATCTGACCTCCTCTACGGAGGTGTCTGAAGACTGCTACAGTGTACTTACATATAATAAATATATAAATCTAAAAAAAAAGTAAAAATGTTTGTATATATTAGGTGATATTTCCTGTTAAGGTCAGAGGATCCAAATTAAAAAGTTAAGCTGGAACTTAGTTTTTCAAGTTACTTGTGCATATTTATATTTTGAACCATATCTCTGAGTTAATTAAGCCATGGATTCATAAAAACAAACAAAACAACAACAAAAAAGCAAAAGAAAATAACCAAATCAAACCAAAACAAAAAACAAGTTAACATCACATAGGAGTGCTTAAAGGTAATTCTAGAGTGCGTTAACAACACATGAGATTCAAACTAACATCAAACCCCTGAATTATGTTAAAAGATAGTTTATAAAACATCTACTTTCCCTTATAACTTTGAGATTTATTCACACATGCAATGTGAGTGTCATGAAAGATCACATTTCTATAAAGATTAAGCCCCTCCTTCATTCTTCTGTAACTTCATCTCCTATTCACTGTCCACGTTTTCCTTTTTTTTTTTTTTTTTTTTTTTTCTGTGTAGGAGAAAGTTCCTTTGATGTCAGGTCGTGATCTTGATTGGGAAGAAGAAATGGCAAAAGCCCAGTCTCATGACTGCGTGCCTGTTCTCTCAGAGCATCCATTGTACATTCTCTACACATCTGGAACAACTGGGCTGCCTAAGGTATTCATTGCCTTTGAGATATGCGCAATGGCGGGTTTTCATTGTGTCAGGGTATCTGTCTGATTAGCAAATGAAAATGTTTGCAGATTGTAGCTTGATGCTTAAACATAATTCCATTAACCCTCAAATAAAAATTGTACAAGTACTTTTAAAGGGAAAATTGCTCATCACATTTATTCAGAATTCTCAGTAGTCAGCAATAAATACTTAGTAAATTCATAAGGTCGGTATGCAGTTAACTAATATTGATTGGTTTAATGATATTTTGAAATATTGATATACATCACTTATTAGCAAATGATAATTTACTAATATAAATTGGTGGCACTATACTTGAACTGAAAGTAAAAGATATATTTGAAAAAGTATTCTTATTCTTTTAAATGGAGGATTACATTCTATACACTATGAAGTGGATTTTTTCAAGTATTTACATTGTATGTGTATGCGCATGTGTGTATCTAAGGGGTAGCCCTGTATGCCACAGCAGGCTTGAGAATGTGAGAGGACAGGAGATGAGAATTGGTTCTTTTCTTTTGTTACATGGGCTATAGTGATCAAAATGAGGACATCATACTGAGTGGCAAGTACTTTGACCTTCTGAGCCATCTTGCCAGCCTTGAAATACAACTTTGACCAAGGATCATTCAATATCTTGTTATAAATCAGAAGTGGAAACCTAGACAATTTGAGTCAGAGGCAATTTATCCAATCCATTCAACTATTTGATTTATAATAAAGAGATACTTGACATCCTTTCATCAATCTTTCATGAAAGGTGGTTTTGCAATGCAAAAAAAAAAAAAAAAAAGGAATGCATCAATATTCATGAATGGTGTCAACAGTCATGAGTGGTGTCAACAAATAGCATGTTGGTGATAGATCCTGCTCTCAACTTCATATTCATATTATCCTTGTTTATCTTCATTAGATGGTTCAATATTCATTAAACCAGAATTTTACAGGGAGACCAACCTTTCAAAATTCTGTATGCCTCTTAGTGGTATTTCTTTATTATCCTTAGGTATTTAGAGCAACAAAGTTTAAAAAAATGTAATCTAAAGCATACTAAGATAATGACTCCATTAAATTTCCTTTAAAGAGAAAACGTAAGGTAGTCCATGGAAGAGTTATGTGTGAGAAGGACAGCATCTGGTAGGAGAATACATCCCCTGTGATGACATGTTTCATCATATTGTTTTCTTTTATTGTGTTCTGCATACAGTTGATGCTCAATAATCTTTCGTTGCTTTGCTGGCTAGATATGTGCATATATAAAACTATATTTGTTTTTACTGAATTAAAATCTAGGACTTCTTTTTTACAACTCTACTTACCTGAGAAATAGATGTTTCTTCATTATTGAAGACCAAGATTTGTTTGTATAAGCAGTCCAACTGATTTATTATCATTTTGCTTTTCTTACTCACAAGTCCCATGCAGTTCAACTGGACATGAAATTACACTGAGTTCAGCAAAACTACATGTTTTTTTTTAAAAAAATCTTAATATGAAAGGAAAAACCTAATATTTACAATTGGATAAACTCAAGAGGCTCATTTCACCAAACATCTCAACTTTACATGGTTAAAAGCCTAGACAGTGTATATATATATATATATATATATATATATATATATATATACACACATATATACATAATGTATATATAATATAGACATATATACACATATACATTATATACATTATATATACGTAATACATATTACGTATATACATTATGCATAGTATATATGTACACACATAAAAGCATATATATATACATACACAGACACACACACAAGTATGTATGTGTGTTTATGTGTTTCTTTCATTCATGCCTGAACTGAAAATAATCTTTTGCTGTTTCTTCTGTATCGTATCTATTCACAATTAATGGATTATCCTGAAGAAAATTTATTTCAATGTTGGAGAAAACTAGATAAAATATGAGTAATTCATAGTTATTCTGACCTGTGAGGGTGTACATAGATATGACTAATGTAATACAGACAGTAATCAGTTGGTGGAGGAGATACACAACAGACACAAGGAGATTGTTTTCTTTCTTTCTTTTTTTTTTTTTTTCTTCAGGCTACATGGCTTAGAATTTTACTTAGAACAACACCAGTAGTTGGTATGAATCAGACTTGGTTCAAAGTTAGTAATGAGACTGAAAAGAAACCAGGACATTAAATACATGTGAAAGAAAAGAAGATGGTCTTGATGTGGGAATGAAGGCAGGTGCTGAGCATATTGTGTGTGGTGTATTTTGGGGCTATTAATACCAGTACAGTCAGTAACTGGAAATGAGCCTGATCCATTGAGCTACACTGGGACCTGAGTACAAGTCCTTGTGGATCATCCATGCGGAGGTCTGGCTTTCAAACCAGAGAGTGGGTGGATTTTGTAAAAGATGACATGTGGTATGCTGTTGTGTGATTTTTTTTTCCTGGATAGAGGTGAATAAATAACTCTTTACTACAGATGGGGCATTGTGACACATCAAAGAAATTATCCCAGTCAGTCTTGAGATTTTAGTGCTGTGGCTTACAGGAACATAGGTGAGGTGTCCTTAGGGGGAGCGTGGTGACGCAGAGGTCGCTGCATCACCACACTGATCATCTCAGCATGAGACAAAAGCTGTATCCATGGAAGCTCCCCATCTACTTCCTAGGAATTCTGTCAGAGACTTTTCACTTCTCTAGCAATTCATTAGAGTTCTTCTACCACCTCAGCGATGGTGTGTTGCAAATCATTTAACATCCGGGTCTTTCCAAGCTTTGTATATTTCATTAAGTTCCCACACTCTATGAACCTCATCTCTCTACCATAGGGAATATGTCAATTTGGAGGAAACAGCTGTAAAGCTCTTTGGCCCCTACCGATTCTCTTGCGTTTTTTTTTTTTTTTTTCCACTTGCTTTTCCATCATGTTCCCTGAGTCTTACAGGGTTTGCTATATTTAGTCTGGTTATTTTATTTCATGTGTGGTGGAGTATTGGGCCACAATGCTATGGTAATAGTCACTTATTCTCGGGAACATGACTTGTTATGAAATTGCAGTAATCACCATCTATTGGAGAAATAATTTTCCCTTCACAACCAACCAATGTTTAATGATCTATGTATAAAAATCAAATATTTAGACAGCAATTAACAGGCACCTCACATCCATTTAACAAAATAATAGTGATGATTTCCTTTCTGGGTCCTGACCTCCACAGGCATAGTTCTTTGTCTCAGGCTACAGTATTAAGAATAAATTCCTCAGTACAAAGATCCTAAAATTGAATCAGAAAACAGTTGTTTGAACTTATAACAGTCATGCCAAAGGACACATAGTGGCCTGTCATATTGGTAGTCTAGTATGCATGTTCCATACCAAGCAGAGCATGGGTGACAATTTACCCCTATAATGGTGTGCATAATATCACAAAAGCCATTCAAAGGAGAAGGACCTTACACTGTAATCTCATCTTGATTTCTCCATGTCCTATAACTAAAACATGTGAAGTTCTTAGCATTAGGGACCTACTCTCTAATTCTAAAATAGAATTACATCAGTCAAAACCTTTAATAGTTTATTGAGCTAACTTGGATAGAAATCCTTCTCTAGCAAGGGATTTTAAAAAAGTGTGTGTATGTGTGTATGAGAGAGAGAGAGCGAGAACACTTGTATTCTATAAATTTTCTATACAGAATATTTCTTTCAATCTCCTTAAATGCTGTCTATACTGTAATTACAAATGTTCCCAAACATTAAAAATTAGAATAATATAGTGAAACCTAATTTTACACATGTTGGGCAGTGTTGTCTCTTTTATGCCATTGTCCATTGGTCTTAAATGGTTAAAGGGACACGAAAAATAAATATTATCACCATTCAATACAGTATGGAGATATTCCCATGGTTTGTATCATTTATTTCACCCAATGAATGACATTTGCCATTGATAAGCTATCTAGTCATTCACCCTCTACTATCCACAATTAATTTCCGTCAGTCATCTGGCATTCAGATCTTGGGTTATTTCTGTATTGTTGCCACTATGCATATCCCCAAACCAGACATCCTTGATGGGGGTCAGATTGTATATTTGGGCCTGGTTTATGTCAAAGACAGAGTAGGGCCATGTTCTGGTTGCTTGCCAATGGAGAGGGCTTCCAAGAACTTATCAGTAAGTTCTGGAGAAGTTCCATAGCCCTTGACTTTCAATGAGCTACACCTGCTACTGAAAGATTCCTGGACAGAGTGGAAATCTCTACTACACCCAGTGCACTGGTTTTGCAAGAGAGAAAATGTAAACTTTAATGAGAGAAACTTTAAATGAGAAACGTTAATGAGAAAAACTTTAAAGAGAGAAAATGTAAACTTTAACCACCAACTCCTAGCACAAGCTCAATTTTTTAAAATTAATTTTACTTAGATAATTTTATCACGTGGATCTCCCATTATTCGTTGCCTAAGAGTTCAATCAATCCTGATGTAACTAGCTTAGCACCTGGTTTTCTGTTTCTGTTTTTGTTTTTTTTGTTTTTTTTTCCCCTAGCTCATCTGGCTGGACCCAGATCTTGCGACATTTTTTTTTCCACTCACTTGGACTGACTTCTTTTGTTTGTTTTAACTTTTGGTCACCATTCTCTTTCCCAATTGCTTCGGCACTTTAGATACCTGGTTTGCATGCCAGCCTAAATCGTTTAGATCTGCTAGAACCTTCTTCATAAAGCCCATGTCCCAACATGTGACTTGGCAAAGCTGCCAAAGCCTCATATTATTTGGTCTTCTTATTGCTGCTATAAAATTCCTGATCCCCCTCCCCCAAAAAACCGAAATGAAAAGAAAACACAAAACCAAACCAAAAGAAAATATAAAGCTTAAAGAAGGCAATTTAGTGCACACTCTGATTCACAGTTCAAGGCTTCCATCCATCAAGATAGAGAAGTCAGGAAAGCAAAATTTTGAGGCAGTTAGTTATGTTTTATCCACAGTGTGTGTGTGTGTGTGTGTGTGTGTGTGTGAGAGAGAGAGAGAGAGAGAGAGAGAGAGAGAGAGACTGTGTATGGGGGGGGGCATGTACATGCCACTGGGTATGTGTGGTCAGAGGATAACTGAAGATATTGGTTCTTGTCATCCACTTTGTTGAGATATGCCCCTCATTTACTGCTCTAGATTCTCATATCTCTACCCTCCATTTCTGTAGGACACTCTGATTACAGCCATACACTATTTAAAAGAACTTTCCCTGAGTTCTACCTATCTAAACTGAGGCCTTCATGTATACATGGCAAATACTTCCCCCACTAAGCCATCAGCCCAGCTCCCCAGTGGACAATTTTCCAGCCATTAACCTCTACTCCTTGTACCCTTAAGCTTCTGATCATATCATTGTGTAAAATAAATTCAGTCCCTCATAAAGAACTTATAGTCCTTAGCAACACTAATACTGTTGGAGAGTCTAAAGACTACGTCTCTTCTGAGAATGAGAACAATTGCTTGATTTTTGAGCTTCTATAAAATTAAAAATAAAAACATGTTCCCTTGTCCCTATATACAATGTCACAGAATAAATAGTCCAATTCTATACGGGAAAATGGGGACAGAGCAAGGAAAAGGGAAATAAAAAGACTGAAATTCAGCGGGGACACATTCTGAATCCTGCAGCTCCATGCCAGGCACCTAGACATTTCGATGAAATCACCTGAGATGCCCTGATTAGCTAACTCCTGCAACTCTGCCACCTGAAGCAAGTAGAACTTGGGCCATCTCTACTTGTGTAACCAGCTTTTCTTGGCAGCCTCTCCATGGTTTTGGCATCTCCCACATCCTTGTATCTCCGTTGAAACTTGGACTTCATCATCATTGCTTTACACAGTGACCTCAGGAATTTGCACAGAATAACAGCCCTGTTTCACATGGTGTTGGAGAACCTTTGGCATATGCTCCATGATTTCCTATCGCCCTCACTCTTGTATCTTTTATGTCTGTAATCAAATACCATGTATGTAGCACTGTCTAGATTGTTTTGCTCTTTGGGATTTGAGTCTGTCCCCCTTGAGCTAAGATTGCATTGATGTTCACTGGACCTAAGATCTTTGACAGTTGTTTTTAGCAGGAAACTTCATCCTATGTTGTACTCTGTCTAGGCTCTCTATGTTTTCAAATTGATTTCCATTTTCAATAGGTGGAGCCTTGCAAGGGTGGAATGTTATCCACTAGGAGACCGGTTCTATCAGTGCAGAACAGTTGATTTCTCTTTAATGACACTAAACAAAGACAAGTACTTTAGAACATGACATGCATTCATTAATACTGTTTTCCTTGAGATTTCTTCTGCCGAACATTAACCTTGCTTTTGGATTTAGCCACACTAAAGTTCTCATGGCACAGGCAGAATGCAACCAGATTATTTCCCAGAACATAACATAGGTGATCTCTAGCCCAGTTTCTGGTAGATTTTGGAACCTCATAAATAAGGCCACTGCCATCTGTATTTAGCACGGCATTGTGTCCTTCCAAACTCCCAGCAGATGGCATTAGCTTATCAAATTATGTCTGTGATATTCAAGGGATTTTCTAACCAGTATTTCAGACTCCTCAACATTTTTCTTGAATATCTAGACCCAAAGAACTAAGAACCACAGGGTCAGGTTCATCACAGCTGCAAACACTGCAGATTTCATGTTAGATACTCTTCCTGTTGCTTTAAATGAATACTCTATAAATAACTTCATGCACACATGTCTTTTGTATTTCCCTCAGAGTTCAAGGGCACACTGAGCCTTATCACACAGTATAGGATCCTAGGCCATGGAATGGTAACATACACACTTAGGGTGCCTCCTCCTATTTCAATTAATCTAATCTAGAAAACTCTTCACAGACTTACCAGAAGTTTGTGTGTTAGATAATTAAGAATGTAGACAAGCTGTCAATTGACATTA
Organism: Mus musculus; assembly: GCF_000001635.26. Lineage (NCBI taxonomy): Eukaryota > Metazoa > Chordata > Mammalia > Rodentia > Muridae > Mus > Mus musculus. The sequence continues at coordinate 107,038,268 of NC_000076.6, read as the reverse complement.
ACTATCACAAAGCCCATGCCAGTCCTCTGTTATCTGATGAATCAACGTTTGCAACTCTCCTAATGAACACAGTCTTCTCCAGCCCAGTGAACTGGAGATCAAACTACCACCTCTCTCATAATTAGTGCCATTAGTAATTTCTGTCTTCCTCCGTGGTCTTCTTGCCTCTGATTCTTATGGAGAGATCAGTTAGTGATAAGCAACAGCCTTTAATGGCTCAGTCCAAACGAGCCAATGTACCATCTACTGATTTTCCTTATCCTGCCTCAGGGTATACAATCATTTTCCTTGAGGAATGAAGCAGTTAGGGAACTCCATTTCTCTACCTCCACCGCACCCAGACTGATCCTATTAACCCACATGTCCTACAGCCTCACAGAGCAGTCTGGGAGAGCTGCTTTCATTCTTGTTTGGAAATTCTTTACTAGTTCAGTCTCTTCAATGGCAGACTGTTCCCCGATTATCTCAGTTTCCTGCACTGGACTATTATCAAAGCCATCATCTACATGCTGCATGATGAGGCTTATCACTTCCTTTGTATTAAAGGCAAGACTTGAAGGGCATTTCCCCCCCTCATTTCAAACTTATTCTGTCCTTGACTCGTTCTCTGATTCTTCATTCGAGTTTCAAGAATTTGAGTGTTAGGTGGGAATCTGCTGCACACATCTGACCTGTACTGCCTTTCTCTTGCAGCCTCCCAATGTTAAGAAATGGCAAGCCAAGCTGTGTCCATTTCATCTTCTCTTTTACCCTACGCCCCTCCCCCACTCCCAGGCTTATGTGGAAGATAACATGTAAATGTCTGTTTCCATGGCAATTCTTCCTTTATATGGGCTTTTTTTTTTCCCCTGTGAAGACAGCTCTGTCTCAGTTGTATTTCTCATTGTGCACAGCGAAGGACACACAACAGGCATATATGCTTCCTGTCCTGGTAGATACATGGTATTTCCAGGGATTGCGATATATTCCCTAATCCATCCGGTTTTGTAAGGGCATCCCCATGCTCCGGAGGTGGACTTAATTCATCCTGGAGGCGTGTTTCTCCAAGGGATTCCCCTCACAGGCATTCAGTTGGAAGCACTGAAGAAGATTAGGCTTTCATGGCGGGACTTATCACTAATATCAGAAAGCATACAAACTCTAGTACTGTAAGAAGGCAGAGTGTCCTTTATAATATAGGGGAAGGTAGTTCAGTGGTTTGAATAGGAATGGCCCTCATAGACTCATGTGTTTGAATACTTGATGTATAGCAAGCTATACATAAAGTTGGAGTGGGTGTGGCTATGTTGGAGATCTCAGAAGCTCAAGAAAGTTCATTCCCTGCTGCCTGCAGATCGAGATGTAGAACTCTTAGCCACCCCCTCCAACACTACGTCTGCCTGCATGCTGCCATGTTCCACACCATGATAATTGACAAAATCTCTGTAAACCAGCGCCAAAGACATGTTTTCCTTTAAAAGAGTTATGGTGGTCATGGTATCTCTTTATAGCAATAAAACCCCGAAGACAGGTGGCTGTACAAATATTGCCTTCACAAATAATCTACACATGGATGAGTCAGCTACCATTGCATGTTCTCCCCCTTATTGCAAGGGCCATGCAGTTTCTCCTCCACAGCGAATCCCTGGTTCTGTCAGTAACTGTCCAGCTACCAATTGCATTTTGTAACATTCGAGGAAGAGATACCAACGAATGCTTTTTCCTCACACAGCACACTGATGAGAGAACAAAGAAACAATCTGTGCCACGTCTATGATGCTGGACTAATGAATTTGTTCGAGGTTGCTCTGTGGAGAGCATAAATGGTGTAAAGGCAGCTAGCTGCATTGGCCAAAGCATTGTCAAATGAGTGAATGATAGCTCGTGAACTCAGAATCCTTGGAGCTCCCTACACAACTTGCTGGCCGGTCTACTGGAGAGCGTCCTTTCCTCTTGCCATTGCTTATTGCCTATTCCTTGGGGTAGAGCATTTTTCAGTCTTGTAAATTCCTAAGCTCTTGGGCTATTTAGGTTTTACTAGTTCCCTTATTGTTATGACCTTCCTCTTTCTTGCAGAATGAATTGTTTAAGTTAGTAGAGAAATCCCACAGAACAAATGGCAAGATATCTCTCAGAACCTCAAACACATTTTCTTCCTTTCTGGAGACTTAAGACTTGTAATTGTTTGGTATACATTGACATCATACCTTTATGCAACTTACTTTATTATATACTTTACATATTAATGCTTGTCTTAGAATATATCCCAACTCTTTTTATTCCAAGCAATTTTATTATTTATGACCAAGACAGGACTTCAAAATATTTGGTGAACAATTTTTCTACAGTTGGTCTGTTTCAGAGCCTTCTTTTTCATGCCTATAATCCTTATTTCATTTTAAAAGCATAATAAAAATTAATTGTGTTGGAAACTATGAACATAAGATGAGTGTATTTGCAGTAATGAAACATTGACCTATAAATTTTATGCCACCATGCAGCATTTTTTTCCTTAGGGAAAAAAAAAGGTACTTCAAAGTACTTAATGTGTTTTAAAACACTCTTGAGCTGGAGAATGGCTCAGTGAGTAAGGACAGACCCCCAGATTTCACATAACAAGCTACACCAGGAGAACACATAGGTCTGTAATCCTGGGGTGTCTACCTGGAGATGGGAGGTAGACAGGAGAAGTACTGGAAGTTCGCACATATGTGAGTTTGGGTAAAACATCAGTGAATAGCAGCACTTTGTCTCAAATAAAGAAGATGCCAGGGATCAACAGCAGAGAGTTTCTTCTGACCTCTATGCATGTGCTGTAACTCATGTATGTCTATACCCATAGGTACCTACACATATCTCACATACTCTCTTGAGATTCTATACATTACATGCATATACAAAGTCTACATTAGGTAGTCAGCTCTTTGGTTAAGTTTGTAGATGTATGTCAGAGTGGTATTTTTATCTACATCTACCAGCCCCAGAGTTGACTGGGAGCTGCATGAGAGGTTGGCTTGTTGGCTGCTGCCAATATTTAAGCATCTATTGCTGAGCTACTTCTCATACAAGTTAGTTTTGTTGTGGTTTTCATAGTTTGTCTGCTACTCATGACTGCACTCAATAGAGTTTAATAATGATCACCTTTATCTCCACTCAAGTTTAATCAGTAAAGGATAAAAAAATTCAATTGCCAATTAATAAAGGAATAAGGGGGGGGGGAAACACAAGCAGAAGCATGGTGCTGAAATTAAAGCAGGGAAGGAAAGGCGGGGATAAGGCATTTTATAGGTTCACAACACTTTGGTAAATTTTGTTCCTTCTGTGTACACTTATTTCTCTTCCCTGCCCTAGGGAACAGGAGAGAGAAAGAGAGAGAGAGAGAGAGAGAGAGAGAGAGAGAGAGAGAGAGAGAGAGACAGACAGAGACAGAGACAGAGACAGAGACAGAGACAGAGACAGAGACAGAGACAGAGAGATAGACAGAGAGAGAGAGAAATAGAAAGAAGTGACTATTTTTCATCTCTGGTACAATGCTTGCCGGTAAAGTGCTGGACTTGTTACATCTTAGCCCCCTAACTCAGGGTTGTACAGATCAATAAGAAATTACAAAGCTTGCTAAAGAGTCCTCCCCAGGGATAGTCTCGGGTCCATAAGAACCTGTAGCAAGAGATTTTGTATTTGAGGAAATATCTCCGATGGAAACATTCCATCTCTTCTATGATGCTTCACTAAGTTCTATGACTTAGAGGGATTTCTTCAGGAAAGAAAAAGAACTTTTAAAAAACTATTGTCTTGTTGGTACAAATGCTTAATCACTTCAATGTTTAGTTTTTTATTCTATCAAAACATGGACCAATGGGCTGGTGAGATGGCAAAGTGGATAGGAGCACTGATTGCTCTTCCGAAGGTCCTGAGTTCAAATCCCAGCAACCACATGGTGGCTCACAACCATCCGTAATGAGATCTGACACCCTCTTCTGGTGTGTCTGAAGACAGCTACAGTGTACTTACATATAATAATAAATAAATTAAAAAGAAAAAAGAAAAAAAGAACCTAAAAAACAAACAAACAAACAAAAAACAAAAACAGAAACAAAAAAAAATCCATGGACTAAATGTCTATTCTGTGGCATACACAGTGCACTATGTCAGGCCTCACCCCTGAAGGAAACTGACTCTTTCTCCTCCTACACATCCTAAATGCTCATGCACATTGTGTTTGATTTTTTTTCCATACTGTATAAATCTTTATTTGATCAAAAATAAAATAATATCTAATTTTTGTACTTCTCATTCTGAGACAGTATTCATTTCAGGCCTTCTTTTAAGTACTAAGTGCTATAATCACATGAAGAACTTTCAGCTTTTCTATATCATAGAGTTTACCTCTGGTCCTGCAGAGTCCAGAATGTTGGTACTGCATGGGGTTTTTCTGAGATTGCATTAGATTCCTAAGACTTTTACATTTAAGATGGAGTATAAACACAGGTAGAAAGTGGTAAAAGACACTAAAAAGTCTGAAATACCTAAGGGAAGCATTATTCTTGAATAAATACTTTTACTTTAACCACAGTAATTAATATTTGCCTTAAAATTACACTCTTTAGCACCAAGCTGGGCAAACACATCTATAGTTTCTTGTACTTGATGCTGAAGGTAGGAGGGTTTCTTGGGATCAGGTGTTTGAGGCCAGCCTAGGCAATGTAGCAAGAATGACTCTTAAAAACATCTATTTTTAGATTCTTATTAATTTCTCTTCTGAGAATGCAATGAGTTGGTGTTCTGAGTTTGAACAACATTTCTCCTTCACATTGCAATTATCCTTACCTGACAACCATGGTTAGAGGCAAGAAACAAAACATGCTTCTCTTTTATTAGTGAGTTAATATTTATAATAATGTCTGTTAAAACCTAATATTTCTTTCTTCTTTTACTTATGAACTCATAAAATATCCACACTGTGAATAAGAGTCTGTGTAGTTCCTTATTTCTACACCATTAAGAAGTCTCAGAAATTTATAGTCTATTGTCTGAATATTTCAGGTTGCCTGGGCAAATTACATAACTATAGTTGATTAATGCACTGTTGCTGTCTAATTTTTTTAATTTTATTTTATCTCTTTACTTATTCATTTTACAACTTGCTCACTGCTTTGTCCCGATCACTACCTCCCACAATCCTTCCTCCAACCCCCATCTCCTTCTCCTCTGAGTGGGTGGGGACACCCTGGATATATCCAGACACTGACCCTGCAAGTATATGAAAGGCTAGTCACTTCCTCTCCACCTGAGGCCAGACAAATCAGCCCAGCTAGAAGAACATATCCCAGGTACAACCAACAGCTTTTGGGATAGCCCCTGTTCCAGTATAAGACCCCACATGAAGACCAAGCTGCCACTCTGATACATATGTATGGAGAGGCTTAAGTCCAGCTGGTGTATGTTCTTTGGTTGGTTCAGTCTATGAGAGCCCCAGGGGCCAGTTTAGTTGACTGTGTTGGTCTTCTTATGGAGTCCCTATCCTATTTGGGGCCTGCAATCTTCTTTATTTTTCCTCCAAGAATCCCCAAACTCCACCATCTATTTGGCTGTGGGTGTTTGTATCTATTTGAGTCAGCAGTGGGATGGAGCCTCTTAGAGGACTATATGTGCCTGTCTGCAAGCATAACAGAGTATCATTAATAGTGTCAGGGATTGGTGCTCGCCCATGGGATAGGTCTCAAGTTGGGCTGATAATTGAGTGGCCGTTACCTCAGTCTCTGTTCCATTTCCCCATCCCTGCATTTATTGTAGATAGGATACATTTGGGGTTGAAATTTTTGTGGGTGGGTGTCTCTATCACTCTACTGGGGCTCCTGCTTGGGTATAGAAGGTTGCCTCTTTTGATTCACCGCTAAGGTCACCCTCATTGATTCTTGGGTGTGCCTCCCTTATCCCAGGGCTCTGTCTCAACCTGGAGTTACCCCCTACCTCCTGACCTCATCAATTGAGAATTTCTGGTCATTTTCATGGCTATTAAGCCATCACTCCTGTCCTTTCCAACACCTTACCCTGAATCCCCCTTTCCCTACCCATTCCCACCTCTCTTCCAGTTTCCCCTCTCCATCTGCCCCTTATGACTATTTTATTCCACTTTCTAAGTAAGATTCAAGCTTCCTTGCTTAAGCCTTCCTTCTTGTTTAGCTACTTGGAGTCTATGGAGTGTAGCATGATACCTGTATTTTATGGGTAATATCCACTTATAAGTGAGCACATACCATGCATGCCCATTTGGGACTGGGTTACCTCACTCAGGATGATATTCTCAAGTTCCATCCATTTGCCTGCAAAATTCATGATGTCTTTGTTTTTAGTAGATGAATAGTATTGCATTGAGTAGATGTATATTTTCCTTATCCATTCTTCCGTTGAGGGAGATCTAGTTGTTTCCAGTTTCTGGCTATTATGAATAAAGCTGCTAAGTTGAACAAGTGTCTTTGTGGCATTTTGGAGCACTTTTGGGGTACATGCCCTAGAGTGGTGTAGCTGGGTCTTGAAGCAGACAAATCCCGATTTTTTGAGAAAATTTCAACTTGATTTCCAAAGTGGTAGTACAAGTTTGTAATCCCACCAGCAATGATGAAGTGTTTCCCTTGCTCCACATCCTTGCCAGCATGTTTTGGATCTTAGATATTCTGATGGGTATGAGATGGAACTTCAAAGTTGTTTTGATTTGTGTTTCCCTGATGACTAAAGACTTTGAACATTTCTCAGGCATTTGAGATTCCTATGTAGAGAATTCTCTCTAGAGTTCTGTACCCCATTTTTAATTGGGTTATTTGGACTGTTGGTGTTTAACTTCTTGAGTTCTTTGTAAATTTTGGTTATAAGCATTCTGTCAGATGTAGGGCTAGTAAAGATCACTTTCCAATATGTAAACTGTCATTTTGTCCTATTGACAGTGTCCTTTGCCTTACAGAAGCTTTGCAGTTTCATGAAGTCCCATTTATCTATTGTTGATCTTAGAGCCTGAGACATTGGTGTTCTGCTCAGGAAATTGTGTTCTGTACCAACATGTTCAAGGGTATTTTCCACTTTCTCTTCTATAAAATTCATAGTATCTCGTTATATGTTTAAGTTCTTGATCCACTTGGATTTGAGTTTTGTGCAGGGTGATAAATATGGATCTATTTTCATTCTTCTACATGTAGACATACAGTTAGTCCAGCATCAATTGTTGAAGATGTTTTAACTCTTCCATTGCATGCTTTTGGATTGTTTATCAAAAATTAAATGTCTATAGATGGGTTGGTTTATTTATGGATCTTCAGTTTATTCCATTGATCAATTTGTCTGTTTTTGTACCAATACCCCGCAGTTTTATAACTATTGCTTTGTAATACAACTTGCGATCAGAATTTTCGGGAGATCAGAGATGATTCTTCTCGAAATTCTTTTATTATTCAGGATTGTTTTGGCTGGCTTCATTTATTGTGTTTCCATATAAATTTCTCTTTCAAGCAATTACATTGAATTTGTAGATTGCTTTTGGTAAGATGGCCATTTTTACCATGTTAATCCTATTTATATCTATAAGCATGGGAGAGTTTTCCATCTTCAGATGTCTTCTTCATTTTCTTTCTTCAGGATCTTGAAGTTCTTATCCTGCGATCCCTGCTTGGTTATAGTTACATCAAGATGTTTTATAATATCCATGGCTATTGTAAAGGGTGTTTTTTGCCTAATTTCTTTCACAGTCCATTTATCCTATGGATAAAGGAGGGCTACTAATTACTTTCAGTTAATTTTGTATCCAGCCACTTTGCTGAAGGTGTTTTCACCTTTGGTAGACTCTTTGGGGTCACACACACACACACACACACACACACACACACACACACACACTATATATATATATATATATATATATATATATATATATATGTATATATATATATATATATATATACTTCATATAATCTGCAAAGAGTGATACTTTTGTTTCTTCCTTTCCAATGTGTATCCCCTTGATATCCTTTAGTTGTATTGTTGCTCTGGCTAGAATTTTAAGTGATAGATTGGCTACATAAGGAAGTGGGCAGCCTTGGCTTGTCCCTTATTTTAGTGGAAATATTTTAAGTTTCTCTCCATTTAGTTTGATGATGGTTATTGACTTCCTTTATGCTGTTTAATTATGTGTAAGTATATGCCTTGTATCCCTGACTTCTCTAACACCTTTAACATGAAGGGGTGTTGGATTTTATCATCATGTGATTTTTTTCTATCCCTTTGTTTATATGGTGGATTTGGTTGATGAGTTTTCATAGACTGCATCATCCTTGCATCCCCAGGTTGAAGCCTTCTTCATCTTGATGTATGATATCTTTGATGTGTTCCAAGATTTGGTTGTGTGTATTTTATTGAATATTTTGCATCACTGTTCATAAGAGAAATCAGTCTGAAATTCTCTTTCTTGGTTGAGTCTTTGTATGGTTTGGTTATTAGAGTGGCTGTGGCCCTGTGGAGCAAGTTTAGCAGTATTTGTTCTGTTTCTATTTTGTGGAATAGTTAGAGGAGTATTGGTATTAACTCTTCTTTAAAAATCTGATAGAATTCTGCACTAAAACCACCTGGCTCTGGTCTTTTTTTTTTTTTTAAGTTGGGCTACTTTTTTTTTCTTTCCATTTTTTATTAGGTATTTAGCTCATTTACATTTCCAATGCTATACCAAAAGTCCCCCATACCCACCCACCCCCACTCCCCTACCTGCCCACTCCCCCTTTTTGGCCCTGGCGTTCCCCTGTTCTGGGGCATATAAAGTTTGTGTGTACTTTTAATGACTGCCTTTATTTGTTTAGGGGTTATAGGGTTGTTTAAATAGTTTTCTTGATCTTGATTTAACTTTTATAATTTAAATGGCTAAGTATCATAATTTTTTTTCTTTTTTGATAGCATAGGCTTAACTATTGATTCATTTCTACAATAAATTTTTAAGCATCATGCCAAGAAGTAGTCATTTTATAGAGAAATAGAAACATTTTCATAGTTTAAATTTAACTTGTAGGTTTTATTATTGCATTAATACTTAGTTTTATAGCCCATACCTTTACTCTTCATAATATCTAGACATTGCATTTTACCATCTAAAATTTTAGTCCATTAATGTTAATAAATAATTCCTTGATACAATACAACAGCACTAAGATAACACTTATATGTGTCATTGTATGTGGAAAAATCTACTTCATGCCTGACTAGAAGCATCACCCTTACTAACTAGTGTATATGGTACTGGAAGGTACTCTGAATCCTCCTGGAAGAAAAATGTAACCATCAATATCAATAGCTATGAATTCTATGACCTAAAGCAGTGACCCACCTAAAATATAAACTGATGTAAAATCAGTAGAAAGGTTTTGGGAGTAACCAACCATATTTTTTGTTGTTGTTGTTTTTTGAGACAGCATTTCTTTTTGTAGCCCTGGCTGTCCTGGAACTCACTCTGTAGAACAGGCTGGCCTCGAACTCAGAAATCCTCCTGCCTCTGCCTCACAAGTGCTTGGATTAAAGGCATGTGCCACCACTGCCTGTAACCAACCATTGTTTTTATTTCTTTGAAGGTCTATTCCATGATGGAGCACATACCCAATACTGCACAATCCAAGAACATGATTCTAGATATGTCATGGGCCTAGGGCAAAGACTAATGTTATTATTCTGCTAAAGAAATATAGCAACAACATGACTCCTAATAGCATGCTGCTATGTCCCTAGATAAGTGCCCCACTTCACCCCCAACAGAGGAGCTGCTTCTTGCACTAGGTACACAGAGTCCTACAGCTGGGAAATTTGCAGAGACTGAGAAAAATTGGAGTACTTAGTGCTAAATAGGACACCTTTATCGATCCCATCCTCTCAAGTCTCAGCAATCTATGTTGAATGGGCATGGAAAGATTTTAAGAGCCAGAGGTAGAGGATAACTCCAAGGAAACAGCATCTTCCTTACCTAGAAGGACTGATACACATAGGAACTCATTGGGACTGTAGCAGTATGCTCAAGACCTATACAGGTTCAAAGCACATGGGGTCCCAGCAGTGAGAGGTGGAAATGCACATAGGTTATAAACCTAACTGAGAAGCTATATGCAATTGATATCTACGGACAAGGGAAACTCATTTTTCTCTAATGGAGTCAAGTGGGTTCATCAACTACACTATAGAGCAGGCTGCATGCCTACAAGTATTGGGGCAACACAAAATCAACTCAATTTTATTTTTGTGTTTTATTTCATTTTTCTTTGTTTTCTTTGTTTTGACATTTGTGATTTTTGTCTCAGTATTTTGCTTCTTTATTTTGATTTTTAGGGGGTTTGTGTGAATGGGTGTTTCTTTTTTTCTGTTTTTTTTTTTCAAATTAAATATTTGAATGACAGACAGAGAGAAAACATAAACTGGATGGGGAAGAAGGTTTGGAGGAACTGGGAGGAGTTGGGGGTAAAGTATGATCTAAATATACTGTCTGAATGAAAGTCAAGAAAAAAATACAAATTAAAACAGCCTTTCATGAACATTGGACAAAGTACTGAGTCCCACACACTGATGCTTCTTCAGATAAAGGACAAAGAAAAATGGAATAAACTCTATGAACCTCCTGTGCTCAAGCATCTCAGAATATGAGAATATCAGGCACTTTGGTCTACCTTATTGGAATTTCTCCTGAAAGTTGAGCTTAAAATATGATCACATCTGTTTCTCTTCTTTTCATAAGTAGTTGTCTCCATTTTTCAAATGTAACATAAGGGCTAATGGTTATATCTCACATATTTTGAGTAACAGTTAAAATAGTTTTACAAGGCTAGTAAAAAAATTAATAATCCCAGAATATGAAAACTGCTCACATCAAGCTTTTTTTTTCAAATAAAATAAAATAAAATAAAATAAAATAAAATAAAATAAAATAAAATGCTATGTCAGGTGTAGTGAAAAGAAACATCATAATTGAAATCATTGCTGGCATTAAATAGTGTTCTCTACTGTAATATACAAAAACATATAGTATACAAAAGAAACTCTACGGCGTTTTCTATTCAAAAGAATGGAAGGTTTTTAGGAAAAATGATTAATACCCAAACGTTACTTTCCTAGACCATAAAAAACACCAACATGTTTTAATTGAAACTAATTAGCAAATGGTGCTGGCACAACTGGCTGTTATCATGTAGAAGATTGCGAATTGTTCCATTACTATCTCCTTGTACTAAGGTCAAATCTAAGTGGATTAAGGAACTCCACATAAAACCAGAGACACTGAAACTTATAAAGGAGAAAGTAGGGAAAAGCCTCGAAGATATGGGTACAGGGGGAAAATTGCTGAATAGAACAGCAATGGCTTGTGCTGTAAGATCAAGAATCGATAAATGGGACCTCATAAAATTGCAAAGCTTCTGCAAGGCAAAAGACACCGTCAATAAGACAAAAAGACCACCAACAGATTGGGAAAGGATCTTTACCTATCCCAAATTGGACAGGGGACTAATATCCAATATATATAAAGAACTCAAGAAGGTGGACTCCAGAAAATCAAATAACCCCATTAAAAATGGGGCTCAGAACTGAACAAAGATTTCTCACCCGAGGAATACCGAATGGCAATGAAGCACCTGAAAAAAATGTTCAACATCCTTAATCATCAGGGAAATGCAAATCAAAACAACCCTGAGATTTCACCTCACACCAGTCAGAATGGCTAAGATCAAAAATTCAGGTGACAGCAGATGCTGGCGAGGATGTGGAGAAAGAGGAACACTCCTCCATTGTTGGTGGGATTGCAAGCTTGTACAACCACTCTGGAAATCAGTCTGGCGGTTCCTCAGAAAATTGGAAATAGTACTACCGGAAGATCCAGCAATACCTCTTCTGGGCATATATCCAGAAGATGCCCCAACCGGTAAGAACGACACATGCTCTACTATGTTCATAGCAGCCTTATTTATCATAGCCAAAAGCTGGAAAGAACCCAGATGCCCCTCAACAGAGGAATAGATACAGAAAATGTGGTACATTTACACAATGGAGTACTACTCAGCTATTAAAAAGAATGAATTTATGAAATTCCTAGGCAAATGGATGGACCTGGAGGGCATCATCCTGAGTGAGGTAACCCAATCACAAAGGAACTCTCACAATATGTACTCATTGATAAGTGGATATTAGCCCAGAAACTTAGGATACCCATGATATAAGATACAATTTGCTAAACACATTAAACTCAAGAGAACGAAGACCAAAGTGTGGACACTTTGCCCCTTCTTAGAATAGGAAACAAAACACCCATGGAAGGAGTTACAGAGACAAAATTTGGAAGTGTGACGAAAGGATGGAGCATCTAGTGATTGCCATATCCAGAGATCCACCCCATGATCAGCTTCCAAACGCTGACACGATTGCATACACTAGCAAGATTTTGCTGAAAGGACCCAGATATAGCTGTTTCTTGTGAGACTATGCCAGGGCCTAGCAAACACAGAAGTGGATGCTCACAGTCAGCTATTGAATGGACCACAGGGCCCCCAATGGAGGAATTAGAGAAAGCACCCAAGGAACTAAAGGGAACTGCAACCCTATAGGTGGAACAACAATATGAACTAAGCAGTACCCCGGAGCTCTTGTCTCTAGCTGCATATGTATCAAAAGATGGCCTAGTCGGCCATCACTGCAAAGAGAGGCCCATTGGACTTGCAAACTTTATATGCCCCAGTACAGGGAAACAACAGGGCCAAAAAGGGGGAGTGGGTGGGTAGGGGAGTGTGGGGGTGGGTATGGGGGACTTTTGGTATAGCATTGGAAATGTAAATGAGCTAAATACCTAATAAAAAAATGGAAAAAATCATGTGAGCTTCCATATTAAACCTAGAATCTCCATCCACTCTGTGGGTCCATATCAATAAACTCAAGCCTGATCTAGTTAAAAAAAAAAAAGAAAGAAAGAAAAGAAACTAATTAGCAAAGGAAGATAGGATACAGTTCTTCTAGGGTATTTAGATTTGGTGACTAAGTGTGTATTGAATGGTTATTGGAAAGAGGCTTACAATTTCTAATATTCCCAAAGTGAATAAGAGAGGCAGCTGCATGTTAATTTCATCATACAACATAGAAAATAGCTCTCAAATGCTAACAAAGCTATGCCTGATATTTGCCAAGAGACCAGGTATTGTTGGGGATACAATTTGTTCCACAGTTTGACGCCTACGTTTTATTGGTGGAAGCTGTGGAGAGCAAAAATACTAGGAGCTCTAGCAAAGTCACTGTGTTTCATTTATTTTTTTCTCTGCCATCTCCTAAACCATTTACATGTGTTAAAATTGCACGGTGATACCAAAAGTGTACAACTAAGAGAACATCCATCAATTAAGACTTGTTTAGTCCACTGAGTAGCGTAATGTTTTGAAGGCAACAATTCAGAGATGCTTTGAAGGGCAAATGAATTTTAAATTATTGTTTTTAATCTGTACACATTTGCTGTCTCCTTTCAATAGCCATGTCTTTTGGCACTAATGACCACTAATATTTACAATGATGAAATACACAGATCTAATTATATTTATCATTCATTCTTATCTTGGTGACTCATGTGCCCACATTTCAAATATTCTCTGTTGAGTTTGGATAGTTTCCAGCGTTAAGGCAAGGTACTGGAAACAGATTTGTGAAAATGTAGTAATGCCTTGATTTGCCCCAAATGCAACATAAAACACATCTGTTAGCCTTAAGGCTAACTCATCGGGATGCATTGTTCAGTGTTCTGGAAATCATCATTAAAGTGTTGCTCAACTCCTATATTGTTCCGTGTGATTTCCACTTAGCGGTGTAATTAGGTCTCAATTAGAATGTAACTTTGTTTCCTCTACACAGCATATTGTCATCATCATAGGGAATGGATGTTCTTATGCTGGTGGTCTATATTTCAAACTGATAACTTCATTTAGCCTTTTGTTAAATTTAATTTAATTTGCATTTAGTTTGAGTAATTTCAATTTTTGCTCTTTTAGTGCATTCATAAATGTAATATTAATACTATGTATTACCACAAACATTGTATTATATGACAGTGAAATTGAATGTTTTCATATACTATTAAGAATGCCATATAACAATGTTAGGCTATAAATAGTAATGATGAACACATATGCTCTGGAGTTTCTATTAGAGAATCAAAAACAGCAATTGAATTACTATTATATATGAGTCAATGTAATTTGTAATTTACAGAATATTGAATGACGTAAATCTGTAAATTTTATGGGATACTGTATGAAGACAGTGAATCTTTTAACAGTTTTCAAAATGTTAACTTCATTGTCTCCTCTCTTTAAGGGTGTGGTTAGACCCACTGGGGGCTATGCTGTCATGTTGAACTGGACAATGTCTTCCATATATGGACTCAAACCTGGAGAGGTAGCCACGATTTTACATTTATACCACATGGTATTTCTTTGACTAAGACATATCGTATTTATTTATCTATTTATTTATTTATTTATTTATTTATTTATTTATTTTAGGTATGGTGGGCAGCTTCTGACTTAGGCTGGGTTGTTGGACATTCCTATATTTGCTATGGGCCTCTTCTCCATGGAAACACAACAGTTTTATATGAGGTAACAAAATAGAAGTGATACTATATACAGGATCCTTATTTTACTGACTGTTCTTGATCAATAGACCTGGATAGTACCGGTGAAGGAAGAATGGCAACAGGAAGCATCGTTATAGATGTTTTTTACTTAAAAGTTATTTCAAAAGGGAAACAAATATGATGAAAATAACTGCCACCTGTTTTTATTGTGTTAATGCAAAAAAAAATCAATAGAAACAAAATTCGGGAGAAAACACAATAACAAACATAAAACCCATGCCAGGAGAGCTGTATTTTCAAAGCAATGTGGATTTTAGAATCCTAAGAAAGCATTATCTTAAAACGACCAATGTAGATTCACATTTTGTTTTTCTACAGAATCGGTGGACTTACAAAAATATCTTTGCCTATCTTAATTACATCTTTTCCATGGTTTCTAATAACAACTCTGGATGTAAAAAGAGGAAGAAATCTAGAGTGACTAGATTTGAAGCTGAATAGTTAACAACTTGAAAACCCCAGTACAGTAATTAATGTTGCTGTGAAATAAGATTTCTATATATGTGTTGTGGAATTCCTCTCAGGAGCCAGCTTTCCGTAGTTTATCAGCCACATACATCAAGGCTTATCAACATTCCCAACAACATACAGTGGTTCACAACCTGCAGGTCATGACCGCCATCAACCATCCAAAATCATGGGTATTTACATTACAATTCATAACAGCAGCAAAATTACCCTTCTGAAGTAGCAACACAAGTAATTGTATGCTTGGGGGGTCACCACACCATGAGAAACTGTATTATCAGACTCGGCCTTAGGAAGACTGAGAACCACTGAGTTAGAAGTTGGGCTCTCAAGGTGAAGCTCCTTAGTACCACGTACAATGACCTGAGTTCATTCGGCAGAACGCATGTGACAGAAAGAGGGAACTGACTCCTCCTGCGGGTGGTCCTCTGACTAAACCATAGAATGATACAAGCATGCATGTATGTGTGCACACAGAAAGAAAAATGGAGTTTTTAATACTTTCTAAACATCTGGATGTGATAACTAGTATCATATCATATTTAAGGTCATACTAGATTTTTTTGGAAAAATCCAACAAGATGGAAAATATAGAAATCTTTACAGATTCCGATTTAAAGTAAAACATAAGGAAGAGATGTCTCAGTGGTCACGAGGGCTTAATGCTTTTGCACACAATTGGAGTTTGCTTTCCCAGCATGCATGGCTGGCAGATCACGAAAGCATATAACTGCAGTTCTCTGGCATCTACCAGCTCCTCCACAGGCACATGCAACACACAGTGCACACACACATTCTTTCTCCCCTCCCTGCTCCTCTCTCTCTCTCTCTCTCTCTCTCTCTCTCTCTCTCTCCCCTCTTTTCCCTCCTTCCCCATCTCACTCACACATACAGAAGTAAAAAATAAAAAATAATATATAATTTTTACCCTAATAATATTATAATATTTTAACCATATCTTAGGAATAAAATAGGATGATCTTGAGTTGTCTACAGCTTTTGCCTCAAAATTTTCCAATGATTACCTATCACTCAGCAAGCTATTGGTATGTTGCTTTAAAAATATTCACCATATGCAGTGGTATAATCTTATGTTTCCACACTTGACATTTTTTCCAGTTCACATAACCATGTACTTTACTAAGGCCTCTGAATACAATTATGAGACATGGTTTATGAATAATCAGGCACAAATGAAATCTCTGACAGCAGATAGATAGGCAGCTTCTCAATAATAGACTGTCTTTCACACCAGCTGTCTCTCACTAGGGGATAAGGAATATCAGATCAATAAGTAGGGCGTGTAGGGAAAAGTATCAGATTATTTAGATATTTTGTTATATTAAGAATTGGCAACTCAACAATTGTATGGAAAATGTGAGGCCATTATCTACCTTCATGAAATTCTCCTGCACACTCCACCATTTTAACACTATACTCACTCTTATTTGGCTAGTTTTCTGTCTCGGAAAAAAAGGAAATAGACATTGAAGCAAGTGTTAAAACATCTCACACTATTTTGCTTCTCTTGCACCGTGTTTTCATATCCTGCAGACTTGATAGACATGTAGAGTTTGTAATATAACACATGAAATAATCTCGACACATCTGCTCCATACTAACGTTCTTGCAACACATCAAGTGTTTTTTTTTATATTAAGTCAGCCCTCTTGAAGAAAACAAAATAAATCCTAACATCAAATGCTTACTTTGAAATGTGACATGGCCTATTCAAATGTGACAAAGCAGAATTCATTAGTAAGCGTTCGTGCTCTTATGCTGACCTCAGAGTTGAAAAACCGCGACTATGAGTATCTGAGTTTGAATTGGTTTTCTAATATTTTTCTTGTTTATTTAAAACATGTGCTAACACTACCAAGAGAGCTTGACTGTTTATCTTGGAATGATGTTCTCAAAATCAGAAGAGCGATTCTATAAACATTTGTTGTGTGCCTGGCAAGATATATTTTAAATCTTTGTAAGTTTTCTGGATTCTTTTTTTATCCTCCTTACTTAGAATGTCTTGTTTTTTGTTTTCTGACCTCAAAAAAAAAAAAAAAAAAACAAAAACAAAAAAAACAAAAAAACAAAAAAACAAAAAAACAAACAAACAAAAAAACCTCTTGATTTTTTTTTATCCATTCAAAAGTTATCACATACTAACTTTCAGACCTTCATTTTCTTCTATACAACCTAGACTTCCTGAAAAGCAGCTCTCTCCAAATCATCTTGGCTTCATACTCCTTAGTCTGTGCTTCATCTCACTGTAATCTGTCTTCAGTCAATATCACTTCACAGAAGTGTCTGCTATCAGACATCACTATTGGTGTCATAAGTGGCAGCGTCAAAGGCCTTTGGAGTTTGCTCTGTCAGCAGGCATCATCACCTATATCTTTCTTCATCCTTACTTATTCCCCCCCCCCCACACACACACAGGCAATTAATTTTCCCTTGTGTATTTTCCTTGGTCTCTTCTTCCAAAGAATAGGACTTTTGTTTGCTTGTTTGTTTTGCTTTTGGCCTATGTGTATGCGTGAAGCAATGGATTTATTAAAGTTACTGAGAGTATCATGGGTGGGAAGTTAGTGAGAGGAGCCCAGGTGACAAAAAGGCAGCAGCATCACAGAAGCGCACATTGAGCATGGCTGACAAGCTATAGAATTGGAAATGTAATTGAGGAAAATACGTAATAAAAAAAATGCTAAAAAAAAAAAAAAAAAGTACAGCACATGCGCTCGGTGTGTAACTTGTATGCAGGTCAGCTGGTCAGCAAGTCTCTTCGATCAGAATTCTCTTCTCGTTCCTTTTCTCTGATATTATGTATATTTAAAGTAGACTTTTAGTGCACTATGCTCTCATTATCATTCCCTCTCTTCAACTCTTCCACAGCCTCCTAACTTTCTTATCCATGCAAATATACATCACTTCTTTCTCTCTCTCCTAAGAAAGGAAGCAGACATCTAAATGATGATGATGGTGATGCTGATATAAAAACTAACAAACCAGAATAGGAAAAAAAAAAATAAACGGAAAAACAACGCCAAAGAAAAAGCACAAGAAACACATATACATCCAGAGAGATGTATGCTAGCACACCCAGAAATCCCAAGAATACAAAACCAGAAATCATCATATATGTGCAAAACAAAACAAAAACAAAACAAACAAACAAACAAACTGTAATGGGGGAAGAAGTTCCCAGACAAATAACTATGAGACAAAATTTTCCAAAAATGCCACTGAGCTAATTTGTGTTGGCAGTCTACTCTTGGTTATGTACTCTGCCCATAAGTATGATTTGTTTCCTCAGTTAAAGCTTGTACTGTGTTAGGATTCCATATGACCCCTTAAATGGCCCCTAGCTAAATGGCCCTACTTCTATTGCCTCTTAAAACTCTCTTCTCTCCCCACCGTTGTTAAATTCAATTGTTTAAATCCTTCAAATGCCATCATCAGCATCCATCTATAACTACCTATTTAATTTGCCCTCCCTATGAAGATTCATCCCCCCCCCCCAGGCTCTTACTCTTTACCTAACCTCTGTAGTTATACAGATTGTAGCCTGTTTATTGAAGATTTAACAGCTAATATCCACATATAAGTGAATACATAGCTTATCTGTCTTTGGGTCTGGGTTACTTCTATCAGGATGGAATTTTCTATCGGCATCCATTTAGTTACAGATTTCCTGATTTTCTTCTCTTTAAACAGCTTACTAAGTTCCCATTGTTTAAATGTACCAAGTCTCTTTATCCATTCGTCTGTTGACAGACATCTAGGCTGTGTGATGTTTTGGCTACAGTGAACATGTGCTATCATATGTCTCTGTATTAGGATGGAGAGTCCTTTGGGTGTATGGCCAAAAGGTACTTGGAGAATGTTTCTTGTCTGTGAGACCTCAGCTTGAATCATACCATCCCTTGAAAAATGTCTCCGTACCTATTTGTGCCTTTTATGTGGTGGAGTTGCCTATTGAGCAGCATCTACTGCAGGACTGGCCACACTGTATTGCAATGACCTAATCAGATTTACAAAGGCACAAGGCAATCAAAAGCTAGTCTTTCAGCTTTCAGTAATGGTGTGCATTAAATACCTCATCTATATTTTGGAAATTAAGTTGAATTCTCTTTCTCACTTGCATCCCTTTTCTCTCAAAATTGTTGTCACCCTCCAGTCATGATTTCTCTTCCTTTCACCTAAAATAGGGGCTATTAATACCATTTTATTAGCTCTGTGTTTTTATTCTGCTTATATTTCCTAGATAAACTCTTTGCAGCATTACTATGTCCTGTATCTGTGCATTATTCTTTCTTCTCACATTATATTGACTATTAAACTGATTGGAATATGGAATTTGTGTCTTTTATTTATTAGATGTGTTTTTTTCTTCTATTATTACGTATTTTCTTTATTTACATTTCAAAATGTTATCCCCTTTCCTGGTTTCCTCTCTGAAAAGCCCCTATTCCTTCCCCCGTTTCACTGCTCAAGGACCCACCCACTCCCACTTCACCTGAGTTTTGCATAGCATCCGCGCCTTATTCAGATAGATTACATTCTTGTAGACAAAGGTTTACTGTTATTAGTTGAATACATGTGAAGACTCAATTTTGTATGTAATAGTTAAAAAAGATCCTCACAATTGATTTTCATACTCTTGAGAGGAACAAAATAAACAGAACCCTTCAGACTGCTATTTTATTGATGTAATGTTGATTGAAACAGGCCTAACTCCAGTATCATATGGATGGGGACAGAGGTTCATTATGGTAGCTACTTAGCTGTCTTTTTCACCTGTGACAAACTATCTAAGGTAATCATTCTAAACAGAAATACAAATTACTAATTTGGGTTCATAGATAGAGTGGTTTCAGTCTGTCCTTGCTCGGTTCAGTTGCTGTGGGCCTATGACAACACAGGAAGAGAGAGCAGGAAGTACATGGCAGCAAAGAAGCAAGGGCAGAGAGGAATGGGATACTGTCATAGTCTCCCCTTTAAGAGAATAAGCCTAGAATGAGGTCCATGGCACACAGGGCGGCTCAATCTCCCTGTGAGTCCTCCAACAAATGGAGCAGAGACTCTCCCTAAAGCTGTAGCCTGACTGAGCTATCCATTCCCCAACAGAGCTGCCTTGACTGGCCTCAGTGCGAGAAGATGTTCCTAAACAGACAGAGACTTGATGTGTGTGTGCAGAGGTGGGGTGGGCTGTGGGGGGTAGCCAGGGGCATTGCACCCTCTCAGAACAGGCAAAAGGTACCATCCTCTCATAAGAGAAGGGGGATGGGGAAAGGGTGGGTCACAGTGAGGGGGACTAGGAGATGGAATTATTTACTGCACTTAGGATATTAATTAATTTATTTATAAAAAGGGCATGGGTCCAATGACCAAATCACAAGTCTGCCCCCATCCCTGCCAAAAATAAAATAAAATAAGTTGTTTCCATCAGATCCTACCACTAACAATTCACATCAGCATTTGTGAACACAACAGACATAATGATAACATTTTTTATAGGAACTTTGATGCCTAAGCAACTCTAATATCTTAGTATCAGGCACAAAAGTGTCACATGGTGAATATATGCATATATGCTTTTTGGTCTCTCTCTGTCTCCTACTTATTTGCCTTTTCTTTCTGGCTGCTAAATGAAGAGTAAAGCCTAAGATTATTTCCCAAGAACAAGGAATTCTTGTAGAACCTGGGTTTGCTTTTAAATTTGTTGTGCACCAGCTGCATATGTGTGTCCTATACACACATTTTCATTTCAGAATCCAGTGTACCCATGTGTCTTCCGTGGCAGCAGTGTTGTTGAGCAAGAAACCAGCAGAGTATTCTTTAGCTCAGTTATTACCTGTGTCCAAAGGATAACATTAGTTATGGTTACTAGTCTATCTATCATGAGATTAAGCCATAACCTAGCTAGTATACTCGATTTTGACAGAACTGTTGTTGTTCCAATATAATAAAAAATTTAGGAGCCCTCAAAAAGCTGATGATATAGTTCAGTTGGTAGGCTACTTGCCTAGCTCAAGGAAAGCCCTGGTTTGCATCCTAGGCACCAGCAAAACCCAGCATTCTAGGACACAGAGATATAAGGAGTTCAAGGCCATCCTCGGAGTCACAGTGAGTGAGAGGCCTACTTGCATTCTTACGGAGGAGTTTAGATCTGGTTGCAGCAAGTGATTCTTTATAAGTTCTTCAATATTCTCTTCAGGCTAACTAGGATGGATGGCTGTTAATAATTCAATAATGAACTTCAAAGGATTGCTCTAAAAAAGTAAAAGACTTAACATTCTGAATTATGGTGTAGAAGCATGGTCACTGGTCTGGACCAGGAATTTTAATATTTCTCTTTATTTTACTATTATGACCCTGGGTAAATTCAGCTTCTTTTTTTAATTGGTTTTATATATATATATATATATATATATATATATATATATATATATATATATACAGCTTCTTTTTTTAATTGGATATATATAAAATGTTATCCACCTTTCTATTTTTTTCCCTCCACAAGACCTCTATCCTCTTCCCCCCACTTCTATGAGGGTGCTCCCACCCCTCTCTCTCTCTCACACACACACACTCCCTCCTCGGTGTCCTAGAATTCCCCTATGTTGTGTCATTGAGCAAATTCAACTTCTTTAGGAATGCATTTCTCATACATGAAAGGAGAAAACTGACACACATTCTCCAGCTTCCAATTCTGCAACTCCTTTTTGGATCATTTGCCTTTTTCAGAATAAAATGTATTTCTTGGTATATTGTTTTAACCTTTATGTTTGAAATTCATGCTAGCCTCTGGATTTCACTCTCGTTTCCTTCTAGAGATTACTGATAATAGTATATTTGTTGGAGAAACTGCTCCTTGTGTGTTACGGTCTCAATGGCAAGGATCCTAGCAGTTCTGTGTCCGTTCTGCTTCAGGCCAGTGACTTACCTACTGAGATTCAGATTAAATACAGCAATCCCTGTGCATCACTTAGCTGATCAATTCTCACAAAGCATGTAGAATAATTGGCACATCATAAAAATAAAGTTAATTTTTTGAGAGTCCTTATAAGTCAATACTCAAAAAATGCAAAGTATTTTTTCTCTGGGATAGGCTATTAAAAATTAAAATACAAACGACTCATTCCTCTGCATTCCAGCTATTATAAGATGAGGTGTTTTAAGTACTCCACATTTCTTCTTTCAAAGCTTGTTTGTCCTCACAACACAGGAGTGGTCACTGGAATACTGGAGGCAGCTCCCTTTGGAGCCCATTAATTCTTTTCTAAGCCAAGGCTGAAGGACCAGCACACTAGGTGCCAGTCATCGTGCTACCACCAACTTGGAAGAAAGAGGGGCAGTGTGGAGATTATCCCAAGGGTCTCTCTGCTCAAGGATCTGTCCTTTATGAGTAGAGCTTTTGAGAGAAATAAGTCTGGCTTTGAAGCTTTCATCTGAGAGAAACAACAGTTCTCATGGCTTGCCACAACCCACATATTTATAACCTCCTACATCTCATTTCAGTCTCTAGGTTAGAGGACCTCAGGACAGTGAGCTTGTTAACCTTTTATTACATGCCTGCTTTGTTCCTGAATAGTAAAATGAATTGAAAGTTGAGGTGACCCTGCCTCTGTTCTTTACAGAAGGAACAGCATAAAAATGAGCTCTGTGTTCTCCTGTATTGCATAGGATACCACTGGGATGGCATATGGGAATTCAACTTAAAACCTCAGGGAAATATTTGTATGTGAATGTGACAGTATAAGCACATTTTATAGATGTATAATTTATCAGTAAATTATAAGTAATTATAACCATTTCATAGATTTTATGATATTTTCAAGTATGAAAATTTCATATTTGAGAATATTAAAAATTAGAAATACTTAGCAGTTGCCTTTGTAGATGACAAACTTGCCTAGCTACCTAATCTTGGAATGTATGCTCTGGGATGTCTGTGCTACCCTGGATTTATAGTTTTCATGAGATTATGCTGTGTAGTGCTTTGCAAAACGTTCACTAGTAATGTTTCTTAATTTACTCTTAGAAAAACAAATAAACAAAAAAACCAATCCAACTGTTAAAAGAGTGTATAGTTGTATTCCATTATGCATTGTTTGAATTTTTACATATTTTCTCTTGTTTTTTATTTCATTCTCAAAGACATGGAATTTCACTTCCCTTTAAGACTTGTAGCTGTTATATAACTAAGTAATACACTTAATAACAGACATATAGATTTCCTGTTTCACTAATATGATGGAAAATTATTTTCCCCCTTTTTCTTAAATGTAGCATAGCAGCAATATACTGAGTGTTTGCAATGAGGAAAATCACTAAGTTATCACTGTGATTAGGTTTGTATAATTTGATCTTCTCAAATAAAAAAAAAGGAGCAGACACCAACACCTCTTAAATTCTTCAAATGGCAAGCAGTGCAGAGATATTTATTTTTGAGTTTGTTTTCTTTATATATACCTGTGTGGTGTTAGAGCAGACAGGTGAAATGTGTCATAACCTAATGGGCAATGTTTACAAGAGCATATTGTGAACCATGTTGTTTTAGAGAATGTGAAGGGGAAACAGAATAGGCATCAGATATGGTCCTTGCACTGTAGGAGTTGAAAATATAGCCAAAGAATTAAAATTGATCTGACAAATGGAAAGCAAACAAATAAGGACAGTATCAAAATAAGAAATCTCTCCTATAGTATGAAAAGTGCAAGCAGAAAAAAATCCTAGTCAATTTCACAGAGTACCAGCTATGGAAGGTATCCCAAAATAGAATGGAAAGCTATGTCTGATATCTGTCCATTAATTTTTAAGAGAACATTATGTCTTATAAAAGGGAAGAGTTTGTGTACAAGAAAGTAAGGGGAAAATCGCTATTATTGATTGAGTCTTGGGGAATCAGAAATCTTCTAAGCACTTTCCATATATGAATCAACACTACCAATCTATAAAACAGGATTTTGACTCTCTGACTTATAGTAATAAAAAACATGGGCCAGCAACTATTAAAGATCTTTACTAGTGGCCTTGCATGCTGAAGTTAGGTTTTCAAGTCTGCCTCCTTTGTCCTTTCTGCAGACATTTGGTAATTTCATAGCTGATCAGAATAACATAGCCATACTTTTATTAGGTATTTTCTTAATTTACATTTCCGATGCTATCCCAAAAGTCCCCCATACCCTCTGCCCCACTCCCCTACCCACCCACTCCCACTTCTTGGCCCTGCATTCCCCTGTACTGAAGCATATAAAGTTGGCAAGACGAATGGGCCTCTCTTTCCACTGATGGCAGACTAGGCCATCTTTTGATACATATGCAGCTAGAGACACGAGCTCTGGGGGGGGGGGGGGAGAGATACTGCGTAGTTCATATTGTTGTTCTACCTATAGGGCTGAAGATCCCTTTAGCTCCTTGGTTACTTGGTTCTAGCTCCTCCATTGGGGGCCCTGTGATCCATCCAATAGCTGACTGTGAGCATCTACTTCTGTGTTTGCTAGGCCCAAGAATAGCCTCACCAGAGACAGCTATATCTGGGTCCTTTCAGCAAAATCTTGCTAGTGTATGCAATGGTGTCAGCGTTTGGAGGCTAATTATGGGATGGATCCCTGGGTATGGCAGTCTCTAGATGGTCCATCCTTTCATCTCAGCTCCAAACTTTATCTTTCTAATTCCTTCAATGGGTGTTTTGTTACAATTCTAAGAAAGGTCAAAGTGTCCACACTTAGGTCTTCATTCTTCTTGAGTTTCATGTGATTAGCAATTTGTATCTTGTAACTTGGGTATTCTAAATTTCTGGGCTAATATCCACTTATCAGTGAGTACATATCATGTGAGTTCTTTTGTGATTGGGTTACCTCACTCAGGATGATGCCCTCCAGGTCCATCCATTTGCCTAGGAATTTCATAAATTCATTCTTTTTAATAGCTGAGTAGTACTCCATTGTGTAAATGTACCACATTTTCTGTATCCATTCCTCTGTTGAAGGACATCTGGGTTCTTTCCAGCTGCTGGCTATTATAAATAAGACTGCTATTAACATAGTGGAGCATGTGCCCTTCTTACCAGTTGGACCATTTTCTGGATGTATGCCCAGGAGAGGTATTGCAGGATCCTCCGGTAGTACTATGTCCAATTTTCTGAGGAACCGCCAGACTGATTTCCAGAGTGGTTGTACAAGCTTGCAATGCCACCAACAATGGAGGAGTGTTCCTCTTTCTCCACATCCTCGCCAGCATCTGCTGTCACCTG
Organism: Mus musculus; assembly: GCF_000001635.26. Classification (NCBI taxonomy): domain Eukaryota; kingdom Metazoa; phylum Chordata; class Mammalia; order Rodentia; family Muridae; genus Mus; species Mus musculus. Next base: position 107,012,889 of record NC_000076.6, on the reverse strand, counting down.
AATTTTTTATCTTAGCCATTCTGACTGGTGTGAGGTGAAATCTCAGGGTTGTTTTGATTTGCATTTCCCTGATGATTAAGGATGCTGAACATTTTTTCAGGTGCTTCTCTGCCATTTGGTATTTCTCAGGTGAGAATTCTTTGTTTAGCTCTGAGCTCCATTTTTTAATGGGGTTATTTGATTTTCTGGAGTCTACCTTCTTGAGTTCTTTATATATATTGGATATTAGTCCCCTATCTGATTTAGGATAGGTAAAGATCCTTTCCCAATCTGTTGGTGGCCCTTTTGTCTTATTGACAGTGTCATTTGCCTTACAGAAGCTTTGCAATTTTATGAGGTCCCATTTGTCAATTCTCGATCTTACAGCACAAGCCACTGCTGTTCTATTCAGGAATTTTTCTCCTGTGCCCATATATTCCAGGCTTTTCCCTACTTTCTCCTCTATAAGTTTCACTGTCTCTGGTTTTATGTGAGATAGAGAACTTCAGACCAATTTCCCTTATGAATATCGATGCAAAAACATTCAATAAAATTCTCGCTAACCGAATCTAAGAACACATCAAAACAATCATCCATCATGACCAAGTAGGTTTCATTCCAGGGATGCATGGATGGTTTAATATAGCCATATTATTCATCATGTTCAACATATAGCCATATTATTCATAGCGTTCAATATTAAGTAACAGGGCGACTGTGGAAGTGTCAAATGGGCAATATTAGAAAGATAAGAAGGACATTGAATATAGCTCTGATGGCTTCAACTAGGAGAACTCATAAAACCAGTTATAAACTGTAGTTATGTAGTGGGAAGAAAGGCCAGTTGAGGAGGACATACTGTTTTTTGGTTTTGATCACTACTTTCTTCATTCTATTCACACATCTGACTGAAACTGATGTGTCAGTTTTGAGGCTGCGGAAAGCTTCAATAGCTAGCTGATTTAATAATTTAATTCTCCAAGTTAATCAAGAAACTCATAGAAAAGAACATTAAGACTAGAAGTTGGGTGAACCACAGGAGGCTTAACAAAAGAGAAGCAGCATAAAGTAAAAATTGAAACCTGGGAGACAATAGCAGAAACTGAGAAGCAAAGCACACTGGGGAGGTGGGCAGTGGGAAATAGGTTCCAGCCTAGATGTGAAACATCATTAAATTCTAGGAACTTACAGCAGGATGGCTAAAGTGAACTTGAGGGACTAGTGTGTCTGGAGTCACCTTTATGACAAGATTTACATAATTTTGAGGGATCGATATGTGGGGGTTTTTTAATGGAAAAATATAAGCAGGTTCAAGGTGTGTGGGCAGTGCTGGACATGTTGAAGGACTTAAGCATCGTACAACGTCAGATAGTGAAGCTATAGTGCTTCACTGCTTGCCTAGAAGCCAGATTGTGTGATTAGCAAGAAGATATTTAACTTCTCTACTTATAGCCCACACTCAGTGATCACTGTGAATAAAAAAAAAATTCTTAATGTTTCCCTCTAGTACACTGTAGCAGAGTGATTGAAAATCAATTAGCATGGAAGAGCACAGGGGTAAAAAACATCCTACTGGAAGCTGTGAACTACTAGCTGTGCTGCAGATAAATGCTCTCTGTGACTACTGAGAATGCTAAATATGTCAGACCTCTAATTAGCTCTGCACCGGGCCTACAGAGTTGCCAATTGCATGCTCTGTATCATTTACTTGACACTAACGCTTCCAGAAGTAAGTTTCTATTTCTGGAGATACATAGATGCTAATCACCTAGATGGGGGCAATGGCTTCTTAACTGGGATTAGTCTCATTTTTAAATGACTTCCCAGTGTGCTTTACATAGCTGGCAAAAGGCAGGTGAAGAGCTAAATAAAAACAACAACAACAACTGGAACTAGACATCTACAGTTCTTCAGGATATATTCATTTAGAACTGCTCTAACAATATGCCACAGACTGAGTGATTTTAAGAGTAGTTATTTATTTCTCACGGTTTTGAAGGGTAAAGAATACCTACTGTTTGTTTACGACACGGAATCTTGTTATACCCTGCAAGCAGGGGGTAGGAACTATCCACAAGTTGTAGGAAAATAAATAGATGAGAGAACAAATCTACTCCTGCAGACTCTGGATAGCAGCGTTAATCAGTTTATGAAGGGGGATAGAGCTCCTGCCATCTAAATGTCTCTTTAAAGACCCTTCCTCCACAGACTATATTAGGTATTAAACTTCTGATATGTGGAAATATCCAGACCACATAGTACTTCATGTAATTAACAGACATGGATGTCATAGACATGCATACACACACACACACACACACACACACACACACACACACACACACACACTAGTACCCTATGATTACCTGGGATATTTATTCTAAAACCCTCAGTGGATGTTGGAAGCCACAAATAGCTCTGAGCCCTGTGTGTAAAAGGTTTTCCTGTAAGTATATATCTGTGAAAAACGTAAATTCATTAGTGAATAAAGCAAGAAATTATCAACAATTAGAAAACAGAAAGTCTCTACTAGAAATAGCTGAATAAACAAAACAAGAGCAATGACAGCATCAACAGACATCCTGATGAGGAAGTGGCCTAACTGGATGGGGTTCTACCACTATACAAAGATCTAAAAGCAAGTAATGGCTGCAGTGGAGGAGAACTAGCCTCTCTTGGGGAGGAATCTCCAGTTATTCAATAAAAAGCTTGTCCAGCTCTGAAGCCATGGAAAATTATCCCCATATATTAAAGCTTCCTATTTGATTGCTTCATGTTTCAGAGCATAGAAAAAGACAAACAACGGGAATTAGTCTTTTCTCCATTTCCAGATTTTTTAAATTCCTGTCACTTGAAGTCAATTTTTGGCTATATATGTGTATATGTATATACATACATATCATATACATACACACATACATACACACAAAATCAGGTAATTAGTGTATCAGCAATATGTTTTCTGTTTCATACAGATAGCTCTGAACAAACTCCATACTCTATTCTGCATTCTGCCTTCCACTAAATGGTAGATGTTGGAGATTTGTTTGTTTTCATAAGTCTCAAGTTTAAATGTTGTGAGCCAAAACTTTCATGCTTTGGTAATGGCATATGACATGAAGTAGAAACTTAACAAATGCTGTTGCCAGATCCACCACTATTCCAACATAAACAAAGCAATGCTCTGCAACACCTGTCTGCCGAAATGAAATTCACACTGACTGCTGCCGAATGTTGTTCTCTTCGCCTCAAAACCTCGGTGAAACATGCCTTGGGTGACATTCTCGAAAATAGTGTTCAAAAAGAAACTAGATGTATTTCCAAGCTTGAAAAAACAGAAGCAAGCACTGCACTGGACCCAAAAATGTTTGTATCAAAGCCTGAAAACCACAAGGAAGAATGGCCTCCACCAACAAACTCACAGAGCTTGTAATAAAGGGCTTCATTTTGTTTAGAGTTCAAAGATTTAACTTGGATGTTTATCATTCTTTTGATGAGGGTTTAGACTTTCCCACTTTCATTTTTTGAGAATTTAATATCAACAGTAAATATGTGTGGATTTGAACAGTTCTTTGGTTTTCTAACCAGAACCTTGTCTTCTGTGGTCCATCAATAACAGGCTGCGTCTTAATGTGGTAGAAAAATTATACAATGAATTTAATTTGGAGTATGTATACATCGAATATATATCTTTGTGCTTGTACTGTGAAATGTTACCACTTATAGGTCTAGTTAATAATAGTAACTGCTACTTTATGAAATTGATGTTAAAATGTTATGTTGTGTGGACTGGCAAGATGGATCAGTGGTTAGAGCTGTTTGTGTGGCAACCTGAGGATTTGAATTTGATTGTGGGATATCACAAGGTAGAGAGAGAAAGCTGACTGCTAAGAATAGTCTTCTTATTTACACATGTGTCCTGTAGCACACCTGCCTATGCATACTCTCTCTGTCTCTGTCTCTCTCAACATAGATACTTACTTATATAAGTAAAGAAGCAATGACATGGATTTGAGCATAGGTTTTTTATTTTTTATTTTTTAAATGCTGGGTCTTTTGGCTGCATTTTGCTTTTGGTGTATCTTTTCGTTTGCTTTTCAACATCACAACTTTAGAATTGTATTTTTAAATTGAGTGATTGCCTCTTGCGAGTCACTGAAATGAGAGATATGCAATTGGGGTCGTTTTCCACTGTCAGATCAGCATGGTTGCTGCATTATTGAGTTCATTTGAAAGGCATTACAGAGGTTCTATTTTGCTTATGTGCACATTTGTTGATGTGTATGTTTGTGCAGAAGGTGCATGAGAGGAAAGAGTAACCAATAAAATCAATAAGGTATTGACATCACTTTTATTTAATGTTCATAAAGAAACGTGTCCCTGGAATTCGCTTCAGGTGTGTGTGTGTGTGTGTGTGTGTGTGTGTGTGTGTGTGTTTAAACAAACTAACAGCAATAAACTGACAGCATAACACTCCCAAATGCCTTCTATTTATTGGACACACACCCTGCAGCATTGGTTATATGAATATTTATAATATGTATGTAATGTATGTATATGTTCTTCCAAATCATTTTGGTCAGATTACATTAGTGTAGGGGCTTCTCTGGATTTTTAACAAAATAGTCTCTATATCTAACCAACCCATAGTGAATGCTCAATAAATATTTGTTAAATCTATGATTAATTTAACATCTAGGTGTTTTATGTTTTCTAATGCAATGTCTATCCAGGTTCTGCTTGATGTTAACAAAAGTATTTACTTAGATATTAATAATTATGTTAATCAGCAGGCTGTTTTAGGAAAAATATTTTCTTTTATGTTATTTTGTTCTAATCAGTCTTGAGATATATAGAAGTGATTAGGAAAATAAATAAAATATATCTTTTCAGTAATTTTAAAATAAAAACCATTTTAATAATATCTAATTATCTTCTGGATAATGGGGAGTAAAATTCAAATCAATGGAATGTTTCTAGTTCAGTTACTGTACATTGGATCATGAGACTGTATATGTCACTTTAAAGACTCCTGGTAGTAAATCTACATCATGATTTTTTTAGGCTTATGCTCAATAAATATAATGTTGGTATATATTCATTTGACACATCATCAGAATTGTAACATAGTTATAATCCCATATTATTCATAAAATATTTGAGTAGTTTTTCTAATATTTAGTTTGTAATTTTGTTTTGATTAGATGTGACTAATTGAAGTCATTAGAAAAGAATCAAAGCACATCTTGTTTGTAGATAGTCCCACATGGCACACTATGTTCATTGTGACACTTATGTCTTCTTTTAGCTGACATAAATACAAGTATCAAGTTTGATGCAGTATCATTTTCTTCTGACCCTGTCAAGCAGTGAGATTCTATGTCAATTTGCCATAGATTGTTTCTTTAGTGGTGGCTACACAATTTTAAGAGATCATCTCGGTATTGTTGACTTACCAAGCAAATATTGACAAAGTGGTTTATCCTTACTTAGTGGGCAAGAGAATAAAAAGATAGACAGGGAAAGTCAATTGCATAAGGCTTATTTTATAAATCATTTCTATGTGGGTGAAATCTGGTTTACCAAATCACTATCCAGTGCTCACAAGATTGATTGATGCTTAAGATACTTTGAAGACATATAAATCAAGAGTGTTCACCTCGCTTTATGAGAAAGAATAGAGTTGTAATATTATTCCTGACCGATGGTCTTACAGCTTCAAAATTCATCTTACATTATGTGCGTGTGTTGTAGACTTGTAACAGATAGCTTTCTTTTCTATTTGAATTTACTAACCCATATAGAGGAGTAGTGATATAAAGGGAAATTGATTCTAGGATTCATTACAATGAGTTTCCAGCTGTAATAGATCATATTTAAACTATGAGTGAAAGCATTACTGGCCTATAAGAGGCCGGAAAGGTTATTCTGTTTAAAGAGAAGAAATATAGATACATTAAAGAACATTAATGGTGATTATTTAAAAACAAAACAAAAAACCTAAGCCCTAATAATGTCTTATCAAATACCCTCTCTGAAATAAGAACTGAATCTAAATTATTGTCCAGGTATGATCTTCCTCAAATTGATTGTCTTAGTTACATTTCTATTTTCATGATAATATAACACAACAAAGGCGAATTATAGAAGAAACAGTTTATTTGGAGCTTATTGTTTCAGAGGGTTAGACTCCATAATCATCGTTGTGGGGAGCATGGCAGGCAGGCAGGCATATCACTGGAACAGTATCTGAGGTCTCACAATTGGAAATATAACCACAAGGCGGGGAGAGAGAGAGAGAGAGAGAGAGAGAGAGAGAGAGAGAGAGAGAGAGAGAGAGAGGGAGAGGGAGAGGGAGAGGGAGAGGGAGAGGGAGAGGGAGAGGGAGAGGGAGAGGGAGAGGGAGAGGGAGAGGGAGAGGGAGAGAGAGAGAGAGAGAGATGAATATCATGGAATTTTGCAACCACTAAACCCTTCCCAGGGCCATACTTCTTCCAACAAGGCCACACCTCCCAATCTCTCCCTAAGAGTTCCACCAACTGAAGAGCATGTGCTAAAATATAGGGTCCTATGTGTTGATTCTCAGTCAGACCATCACACTGATTGTGAGTTCTTTTCGTGTTCTCTGGAGAGATTTCTCAGTTTGCTGTAAGTTTGCTGCCTTAGTTTAGAATTACCCTGTAAGTTTTCTAGAACCAAAGATGCCCGGGAAGCTTAGATTAGCTTTGATCAGTGGACCCCAGCAAATATTATAGAAAGTGCCCCATGTTTCACGAATGTCTAATGTTCTTTAGAATATTCAAGGCAGCAAAAATAAACTAAGGTAACTATTTTCTTTTGTTAATTATAATTTGTGCCTAATATGTTTTACACTGAAATATGTGTATACTTTTATTCAACATACATTAATAACCTAGGTACCTTGGTCTAAGAACAGGAGGTCTTGCAGTGATGAGAAGAGGTGGACAAAGGATGGAACAGGGATGAGTCAGGATCTCTGATCACTCCAAAAAGTTGGGAAATTACTGGCCTATTCTTCAAATCTTTCTTACTTGTTTTTAAAGAACATCTACCAAAATAGTTTGTGCTTTTGAATTACATAATTTCGAGCATTGCTATGTTCTTATCCATTATTCTTCAGTTGGTATATATATATACACACATACACACACACACACACACACACACACACACACACACACACACATACACATACACATACACATACACATACACATGCACATGCACATGCACATGCACATACACATACACATACACATACATATACATATACATATACATATACATATACATATACATATACATATACATATACATATACATATACATATGTGTGGTGTATAATCATTTAAAGATCAAATGGCATATAAAATGGCTAGCATGTGGAATGTTTTAATTTGTAGAATTTTCTTTCCTTAGAGTCAGAACTTTAATTGTGAAAGCACAGGAACCATTGTGATTTTAACTTTTTTTTTTCCTCAAGAATTGCTCTTATCACTTTTAATGTTGGAAAATATAAATTTGTTAATATTGAGAAAGTAATTATATTTCTCATTTACTTTACAGCAAAAATTCTCTCTATATAATATTTTATATATAAATACTAATATAGGAATATATTGTTTAGATATACTATGTAAAATATTAATACATAATAAATAATTGTATTGTATATGTAATTATTTGTATTTTTAGGTTTATACAAATTAAACATGTAATACAATATATAAATATATAACATAATATAGATACTGTCTATATATGACTTCTTGACATAGAGAAGATTCTATTATGCTTCTAATTTCACTGTGATACATACATCCAAATTTTATCCCTCAAAACATTGAAAAAAATTAATTTAAATTTAAAAGCTCCCAAGATTCTAAAAGGGAGAAAATAGCCTGGGTAATTTTCTCTTAGTTTTGAATTATAACAGAACAAGGTAATGTTGTAGAATCAGGATTTGTTGAGAAGCTATCTTTGTTAATATTGCTGAGTTGAATATGTATGCATAAAAGTGTCGTGGAAATATGAGACATTTACCCAGTGACATTTTAAATGAATCTCATCCTAGGGAAAGCCTGTGGGAACACCGGATGCTGGCGCTTATTTCCGTGTGCTTGCAGAGCATGGAGTGGCTGCCTTGTTTACAGCACCAACTGCAATTAGAGCCATCCGTCAACAGGACCCTGGGGCAGCCTTGGGGAAGCAGTACTCTCTGACAAGGTGAAGTAGAGATGAACAGGGCAAATGACATTAGAAGCTGACGTCCAAATGTAACTGCAGTCAAAATAACACTGAACATTGTTTTTTGGTTGTCTAGTACCTCCATAGAAGGAGTAAAGTATTTACAATATTGTTAAGAATGGCTCTGTATGTGTAACTCAGACTGCTGAAGAACCTCTCATATTTTAAGCACTATAGTCTTGTTTGTTTCAATCCAACTCTAACCATAACACTTTTATTCTCTCCCATTTCTCTCTCTCTCTCTCTCTCTCTCTCTCTCTCTCTCTCTCTCTCTCTCTCTCTCTCTTTCCCTTCCTCCGTCTCTCCCTCTCTTCCTTCCTTCCCCCTCTCTTTTTTCTTTCATTCTTTTTGGTGAACCTGTTTATATTTTAGTTAAGAGCAAAATTCTGATTCTGATTTCACATACATGTTATTTCAGTACCTAACTCTTCCAGAAATGTTAATATAATCAGGTCTTAAATGGAGAGATACATTGCCTGACTACACATAGACGGACATACTGTGAACATTACTGTCCAAATTCCATCTGTTTGTAATGAGACCAATTATTCCACTTTAACTTTGTAATGGTATCCTGTAGATACCATAGATACTTTTGTTACTTTGTGATTTCATTAGTTGTGATGTATATCTCCAAATATAAGTATTACAATTACATCCTCAAGGCTGTTTCCAACCCTGTAACATGGGTCACTGCGAGCATGAGCTAAAAGATGAGCTTTTGTTTTTCTTCAAGTTAAATATTAGGCTTGATTTAGACAGTTTGAATATTTGAAGTTAAATATCATGATACTTAAATTATAGGTTTCTGTGGGCTGAAGTAAATAGCTGAGATAAAATAGGATTTAAATCTGGCAGGATTCTTAGTTTTGTTTACTCATATCTAAAATTATTTTATATTGTGAAACAATAAACCTAGATTTACTAAAAATTACAGAATGTAAACATTACAGTCTTGCTTTTTAAAAGTGTGCATAATGTGACTCATGCACTACAATATTCTGTTTATCTCCATTTTGCGCCTTCATTTATCATACTCATGTTGTCCCTAACTTCAATGACAACTATATAAAATAGATTTTGGCAAAAATATTCTAGAACTTATGTAGTATACATATTCTTTTTCTTTTACTTCTATAGCTTTATTCTTTTTTTATTAGATATTTTTTTCATTTACATTTTAAATACATATCCTAGGACACCTGTAGAGGTTTTGAGAAGGCATTTATTTTCTTAAATGTCTATTCACTAACTTAATATACCCCAATTGAATGTAAGGCATGGAGTTACATTTGCCAGTAGACATGAATGTCTTTTGTTTTCTTCTGTGTTCCTATTTATGCATGGATTTTTATATATCATGTTCCACACAATAACGCTCATTATGTTAACACTTTTCACATAAATAACTACTCACAGGATATGAGTACTTGTCAAAAAAATCTCATCATCCTTCTCCTCTATTGATAGGAACCAATGGTATTTATGATGGCACATTTATCTGTCATTACTTGATATTTAGGAATACTTAAATGCTCAGAAGACTATTAATTTGTAAGCACCCCCAATCTTGAAAATATTCTTATTAAAGAGTTTATTGGGGTCTTGCTTAAAGTTTTAGAGTGTTAGTCCATGACCATCATGGCAGGGAACATGGCAGTAGGCAGGCAATACATGATGCTGTAACAATACCTGGAAGCTTGCATGCTGAGAAAACAACCTCAGGCAGAGAGAGAGAGAGGGGGGGGAGAGGGAAGAGAGGGGAGAGAGAGGAGAGAGAGGAGAGAGAGAGGAGAGAGAGGAGAGAGAGGAGCGAGAGAGGAAAAAGAGGAGAGAGAGAGAGAAGAGAGAGGAGAGAGGGGAGAGAGAGGAAAGAGGGGAGAGAGAGGAGAGAGAGAGAGGAGAGAGGAGAGAGAGAGGAGAGAGAGGAAAGAGAGGAGAGAGAGAGAGGAAAGAAAGGAGAGAGAGAGAGGAGAGAGGAGAGAGGGGAGAGTGAGGAGAGAGAGGAGAGAGGGGAGAGTGAGGAGAGAGAGGAGAGAGAGGAGAAAGAGATGAGAGAGAGAAGAGAGAGGAGAGAAGAAGAGTGGAGAGAAAGAGAGAGAGAGAGAGAGAGAGAGAGAGAGAGAATGCCAACTGGTGGAGTGGCATGAACTTTTGAAACCTCCAAATATACCTCCAGTAACACACTCCTTTTAATAAAACCACACTTTCTTTTTTATTGGGGGGGGGGGTTACAAAAGCCCTTTTATAAAGCCATTTTTAAACAAAACAAACCAAAAGGTTTACAAAAGAAAAGAAAAAGATACAGAAAAAGAAAACCACACTTTCTAATCCTTCCCAAACAGTTCTACCAATTGTTGCCCAAGTATTCAAACCTTCTATGGGGGCCATTCTCATTCACACTTCCATAGCACAGTCTATTACAGAAGAAAATCAGATGAGGAACTCAAGCAGGGCAAGGACTGTGCAGAGGCAATGGAAGAACACTGCTTTCCTGCTAGGTCCTCCAGGCTTCCTCACTCTGCTTTCTTATATGGCCAGGACCACCAGCCCAGATGTAACTCCACCCAGAATGTGCTGGATCTTCTCACATCAATCACTGATTAAGGAAATTAGACTTGCCCATATGCCAATCTGGTAGGCACATTTTCTCAATTGAAGTTTTCTCTTCTGTAATGGCTTTACTTTGTGTCATGTTTACATACAACTAGTTATCACAGACACTAAATAGATCATTTCTAATGATGAAATGGGAATGGCTAAAATATCAAGAAATAAATATTCAACATCTTTAAAACAAATTGAACCTACTTAATATATATATATATATATATGTATATATATATATTAAAAAAGAAAATACTCTTATTAATGAGTGAACAAAACGTGAACTAGACGCAAGTGGCTTAGTAACTCATTTAGCAGAATCATCTTCATAAGTAATAACTGTAAGCGTTATTTTTATTTGGCCACTGAGTAAATCTAGGACCTGAGGACTTATGTATCTTGCCAGGAAGAAACTAATTCAGGTAATCTCACACACTTACTTAGACCACAGAGTTGTAGTGGTACTATTTTAAAAAAATGTATCATCACTCAAAAGGTGTTTTGACCTTCATGTAATGAAAGTATCTTTTGAGGTCTGCAACACCATAGGAGGAACAACAATATGAATTAACCATTATCCCCCCAGAGCTTGAGTCTCTAGCTGCATATGTAGCAGAGGATGGCCTAGTAGGCCATCAGTGGGAGGAGAGGCCCTTTGTCTTGTGAAGGTTCTATGCCCCAATTTAGGGGAATGCCAGGGCCAGAAGTGGGAGTGGGTGTGTTGGCAATCGGGGGGGGGGTATAGGGGACTTTCAGGATAGAATTTGAAATGTAAATGAAGAAAATATCTAATAATAAAGCATCCTTTGCTTTTCATATTTATATCCCACAGAAATAATGCCACCATTGAACTGTTTTAATAGATTCCCATTTGGCAACTAAGGTTACAGGGAAAACAGAAGAGTTTCTAACTGTTTTATTCCGGGGGGAAAAAAAGCTAATCAAGGTCCTCAAAGGTCAAATTTGGGTCAGAGTTTGAGTACTGAAAACAATTCAAACCCTCTCATATGTGCATCAGTAACACCACGTTTAATACATTTAGTACTCACTGGATAAGACTAAAGGGAAAATAGAAACGGAAACAAATAGGCAACACTAACAGAACTTAATTTTAAAGCCTTTCATCAAGGAAAAATAAGCATATAGTAGGATGGATAGGGACCTAGAACAAGCAGTGCCACCGGGATCAGGTAGATCAGTGAATTTCCATAAACACCTATACAACCATGATGGGATGCTGTGTTTGAGTAGAAGCCAGAATCACTTAACAGTAAAAGAAAATAATCGTTAAGAGTTAGCTCAAAATGCAAGGATAATCTTTGTTGTATATTGAGAAAACATCTAAGATATCCCTTTGACTGTGGGGAGAGGTTGTAACCCATGGGATGTGAGAAGATCATGAAACCCTTTGACTTGGGAAAGCATTACTGTGCTGAGAACACTGTACATTCTTACACTTCTATGAAAGCTTGTTCATAGGAGAAGCAGCTGGACAAACGAGTGATGTGGCAGACTCAGATAGATGAGTACCAAATGGTTTATCAAGCACAGAAAAATAGTATTCCCCAAATAGCATTTAAAACTACATCAAGCCAGGAGTAGTGGCGCATGCCTTTAATCCCAGCACTTGGGAGGCAGAGGCAGGAGGATTTCTGAGTTTGAGGCCAGCCTGGTCTACAGAGTGAGTTTCAGGACAGCCAAGGCTACACAGAGAAACCCTGTCTTGAAAAACAAAAAATAAATAAATACATATTTTTTTAAATTACATCAAAAGTAGTTTGCTAGATCAAAGTTATAAGGGATGTGAGCTGTTGATGTTTCCCACAAGGAATGATTTGTTTATAAATTTGTGAGTTACACATCATGTACCCCAATACCAGTCATCTTCCCATATCTTTCTATCTACCTTCTGCCTTTGCAACTTACCCTCAAAAAGGAAATAAATAAATAAACAAACAAATAAATAAATAAATAGCATAAAAGATATCTCATCATGGAAGCTGTAGTGTGTCCCAGTGTGTCCCACAGTATACCTTTTTGTCCACACATCTTTAATTGCAAATGTTCATTTCAAGGTGTCAATGGACTGTTTCAAGGCCTCTGGCTCTTGCTATACTGTCCATACTGGATCATCTCTGGGATATTTTGTTGTTGCTCTGTGTCATGGAGATCCTGCAGCTTTGGATCTATAGGACCTTCATATGCTCCAGCAGATGATAAATGGCATAGATGTTGGGCCAACTCAAAACTCTGGAGTAGGCCTGGGGAGCAGCTGAGTTGTTCAGCCTTCCCGTTTTCCTGCTCTGCTCCTAGTAGGCCACCCAGGGCTGAAGCTGGCAAGAGGCAGAGCCAGTTCTCTTGTACTCAAGATCTTATGGCTGACTCATGCCAATAGAGCCAGTTCTACTGTGTGCCCAGTCAAGGAGTGGGGCTCACTCTCCAGAGGACTACAGCCAGTGAAAAGTGAGGCTGGTACTTTTGATCTCATGACCATATTACCATCTCTCCTGAATGCATCAGGTGGCAAAGGAGATAGATTATCTTCCCCACATTCACACCATCTCAGGGCAGGTGAGGGACAGAGCCAGCTCTCTGGTACTCACTCCCTCAGGTGTGGCTCACCTTCTCCCCAGCCACCAGGACCTGCTCTACTTTGCTGCCAAGGATAGGGTCTTCTCTCCCAAGTGCTACAGATGGTGAGAGGTGGGGCCAGTCCTCTAGAATGTCACGTCTGGGGTAGGGCCAGCTCTGTACAGCTCTTAGACATCAACATGGTCCTAAGTGGCAGCCCAGACCAGAGATGTCAGATGGAAATATTATCCATATCCATTGACCCAGACCCCTGCTGCTACATGGCTATTCAATATAAATACTGTTTTTAAAGTATGATTCACAAAACATTAAGGAAAATATGAAATTTGACTACCATAATTTGTATAATTGTCCATTAACTATTTTGAAATTAAAAGACATATACCAAGAGAAGAGGTTTGTGGCATATACAATTATTTATATTTAATATACAGGATATGTAGATATTCTCAGTATGGAAATAGACAACTCAATAAAGGAATGGACGAGTCATAAAATGAATTCATGAACCAGGAAGCTGGAGCATGACAGGTTCTTAACTTTCATGAATACCAAAGAAAATTCTAAATTAAGTGAGATTGTATTTTATGCCCATCATAAATCAAAAACAAGTCCAGCAGTGGTGGCGCATGCCTTTATCCCAGAACTTGGGAGGCAGAGAGAGGCAGATTTCTGAGTTCGAAGCCAGCCTGGTCTACAGAGTGAGTTCCAGGACAACCAGGACTAAGGCTATATAGAGAAACCCTGTATCGAAAAACATATATATGTATATATAACAAAATTACATATCAGTGATCTTCCTGACAAGGAGAAAATACACCTTACATTGCTGCTGAGAGTTTATACTAGAATTATTAGTAATATGTTTATACCCTATACTCAACCCTTTGGTAGTATGGAGGGATAACAATGAGAGGAAGGCAATGCTGCTCTTTGTTCCCTAACTCAGAGAATAGGCTGTTGCCATGGGATACTATTCCAGGGCTCAGAGTCAACACCATGTGCTTTCTCATTCCCCCTGAGTATAAGCTGTCACTGTGTCTTGTTAGTATTTATTCCTGCATTGCGGCTATGCTAGACTCACCACAGTATAGGCTCAGAAGCATTTTCTTTCCTCCCTGCACCGTACCAGAGCTGTGCTCTTCCACTTTTCCTATCACCATCATGAGAATCAGAGTCCACCCCCCCCCCCATTATTTGGAGCCTGTACTGCTGCAATATGCCATAGGCCTACACAGTGTAGTGTGTGAGCTGGATTCAGTTGCAGGAGAAGAAACTAACTTATGTTTCTCTTCAGAAGCACTATAGAACTTTTCAATATTCTTATTCCAGGAATCTGCCTCCACAGCTTCTTTGAGCATTTGGATCTCAGTGCTGTTATGAATGGCTACAAGCCTAGTCTGACTCATCAACAGCGCAACAAGCAATTGTTAAATACTTTTTCCTAATTACCTATGCAGCCAACATCACTGTCATCAACTCTTGTAACCCTAAAACATCAACACATCCATAGCCATTGTTAACACTGATCACCACTGAGTAACCACATAAAGACTAGACCTCTTGTCCATGCAGCAACAAATGTCTTATTCTGACCTACCAACCAGTATCGCAGGCCTTTATATCTGGAAGCGACCCTGTAATGTTTGGGCAAAGTGATTCTAGTGTTGAATACAGATATAATGAACAGACCTAAAGAATATGAAAAGCAGTTGTAAGACATCACAGTAGGACATGATTTTCCAGTAACTGACCTCACAGAAACAGCTCATGAACTGCCACAATCGTGTGTAACGTAATGGAAAGGTAGATTTCATAACAAACAAACAATTCTTGAAGCTAAAGAATTAAGTTGATTAAATAGAACAAACAATTTAGAGTTTTAACTGTAAACTAGATAGAACAGAAGAAAAGTTGAAGATGAAGCTAGTCCTTCTTTGGTGACTCGACCAAAAAGGAAACAAGAATTAAAAACAGTAGGGACAGTTGATAGGCACCAAGGATACCATTAGGCAGCCAAATATTCACAGATATGAGACTCAATAGGTACAAGAACAGGAAGATCATTTATTTAATGAAATAACTGGAGAATTGTCATTTTTATAAGCTCTCTAATTAGTAGAAGAAACACTACCTTCAAATATAACTATGCAGGCTTATTGTTTACTTTACTGCCTGCTAATGTTATGTATGCGTTTCAGGATGGTATTATTCATCAAAGTATTTTTAAAGCCTGTATCTGATAATCAGAATCATGATTTTGTGTCAATTTTCCTGTCTTCTTTCTGTCATGTGAGTTTAGTTCTATGATACTTTCTCTAGTAAAGTGAAAAGTAATGTAATGAATTGGGCTTTCTACAGAAAAATCATTATTTGGCAGCCAACTATCCTAAAGAGAAATATTTCTGTCCATTTAGACATTAAGTGGTTGGATGCTGGACTGAAGTCTTGTGGAGGAACATACATACATACATACATACATACATACATACATACATACATATACATACATACACACACACACAAAACATATATATATATATATATATATATATGTGTGTGTGTGTGTGTGTGTGTGTGTGTGTGTGTGTACCCTAGCTTTCTTATTAGGAAATAATGTCAGGTGCTACAGATGGACATCCATCCAGATTTATTACAACACCCTTTCCTACTGTAGGCTTGGAAATATAATTGCCTTTTCCTAAATCAGGATAACGATTGGGGACATATGAATATTCTTAGCCTGTGAACAGAGATATTTCTTACAGTTTCTGAGTGTTTAAAATCCACTTCCCAGTGAGACTCAAGTACCTTCCATTATGTCCTCCTTTCTACTTTTTGGGTCGGTCTGTGGATTGTTGCATGGTTATTTTGTACTTTATGGCTAATATTCACTTATCAGTGAGTACCTACCATACGTGTTCTTTTGGGTCTGGATTACCTAACTCAGAATGATATTTGCCTACAAATTTCATGATGTTCTTGTTTTTAATAGTAAATAGTATTCCATTCTGTGAACATACCATATTTTTTTTATCTATTCTTAATAGATGTTGAAGAACATCTAGGTTGTTTCAAATTTCTGGCTATTATGAATAAAGCTGTAATGAAAATAGTTTAGCAAGTGTCCTTGTGGTTTGGTGGAGCATCTTTTAGGTATACGTCGCTTAGTTTTTTATCTCAGCAATTCTGACAGGTGTAAAATGGAGTATCAGAGTCTTTTGATTTGCATTTTCCGATGACTAAGGATGTTGAACATTTAAGTGCTCCTCAGTCATTAGAGATTCCTCTGTCAACAATTCCCTGTTTAGCTCTGTACCCCATATTAAATTGGGTTACTGGTGTCTAATTTATTGAGTTCTTTATATTATTTGGATATTGGCACTCTGCCAGATGTAGTTTTGGTGAAGATCTTTTCCCATTCTATAGGACGATGTTTTGTCCTAATGCTGGTTTCCTTTGAAGGTTCACAAGGTCCCATTTATTACTTGTTGATATTAGTGCCTGAGCTGTTGGTGTCCATTCAGGAGTTGTCTCCTGTAGCTATGCATTCAAGGCTATTCTCCACTTTCTCTTCTATCAGATTTAGTGTATCCAGTTTTATGTTGAGGTCTTTGATCCACTTGAACTTGCGTTTTGTGCAGGGTGATAGATATGGATCTATTTGCATCTTCTACAGGCAGACATCCAGTTAGGCCAGCACCCTTTATTGAAGATGCATTCCCTTTTTCCATTTGTATAGTTTTGGCTTCTTTGTAAAAAATGAAGTGTCTGTAGGTGTTTGAGCTTACTTCTGGGTCTGTTGATCAACTGGCCGGCTCTTATGCCAAATCCATGTGGTTTTTATTACTATTGCTCTGTAGTACTGCTTGAAATTATGGATGATGACACCACCATAATTCCTTTTATTGTAAAGAATTGTTTTTGCTATTCTGTGTATTTTTTTCCATATGAAGTTGAGTATTGCCTTTTCAAGTTCTGTAAAGAATGGTATAGGAACTTTGATGAGTATTATATATTGCTCTTTGACTCTTCATATTCCTCTTGGTAAAATGACCACTTATATTATATAAATCCTACTGATACATGAGCATGGAAAATCTTTCCATCTTCAATCATGGGGTGGACAGAAGAGAGGAACTGAGTGCCAGAAGGAGGGGGGAAGAAACAGGAAGTATCATATTTGGGGAGGACAAAGGGAGGGACAACTGGGAGAAATAACTGGAATTGGTGAAAGAGGCATCTCTGAGATGAGCTAAAAACCTAGGACAATGGAAACTCCCAGCAAAAAATTGAGGGTGACCCTAACTAAGACTCCTAGCAATAGAGGATATATAACTTGAAACAACCACGTACTATAACTAGGTAACACTTAACAATGGAGGGCTGGAAACACAAGCCTAGCCACCCAAACTTAGACCCACAATATGCCCTACATATAAGTTGAGCAGAGTTAAAGTTGGAGCAGAAATTGAGGGAATGGTCAACCAATGACTCACCCCACTTGTGGCCCATGCCATGAAACAGAGCCCAACCCTGATACTATTAATGATACTCTGCTATACTTGCAGAGAGAAGCCTAATAAAACTGACATCTGAGAGGCTTTACAAACCAGATAATGGAAACAGATGCAGAGACCCAAACATTAGGTGGCGCACAGGGAATCATATGACTGTGGGGGGAGAAGAAATTAAGGAGCCAGAGAGGTCAAGGGTACCACCAGAATCAACTAACTGGGCACATGGGACTCAGAGATTGAACCATCCAGCAGAGATCATGTATAGAATGCCCTATACATGTATGTAACAGATATGAAGCTTGGTTATCATGTAGGATCACTAACAGGAGGAACAGGGGCTGTCTCTGATTGTTGCCTGTCTTTGTATTACCCTTATCTGTGATGCCTTGTCTAGCTTCAATAGGAGAAGATGTACTTAGTCCTATTATAACTTGATAGGCCAAGGGGTTGATATCCTTGGAAGGTTCCCCATTTTAAGGAGAAAGGGACAGAGAGGTAGGGAGAGCATAGGTGTGAGGATCAGCTGCAATTGGGATGTAAAATATTCATTATATTCACTATATTCATAAATTTTCAAAAGTTTCAGCAAACAGTGAAGCAGTAACTGGCTTACTCTTTGTAGCTTGCCTCCATTTTCTCTTTCCATGTCTGAAGTCTCAAACGTTTATTGCTCTTTACTGATGGATCCAAAGGATACTGCTTTTGTGTTTTGTTTTGTTTTGTTTTGTTTTGTTTTGTTTTGTTTTTCAAGCTTATTTTCTGGTTGTATTTTAGAGAAATGTTTACACGGATTGCTAGTTGTTCGTTGGCAGAATTTGCAAAAACATGTATGATATCAGCAGAGGAAACTTTACTTTCTAAAGGTGAATCCAAATGTTAAGCAGAGGGAAGGGAAATCAGATATTAACATGAGAATACATCGGATAAAAAAAATGGTGATCTGACATAGAGAGTGGAAATTGAGATGGTCTATTTAATATCTGTTGTCATAAATGAAGCATAGTTTTGCTTGTTTGGTATTTAGTAGACCTTGAAAGAAAGATTCACTTTTTCTTTTGCACTTACTAGTTATTTACTCTCTATTGCGAACAAAATTTATTTGGCAATTTACCTTCTTTCTTTGTTATGGTTCAAGGATCAGGCTCAGGACCTCATTTACACTACGCACACTCTGTACCATGAAGGCAACTCATGTGTAAGATAACTTTAAATTATAGGTTTTCCTGAGATAAGATCTTTCGATACATCCCTAGTTGGCCAGGAATTTAATCTGTAGCCTTGACTGACCTACTTTGAATCTCTCCACAACTCCCGGTGCTTGCATTATAGGCAGGTGCCACAATTCTCAAAAAATTACAGATGTATAGTAAGATATTCTTTTAAATGTCTCATGGTTAGAAAATGCTATGAAATCATCTAACAGTTTCTTTAACTAAAAGAAATTGGGAGCTAAATAAATGATATTTGATTGAATGTAATATTTAATATTATTTCACTAATTTTATTCTGAAACTTTTTTGGTGTTTTCAATTTTTGGTTTGATTTTCAAAAAGATGTATTTATTTTACATATATGAATGGTTTT